>NW_024424452.1:52749456-53008421 GCF_017311325.1 Ursus maritimus
TTTCCCTACCAGACATGCTGCTTATCATTCAAGACCCAGCTCAAAGCTTTCTTCCTTTTAATCTTTCTTTATTCCTAGGTTAAGAATACTGGATCTTCCCATGCAATTTGTCCACTCCACTACTTTTTTGCTTTGTCTATGTAAGTGCTATTTGTTTACATGATTTTTTCCTTACAAAGACCCGCAACTACTAAGATTTAATAGAGCAGATCCTGTGTCCTCCATTCATAATTCATCAAAGTACGGCTCTCTTTGTAGAAGAAATTATACCGAACACCTCATCCAGACCTCCAGGCTGTAAAGGAGGTAATAATCCTTTTTTTTTTTAAGATTTTATTTATTTATTCGACAGAGATAGAGACAGCCAGCGAGAGAGGGAACACAAGCAGGGGGAGTGGGAGAGGAAGAAGCAGGCTCATAGCAGAGGAGCCTGATGTGGGGCTCGATCCCATAACGCCGGGATCACGCCCTGAGCCGAAGGCAGACGCTTAACTGCTGTGCCACCCAGGTGCCCCAGGAGGTAATAATCCTAATAATACTAATAATGCTACCTGTCTGAAGGTAGTAACTTGTACAAAGTCACAGAGTTCAATTCCACATGAAGCCCAATCCTGCATCAGTGCTCCGGATAAAACAATGAATGAGAGATAATAACTTGGTGAAGATGTGACATACATTTAATGAACAAGTCGCAGGTTTATTTTTTGAAAAAAAAAATCATGGGGTACTATATATTTTCTAAAGCTTCCAAAATAAAATAGATTAATTCTATTTGGAGAGACAATAGAGAATTTTTCAATGTTAACCAATAAATTAAATTCCTTCTATTTAAAATTTAAAAGAGATGGCCCATAAAAATCAGCCACCAAGTTTATCTGAATCAAATTATATTTGTAACATTATTGTAAGTTTGCAAATTTCTCCATTGTTACATAAGTAAAGCGATACAAAATTAAACAGAAGAAGCAAATGCATCATATCTTTGTTTTAAATTAATGTGAAAAACATTTACCCATTGCTTGTTTAAGAAATATGAAAATAATTCTCATCATGCCTCGATACTCCTGCTTCAGTCCATCTACTCTTTATTTTACAAAGGAGACTCTAATGGGAAATGAGAAAATATTTGCCCACGACCCCTTAATTGTTTAGTTCTGCCAGTTGTGTTTTTCCAGAATGGACTGGTGAATTGTTAGTGCAGTGGTAACCATGATTAGGGGACATTTCTTTCTGGAGTCAGGATAAGATAATGGGCCAAGTGTATCAAAATCAAATTTTAGTTTAGTTTCTTGTTTTCACATTGCCTACTTAAAGACTCACTATACTTATTTGCACAATTATTGGTATAACTGTGTTTAGTACTGTTTATACTAAGTACATTATTGTTAGTAGAATAAAAAGTATTCTGATTTTCTCCATAACCATCACTATAATCTTATACATCTCAGTTTAGGTACAAAGTATGGTCATTTATTGAAGGAAAAAGAATCATTATTAGACAAATTCTGCATTACATGAGTTACTAATGAACAAATCCTGTTGGAGCTTAAAGAATAGAGTTTGATGCAGTTAAATATAGTCTTGATAGAGTTTGATGCAGTTAAATGTGATCTTGCATTTTCTCAGTCTGGGTGTGTCAAGTACTATTTTTCTGTGCTAGTTTAAATCTGGAACTACCCACACGTCCTTTGCATTCACTGGGGTTCTAATTTTAATGGCTCCAGGGGCAGCTGATTTCTTTTACTTTATTTTATTTATTTATTTATTTTTAATGGACATGTAGACTTTGGCTATTCTTTTTTTTTTTTTTTAATTTTTATTTATTTATTCGAGATAGAGACAGCCAGTGAGAGAGGGAACACAAGCAGGGGGAGTGGGAGAGGAAGAAGCAGGTTCATAGCTGAGGAGCCTGACGTGGAGCTCGATCCCATAACGCCGGGATCACACCCTGAGCCGAAGGCAGACGCTTAACCTCTGTGCCACCCAGGCGCCCCTATTTCTTTTACTTTAAACTCCTAGTGAATAAACTTTAAAAATATATTGGATGCAGAAGAGGGGACAGATTTTTTTTTTAAGATTTTATTTATTTATTCATTTGAGAGAAAGAGAGAGAGCATAAGAGTGGTGGGGGATGGGCGGAGAGAAAGGGAGACAATCTCAAGCACACTCCGCACTGAGTGTGGAGCTGATGCGGGGCTCAATCTCACGACCCTGAGATCATGACCTAAACCAAAATCGAGAGTTGGTGGCTTAACCGACTAAGCCACCCAGGCACCCCAAAGGGACAGATTTTTTAAGTGCTCAGTAACTAATTTATTAATTATCCCGGGTATTCATTCATTAAAACTTGAAACAAAATGGATTGATCAATAGTGACTGAAGTTGTTGATTTGGGGGTAAGAGTTTTCAAATCTGAAAACTCTGAGTTGGGTTTAGACCAGTTCTGACCCTTGGTAAAAGGACTAGGGAATCGTCCAAAGCATATGCTAAAAATAGTTGTAAGAGGAAATCCACCAAGTTACAACGTCCGGTAGTAGAGATTTGGCATCAGTTTAAATGACAAATCAGAATAACTTGTCATGCTCTGGATTAAGCCACAGGTGAGCAAGTGGAATCAGAGGGGCAATGGAACTAGGATTTTATTTAACCTTTTCAAATAATTAAAGACTTGTTAGCTCCATTCTCTCTGTTCATTGTTTTGTTTTGGCATTGGTTATCTTTGGTGATCAGTGGTTTCGTTGGTTTAATATGGTACACAGATGATCCTTATTTGACAATTAGGGACCTGGCCAGCAAATAGTCTATAGTTTCATTGCCTAAAGATCTCTAGCTGGACATAGTCCTTATAATGCAATTGACTGAAAAGCCAAAGGAACTGGAACCCCTTTCCACCTTACCCACCGAGGCACACACCAATCCAGAGCTGGATTCTGGCACTAAGTAAAGATTGAAACTTAAACCCTCTATCCTTCTTGCATTTTTTTAAACTTTGATACAAAAAATATCTGAAATAATTTCTTTTGCTATCTACAACGAGTGCTTTTTGACTTTAATAAAGAACCCCCTAGAGTGCTGAATGCTTGGATTCTTTTATTTAAGGATAAAGCAAACTTCTTTCTCTTTCCTGGGCATGCAAAGTAGGGCTAAACTAGCAAATGGGCTTAACATGGTAACCTGTCCTTGAGTAAATCTCTGATAACGAAGTTGTCGTATTTTCATAGTTTTTGTGTTTGTTTGATCCTCAGTGATCTCTCCTGCAATCTGTTTTGTCTGTAGCAGCTGACAGCGTCTCCGGGAACCCGGCTTAGTTAGATTGATTGGAACCTCCAACTTTGCCATTTGCTTGCAGAATGGCTACTTCCCCACCTCCACCGCCCTCCTTCTCTTTCCTTTTTTTCCCCCCTAATGATGTTACATTTGTCCTGCAGATGACGGAGAGCACACCGCTGAGGATGAACGGCTGGGCTCGGATCGCTCCTTTCTTGGCAAGCGCTCACACTTCACACCAGCCCTCCTCGGCACCATTAATATTATATATAGATACCCTTGTCACAGATTTACATCCGGCGATCCGAAATCAGGACGGGAGGGTGAAGCGTGTGTGAGGAGGGGGTGGAGGAAAGCCAGCTGATTTATTGTGGGGAATGTTAGAGAATAAAAAGGAGGTGATCAAATTTATATTAATGTCCTGACCTATATTCTTAAAACTGCTTTTTGCTCATTTCAGTGCTTAAGCATTTTGCTGCCCAAAGCCAAAGGGAAAAAGAAAGAGAGAAAGAAAGAAAAAAATGTAAGCACTATGTTTCCTTGTTATGTATTTATTCTCTTTATGAAGTGGAGAATTGTTCAAGTTATCACCATGTGTGAGCTTCAGTAGAGAATATAGAGATGGATCGTTCTATAGATTGATAGGCTGTATCTCCCTCCCCGGGGAAGGGGACAGTGGATCCAAGTGTGTGAGAGTTTGTTCGTACTAGTCTGAACTGACTGGTAAGTTTTGCCTGTCCTGGTCTGATCTGGTTTTACCTAATGCAGAAAGACTTCATAGTAGAGTAAAAGCATATTATATGTGGGTCCTATTCTGAAGGTCAAGTGGAAGATTTACTATCGAAGGTACAGAGATAACATTTGCATGATCTTCCAATTTTCAGGCATATTTTCTGTGGATAGGTCACCATTTTTTCAAACAAAATTGGAAGTAATTTATCTTAGCTTCTTTTTGATCGAAATGAAGGTCGTTAGCCAAGTTCTAAAATTCTTCTCTGTGTTTTGTGCGTGTGTCTCTAAATTAGCATTGTTGATTCTGCAAAGTATTTGTCAAACCTACAACGTGGAACTCCCGTTTCCCACGTCAGCACTTACCACTCTGGGCTCTAACTGGAGGATGGCTTTAATTGCAGCTTCCCTGTTTTGGGCACAGCAAGGATTTCTGAATCCCTCGGGGTTTTATTTTATTGTTTTTAAAGATTTGAATTTATTTGACAGAGAGAGAGAGAGAGAGTGCAAGAGAGCACAAGCAGGGGGAGTAGCAGAGGCTGAGGGAGAAGCAGGCTCCCCTGCTGAGCAGGGAGCCCCATGCCTGGCTCCATCCCAGTCCCTCGGGATCATGACCTGAGCTGAAGGCAGATCCTTAACCGGCTGAGCCACCCAGGCGCCCACCTCAAGTTTGTATTTGTTATTCAGGATTCAGTACTAAAACCAGTTGCTTAGTGCAAAGAAAATAGTGAGATTTCCTTTTTATTTTTTCGAACTATTCTAAGAAATGTTATATGGCAGCTTTTTAAAGCTTCCAGAAAAGCTTGTTGTTTGCTCCTTTGAGGTCTAAAAAGTTTTTATTTGCTGTAGTTTTAATCATTTGCATGTATTAAGGCTCAATTGTGTGCAGACCTCTGTTGTGGGCATTGGACTCAATCTTACCTTTGGTAGTTGGCCCTCTACCAGATCTAAGCTTTTTGGGGTGTCTTAGCTAAATCCCTCTGCCCTAGCTTCTCTTCCCTCTTACAGATGAAACAAAGCATACATTGTAGGCTTTCATGAGAGATGTATTGAAAGTTCTGTTTCTGTGAGTCCTATTTTTTTTATATGGGGATGGTTCATTAAAATGGTAGATTACCACTAATCTTTCTAGAACTGGAATTATAATTTTTCTACCCACTACTGTCTCAAAAGTTTCCTCATAGCCTGAGCATTTACTCTAAAACTTGTGCCTCATTGTAATTACTCTACCCCTAAAAACTACGGGCCAGACTCCTCTGTTCATAGTTTGATCTTTCCGCAAAAAGGTGACTGTGTCGCACTACTTGGAAATGTGCTCTGGGGCTTCCTAAACTTTGTTAGCGCGTTCTTCTTTTACAGAGGGGATTGGTGCTCCGCGAGCACGCTCGAGACTCAAGGTGGTTGGGTGTACCCCGGGCAGGTAATGGCGGCCATCAGGGATACCAGGTAGTTGAGGCAATCAATTACATTCTTCCTGGTTTGTCATCAGCTTCTTCAGACCTAAAAATGTTGAGGTGCTTTCAGTTCTGCCTTTAGACTCAGGCAAGAGGGTCCTGGATCTGCAGGCTAGAGGGAACCGCATAACACAAACATGGAAATGCAAGACCAGTTTTATTTTCTCAAGAAAGTGTTTTGAAGGATCTGCAACTGATTGAGCAAATGGGCATTCCAGATGATGTACCCTCCTGAGAAACTCGTTCTATGTGCCCCAGGCCAGAGAGCAGATCAAAGTGCAAGAAGGTGTGCCTGAGGGAGGAGAAGGAAGGAAGAAGGAAGGAAGGAGGAAGGAAGGAAGGAAGGAAGGAAGGAAGGAAGGAAGGAAGGAAGGAAGGAAGGAAAGAAAAAAGCATCCCTACCAGGATGGTTTCTTCAACTATACACCTTTGTTGTAACAGTGGGTAACATTAATAGCAGTTCATGAATCACTATTCAGGTCCACAGTAGAACTTGGCTCATGCCACCCTGACACTCACTTAGGAGTTGAGTGCTAAATGGCAGTGTAATATTAGGGGCACTATTCAATTTACATTAAGCTGTCCTCGTTTGGTTGCTGTTCAATGGGAGTTCCCTGGGTGATTGTAAATGCAGGCAGCTAATGGTGCTGGCATCTTAGCCAACGTTTTTGCTGTGGGAACAAAAGTTGCTTGTACAAACTGTTCACATTGACAGTAATCCACTTACTGCACAACATCATTGTAAATTAAGTCAATAGGTTTCCAGACAAAATGAGTTAAGAGTCAGCATGGGGAAACACCACCATTCCCCCCCACCCCCCATTTTTCACTTTTTTTTCAATATGACAATCGAATTTGTTGTCTCCTTAAAGACTAGAAAAAAGATGTTAATCAATTTCCTCAACTTTTTATTTTAACAAACATTTGAACAAGTTTAACAACTTATAAAAGATGGTGGGAGCTTTGAGTCACAGACTGAGCTTTCTTTGAAACATCAACTTTCAAAAACGCATGTTTGAGCTCATAGGAAGTGCAGCTTGCTGGGGAAAAACAGACGGTGTCTCTTGCTGTTGCCCACCGAAAGCGGACTCTTTCTAAAGAAACTGCTTTCGAACTAAGGGGAGAAGCTACTAGGTTGGGTTTTCTTCTGGGGGGTGAGGGCTTCTTTACATCTATTGAGCAATTTTAGGTGTATGTTGCCTATTTTCCACTTCCCCAATATTTGTTTAGTACAAGAGAATATTATTTCAGGAGAAGACAGTGTTACAGACTGGTCATGAGTCCCTATCAACTCTGCTCCTTTCCAGATGCGTGAATTTGGGCACTCTCCTTACTTTCTCTAGATTATCAGTTTCTTCATTTCTAAATTAGAGATGATAGATCTTTCCTCCTAAGGATGATGAGGGGAATAAATGAGATAATCTATGCAGAGTGGTGACAGAGAGCACAATATATGATAATGAACTGAAAGTAGATAGGTGTGAAGAAAGGCATTAAGTTATAAGAGATACAGCTGTTCCTCTCCCTTCGTCTCTGCTATGGTAATACAGATTGTGATCTGTACCCCACTGCTGTGGTCTTTATCTTAGTCAATTCTGTTTACCAAGGGGCAACAGTTCAATGTTAAGTGTGCATCAAAACAGATCTTATGAACTTGCTGTCAGGAGTTTACCTTAGGCTGATCCGACTGAGTCTAGAGGAATATTGCACATAAATGTTCTTTACAGACAAAAGCGAGGACCTGGTCTGTGTTACTCATTTCTGAATGCTCAGCACACAGAACAGTGCCTGGCAAGTACTCAACAAATATTTGTTATGAGAATCAAAAAACGCACAGAGAACTTTGTGACTCGGAGCGAGGTTTAAAATGGCAGAACAAATTACCAAAATTGGGATATTTCCATCCTTGCAGTTATGCCCCTCAGTTGGGACGGGTACCTTTTGGTATTTGTTAGAAAGTAAGAGAGGGGCCCCTGAGTGGTGCAGTCGGTTGAGCCTCTGACTCTTGGTTTGGGCTCAGGTCGTGATCTCAGGGTCCTGGAACGGAGCCCTGCTTCAGGCTCTGCACTCAGTGGGAGGTCTGCTTGAGATTTTCTCTGACCCTCCCTCTCGTTCTCTCTCTCTCAAATAAATAAAAAAAACTTTGAAAAAAAAAAAGAAAGTAACAGAAACACTTTATAACATATAGGTCATTCTAAATGCGTAGATCTCACCTTTAAAATAGGAAAAAGGAAAAAAACCAACATTTCATAACAGGGTATGAATTTAGTTGTGCTTGGGATTTCAAATGATTATTGTTAATGCAATCAGAGATAAGTTAATTTCCTCCATGTTTTGTCCATAATTTTTATAAATGTCTTTTAATGTTTTACAAGTTAATTTTGTTATGAAGTCAGTATATTCAGATTAGGGAATTAAACTGAATTAATTTCAATGCCCAAGATTCTTAATTGTCAATCACAGAAGTCTCCTCTTGCCCACTTTATAATTAGCCCTAATTATAGGTCTATAATATGTTTATTTAGTTATTCAAAGCTTCTTGTACTTTGAAGTGTAAAACAATACAAGGATCATTCAAACTTGTGACCAATTAAAAAAAAACAGAAAACATTGTGGTCACAAAATTACTCTTTGAATTAACTAGAACATAATCTACGTACCTAAAGAAAGGAATTCTTCAGGCTAAATGTACCTATCGATCTATTAATAAAGAAAAATGAGTGTTTAAGTTGCAATATTATAACGTATATAAAAGAAAATAAGGAAATGATCCATCATCCTGCATTAATGGCCATAACTATTTGTTTATTGAGCTATCATGAAATTGGAGAGCAACTTTCTCATGGTCTTTTTTTAGCATCCCAGAAGTTCATGGCCAGGGTCAGGAAAAGAAAAAAAGAATAGTGAGAGGAGTGCGTGGCTGGCTCAGTCAGTGGAGCATGCAACTCTTGACCTTAGGGTCATGAGTTCAAGCCCCATGTCTGGTATAGAGCTTATGTTAAAAAAAAAAAAAAAAAAAGGATACTGATAGATGGGAAATGGGGGAAGGAGATAGAATAATTGATGGGATTCATAGGAGAGGGAGGGAGTCTTTGCTATATTAAGAGCACAGCTAAGTAGCTTATCTCAAATAATAAATAAGGGCATTTTATTCTCTGATATAGAAAAATGAATGGATGGAGATATATGTTATGGGAGGGAGGGAAATTGGGATAATTATGAAACAGCCTTATTCTCCTTACTCAGAAATGTCAGTAGAGTTAATCAGGTTCATAGTAGCTCCTAGGGAGCATGGATGGGGGTGGGAGATGGTGCAAGGGGCTGAGGGATGCGTTGAAGTGCTACTTTGTGACTCCAGCTTGGGTATGTACAATTAGCGCTCCGTGGACACAGCCCATGCAGCTATGCACTTTACCTGCCTCTATAATGGATCAGAATGAAAATCCAAGAAAATGTTAGGCTGGACAAATCCATGTTTAGGGACAGCATGTTATGTCCTAGTCTCATAAGAGTGGACTAAAGTGCTGGGGATGAAAGGTTGAAATGGCGTCTAACAGCCACACTAGGGAAGAAAATAAAGGTAAAAATGGGCTCGTAGACTCTGAGAATAGGGAAGGTTAAATGACTAGAGAGCAAAGAGTGTGTTCAATGGAAATATGGCCAGATGCCTGGTAAAACAACCTGTTTCTGGCAAAAGAGATTTATTTCAGAATTTCTCATCTTGGAGGTTGGCAGTTCCCACATGGTTGAGCTAATGGTGGGAATGAAGATCTTACTGCTAATGCCCCCTCTCCACTGGAGGAAAAGATGCCTGGGGGCGAGGGGTTGACAGTGGAAGAGAGGGTGGTAGGTAGCTATTTGAGGCACTGGTTATTTTAGTTTTAGTTTAGATCTTGCCGTACGTTATTTCCCATAGAATAAATAGAACTACACTTACACTCACCGTGTAGGCTACTGAATCCCGTACTATCGTGGTCCATGTTTTATGCAGCTCATTTCTTCTTCCCTTCTACCAGGGTAATACGTTGGAGTGTTGAGGGTTATGTTATGCTGTGGAAGAAGCACCAGGCTACCAACACACTAACTACACCCAGTGCAAGTAAAGTCACTGGGATTATCCCACTATTTTTGGCTCCTTGGGGGCAGTATCTATGTCACATTTATCTCATGTTCCTGACACTTAGCAGAGTCTCTGACACTTAGAAAATGTGTGATAAATGGTTGATGAATAAAGGAGTGAATGAATGGATGAATGAACTGATGAGAGCAAGGATAGAACAGAACACAAAACTAAGTCAAGTTTGGAGAAAGTGAAGAAAGGAAGACGAAGTTCAGTGGATGACACGAGAATGGGGAAAGGTGGTCTAATTAAAGGGCATTAACTTCCCATGAGGGAGTGAGTGTTCCTGAATCACATTTGTGGAGGGAGCAATGGGAAATGAGAAGAATTCAGCCCTTCCCGTCAGCGCCGAGGAGGGGGCACAAACAGTAACTAGAAAAGGTGGCGAGGGAAGAGGTGTCATGAGGGAAAGCCATAAACAGTGCCAAGGTCCTTCAGGAGAAATGATTCACGGTAACACTGTGCACCTATTAAAAGAATGTGACATTTTCCTTGGTGCTTGGCAAGGCATATATTTTAAAGTTTGCTTGACTGTGGCTTTGATCTTTCAAGAAGTCAGAGGGAAGATTAACACCTATTTACTAAATATTTCTTATAGAATTAAATTTTCAATCGTGTTCTTTATATTGCTACAGTCTGCATAACATGATTGAAAATTCTGGTCTCATGTGGCTAGTTCCAAAGTACAGTTTTGATTAATCAGAGAATTGGTTTAATCATTTGTTGGAAGGAATAATAAATTACTACAGCCGAAGACTCCGCTCTGTCTCTCGAACTAGCTCTGCGTTGGCCTGCTTCTAAATATTTGCCGTAGCGTGTACCATGTTATCATGTTCAAAGAGGACTGAATTATGTATCCGCTCTGAAATGAAGATTACAACAAGGGTGTGGAGACGAGAAGCAGGAAAACATACGAATTACACTAGGTTGTTATTGGTTTAGCTAATGAAAGAAGAAGGGAATGCAAAATTGTGGCAAAATGCCAGAGAAATGGTTCATGTGTGGGTAAAACTCCATCTAGATTATGAAACTAAGATCTCATAAAGTTCCAAAGTGAGTTGTAGCAAGTTCATAAATCACTGGCCTATGATTCTTCACACTCTGAGGTTTTTTTCTTGTAAACGAGCACTAGGCAAGACAGAGGCTGTTCTCCCATTCCCAGCATAGTCTGCCTAACGGGCTAGGTTATTAGGTGTTTATGGTAGTCGAATGCTGGCCACCATAACAAAGAGTAGAGGTGTAAGCCTCAAACAAGTTAAACAGCAGAGCTGAAGTGTTTCCTCATAAAATATTCATCAAGCAGGTTTCATTTGTTTCAACTAAGGAAGCCGCCGCGTAAAACCCACCACAGTTCCTGACATGCCTCTCAAATTTCTGGGAATTCAGGGAAAAATTCAGAATTCCTGAGCAAGCATGATAGGTGATTTTTATTTCAGAAGGGAAGTTTCACCCAAATAAATTTCAGCTGTCAGATCCTGGTGACTTGCAGCAAAAATGAATACCCAAACTGATGTTATACACCATAGACCTTTTTACAAAGAATTTTCTTTCCTGTGATGGGTCAAATTTGTAGGAAGAAAGGACAGGAAATCAATGCCTAGAGTAAGAAATGCAATAAAAGTGGGCTTTGTCTTAAGCATGTTGTTTCCTCCCATTTTATCTGTGATCAATAGACTTTGTTTCTTTCTATTTCATCACTGAAACAATAGACCTTCCTCTCATTGCCTGTGTTCCCCAGAAATGTCCCACCCGGAAGTTGTCACCAACATTCCAGAAGAACTTCTGGTTTATTTCTTTCTATTCTCACTGAGTGTTACCTAAACCTCTGGGTCTGACCTAGGATGGGTTGGGGGGAGGTAATCCCACCCCCTAGGGGGTATTTTGGATGTCACATGATGGGGGTGCTAATGGCATTCAGTTAATCAGCCCGAAGAGTTCAGTGGTAGTGAGATAACGGTCTATTCACATGTTTGTTTTCTGCATAAGTCCTCAAAGTTATGGACCTTCGATTATTCATCTTTCTTCTCTGGCACCTAGTGCAACAAAAGTTTGTTGAATGAATGAGAAAGTGAATAAGTGAGAAAAACAAGGAAGGTGTGTGTTCAACTATAGATAGTGATGAAATGAATGATATTTTCTTTCATTTACTTTGTTAAATAAAAGATTTAAGGTACAATTATGAATTTAAGATTTAGAGAAAGCACAAACTTTTGAATGCATAAGGGACCTTTTATTAAAAAAAAAATCCTTTCAGATTTATTTGCTTAGAGAATCATTGCATTTTTGACAGTGTCTGTGATTGATGAAAATGGCCAAGGAAATAATTGCTTTACAAAAACCAAAAGACTCTTGAATTCTGCACCCCTCCTTTTTTTTTTTTTTAAAGAAAATCTATTTTCTTAAATGATGAATATCAGGGTTTGCTTCCATGACCCGACACAGAAACATGTTCAGAATCTTACAAGCGACTTAAAACCTTTCTAGAAGGCTGTTTCTGTCAGAATGTTGTAATTTCCTTTAGAAACTCCAGCTGTTCCACAGCACGCAGTTAAATTAAGTGTAAGCACTGTTAAATAGGAGGTAACCACTAGAATATTTAAAAAATATGACTAGCATCCAATGTTTTAATCAAATAATTTGCTAATCACTCAGTATGGTATAGCCTCCCCATTACTCCCTCCCTTAACTCCGTCCTCCCTGCTGCCTGAGAGCTGGGCTCCAGCTCCTCTTCCCCCTCCTCCCTTCCTCCTCCTCCTCCTCCTCCTCCTTCATCTGCTGCTGACTAGGACCCTTATCCCTCTTTGGAATGTTCCTCGGAGCCCTTAAGGAGTGCTTGAATCCAAGAGAATCTAAATGATCAAGAAAAATTCAGCTCCTAATAACAGCAAAATTGTAAGAAATTTGGACAAAATGACTCTCCGCATCACAGATTTTGTTTACTAGTGGGTAATTAATTCTCCACATATGTTGGGAACATCTGTCGCCGTGACCTGCCATCGGATCTGCGAAATGACTGCTGTGTGGTTTCCCCGCGGGTCATTAGCAGCGCTCTGAAAGGAAACGCCTTCCCCCTGCCCTCAGCCCCGGCAACTTTATCTTTAGCTGGGAGGTTCTCCGTGTAGGTTCCTGGGAGGGAGATGCCCTCCGCCACTTGTCCCTCTGTCACCCGTGGGCATCCCTGGCCACCTCCCGTTCTCCCCGCACTGGGCCAAAAGCAAGAGGAAAGCAGCCACGTGGGTGCGGGGAAGAGAAGCTGGTGGGGCTGGTGCTGGAGGAAGCCTTTGGCTGCCCTCTGGACAGTCTGGCTCCAGCGAGGGGACCGGCGAACGTCATCGTCAAGCATAGCTGAATGGGATCCAACAGAAATCTGGAGGTTTCCGACCTGTGACTTCCCAGCGCCATCGGTGAGAAATTGGCCTCCGGTTGGAGGATATCATTGCCAAGAGACCTTGTCTTAACAGAAACCGAAGATGGCAAACCAACTCTGGGAAGGGACTTTGGCAGTTATCACGAAATGCCATTCATTGGTTGGCATCCGGGCACTTCCATGCAGAGGGGAAGGGAGACTTGAGGAAAAGGGAAATCATTTGCCACCTCTCCCAGAGCTTCTGATAAAGGCCAGCTCTTCTCCCGGCAGCGGTAGGGGCCACCAAGGAGCCTCGAAAACCAGAGATGAAAAATCACAGATCTATGGGAGGTTTTAAAGTGAAACGGTGATAGGAGGAGGGACTCTGTTGACCGGCGTCGATGGGGTTAGGAAATTTGCACACATTGTACGCTCTCTTGGTACCCTAACACAGCACCTAGCACGCTTTCTTGTTCCCTACTTCTCTGTTGCCCCAGTAGACAACTTGTTAAATCCTGGAAATTTGCCTTCCTCATTTTAGTATGTTCTAGCCTCTTCCTATGTTACCTATTGCAGAAGAGCTGCTCAAAATGGTGTGAAAAATGAACGGGCGGATGTCCTAGTTATTCCTCACTCTGATCCTACAACATCGACATTATTGTCTTAATTCTTCTAATGAGGAAACTGAGGGTCAGAGGGTCCCAGCCAAGCCAGTGTTTCAATCCAGCTGTGTCTGCTTTATGTTTCCCTGCTTTTTTTCAACCACAGGGTTGTCCACAAATACAGCTCCGAGTCCCAGTAAGCGTCGGTGATGTTCTCCCAGAAAAGAGAAAAATGTGCAGCTTCTAGTTCAATTATTGAGTTAAACTTATTAAAAAAAAAAAAAAAGCACTTCCTAAGCATTTATAGTGGTGAAGAGCACGTATCTTGGAGTCACTCCTAGATTTCATTCCTGATCCTGCCCAAGGACTTGACCTCTTTGAGCCAGTTTCCTCATCTTGTAAAATGAAGCTAAGTTTCTAGTTGCTAAGGTTGTTATGAGGGTCATATAAATAAAGTACGAAAAGCCCTGCAAGCAATTGCTCAGTTAAGGGTGCAAAAGAGAAACCCATTGCTTCCTGTGTTGCTTTTTAAAATTACACTAAACACACATCTTACACAACTGGCATTTGTCACTTGTGTATGATTCTGGTTCTTGTTCATAACTAAGATCCCCTCTTAGCTATTAGAATTGCACTTGGAAATAAGTACTTGCATAATTACAAAGGCACGAAGTGTTTAATACCTGCTTCCTTTATTTAGAGAATTCATGAAGGCAGTGGCCCTTTTACACATTCAAGGGCACCCAGGGTGTGGCTGAATTATGGAAGGTCTTATTAGGCTATTGAGTGAATCGGAAATAACTACTCAGTAAACTACTCAGACTGCCTCCTCAAATAGTTTCTTCGAGAGCAGCCTAGACAAGGTCTGCCCAGCACCTGAGCCAGCTTTTCTCCTAGCCAGCTTTCAAGCTGAGGTTTTGTTTGCAAATGGCTGTTTTTTGAGCAGGAACAGAGTATGAAGTGTGCGCGATGATTTCCATCTACTTGCATAATGACTGGGCAGGAGAAATTTTGCCTAGTAGAAGAATGATGAGCTTTGGAATAGGGAAAGCAACGGGGCCCTCCACTCGTATGCCCCCCCCCCCCGGTTTTCTTTATCTCATTTTTGATGGGCAAAGTCTACCTAAATTCCACGGCCATCCTGTGCCTCCCATAGTGACTGTTGGATAGGGAGGGTAAGACAAATGGGTGATGACGGCCAGTATGACGTATGTTACCACGTTCCAAGGAGGTTGGGTGTGCACCGAAGCCGTTCTTATTAGTTAAGGGAGCATAAGTAGAGATTTTGAAAATGTGAGCGAGAGCCGCAAGGACACATTTCCAACACAAAGATGGAAAATGTAGGGGAGCTTACTGATGTAAGCTAATGTAGGGGCATGCACATATAGGGTTCAATGGACCGTTGGTCTTTTTGATTCCACTCTCACAGGCCCATTCACTTTTAGAGGGACACACGCCGCTGGCAGAGCTCTTCTAATGTATGTCATGGTCAGGTAACTTCTATTTGTCAAGGCGCCTGTATTCCTCCCCCCTAGCAATTTGTTTATTTAAGGAATAGTTATTTTGGAGACTGCCCATAGGTATTTGTTAATTTTTTAAATTTGGTGTTTGTTTTGTGTTTCTTTTTTCTTTTCTTTTTTTTTTTTTTTTAAGATTTTATCTATTTATTTGAGAGAGAAAGAGCGCGTGCAAATGGGGGGAGGGGCAGAGGGAGAAACAGACTCCTTGCCGAGCAAAGAGCCGGATGTGGGGCTCATTCCCAGAACCCCTGGGATCATGACCTGAGCCGAAGGCAGACACTTAACCGACTGAGCCACCCAGGTGCCCTCATGTTTCTTTTTAACACTGTTTTTGAGCCCTAACAATGTGGTAAATCATTTCTATTTATTTGAATTTAACTCAGTGGAACAGATGCGTATTGAACATCTACTATGTTCTAGGCATTATGCTTAGAGGAGGGGATTCACAGATTCACAACATGATCCCTGCCTTTGGGAAGTTTACCACAAATCTAGACAAAATGAAAATAAAATTTTATTTTCAGTTGAATAATTCAATCGCGCAATACAGTAGGGGTATGTTCTGAGTGTCAGGTCACTGAAGAGGGAACCCACAGCTCTAACACCGACTGAGGGTACTGAGACAGTCCACGAAAGAGGCCACATGTAGACTGAGTCTTGGAGGACGAATAGGAGTCCCCAGTGGCCTCCTGCCTAGGAATGTGGACTTTGGAGCGACCTGGGTTCAAATTCTGACTCTGCCCCTCTTAGCTATGAGACTTTGAACAAATGGATTAACTTCGGCCTCCTTTAGGCTCCTTACCTGTGCAGTAGCAGTAACTCAGAGCCCTGCCTTACAGCATTGCTAGAAGACGTGAAAAACTTAGTACGAGCACAACGCTGAGAGCTGCCTGTGGTGCCATCACAGTCCCGGCGTGTATCCTCACCAGCAGCGTGGTCATCTCTGCCAAAATTCCCACTTGCTCTTGGCCTCACGGATATATTTGTCAGTAGTTTTTACCTGTTTCCAGACATTTCTGATTGAGAATGCCGGGAGCATTCTGCATGGGAAGCTCTTTGCTTCTGACTCCCCTACCTCCAGGTTTTATAGCAACATGGCCCAGGCTGTACACTCTTCCTTTCCCTTGGGGACCTCTCCTCCCTCTGTCCTTTCACACAGGGCCATACACAATGGCCCAAGTTCACGTCTCCCCCCTCTCTACCACCCAGACTCTGTCATCTATTTGGATTTCAAACTCCAGGGTCAATCTGTGGAGAATCTTTGAATGACGGACTGGGGAATTTAAATTTAAATCAATGAAGTATGAAATGCCCTTGAAAGTCTATGTTAGAGAGTGAGATGGTAACTCAGCAGCACTTATAGTGAGAAAAACAGGAAAAGGAACTCAGAAAGAAAGCTTTAGAAGACAGGACAAGAATGGATGGATCATGAAAGCCAGATAAGGAGGAATTTCAAGAATGGACATGTGGAAACCAGTACCAAGACTGTTCTGAGAAGATTGTGTCTGATTATTAAGTTATGTGATAAAACATTCTTCTCTGACAGCCATTTCAGTGGAATGGTAGAAGTGGAGGGTAGATTGCGAAGGGGTAAGGAGTTAGCGGATATTAAAGAAATAGGGGCAACACCTGGAGGAAATTCTGGGCACCGCAGGGGTGAAGGGAATGAGATGTACTGAAAGATGACTGCTCTTCAGACATCACTGGCTTTAGGGAGAGAGCTTTCTGCCTGATAGATGTAAGCAATACTTACAGCCTGAGAGAAAGTTTCCAGTAGAAAAGAAGGACTGAACCAGAAGCAAGAAAGGGTATCACTGAAGGGAGATGACCCAAGAAAAAGAAGGGCCAGTTTCAGTGGTGCTGTAATAAACATATCTAAAGCAAGAACATGTTTTCGTGACCAAAATATTAGGATAAGGTGCATTGTCAATTTATTCACTGAGGTTATCATCTTGGCTCTCCTCAAAATACATCTAGAATATAAGATGAAAGGGATTCTTACTTTTTATAATCCAGCCATTCTCTAGTGCTTATTCTATGCTAGTGTCTATAATTAATATCCAAATGTCTTGATGGCTGTATGGGGATTGTTTTAATTTAGTCTTTTGTAATCATTCAGTCCATTTTATTCTTATAATTACGAAGGGCAGGATTAAGTGGAAAATCCTCTCCTTCTATCAGGATTAAGCCTGAACTAAACAAAAACACAGCACCACAGGACTAACCAAGAGGAAGCTATTTTCAGCAAATGTGGTGACTTGTAACGTAAGCCAAGCTCCAGTGAGACAAACAGTACTGTTGAATACATTGTGTCACACGGGGTGAGGGCAAAGCCTTCCTAATAGAAAGGATATTCTCTCTTTAATTAAAAAAATAAGAAAAATGGGTGTTTAGTTTATATGTAGTCACTGGTGGAGGGACTGACCAGCAAGGAAGCACCTGCTGTCCCCTCACGTGAGAGCAGCCATCCTCTTCTCCTCCACATCCTGCCGGGACCAAGGGTCAGTCTCAGACCCGCAAAGCACGGGGAATTACAGTTTGCAGGATTAGGGCAGAGTCTCATCTGATGTGTAGACATGGAGTTCAAAGATGCTTGATGGCGAGAGGTGGGAGAGGGGAAGATGGAGAGATTGGAAAGAGGAGGCTGGAAACATCTTCTGGGAACTGTCCACTTTCCAAGTCCTGACTGCCAGAGCCTAGCTGAGTTCAGTAGGGAGTCCCAGTCTCTGCTCTGTCCAGACTGAGACCTACCCTAGCCACCATCCATCAAGGAACTTCAGAAGAAGCGTCTATTAAACAGATGTTTTAGAGTGAAAGAATACAATTTTTATTAAAGCACACTTTTTTTTTTCAAATTAACCAAAACATAGGATTACATCTTCCCTTGTAGAAATGGTCCATAAGTAGTTGTCAGATATTATTTTCATGTGAATAAATATTGCAGATATGCCTCTTTAAAAAGAAAAGAAAAAAAGAACCCAGAGGAAACAATATGGTGGACTGTACAGAGTAGCAGTTCATGGTGAACTTGTCGTGTCCCAACCTAATTTTCTAAACTCTTCTACAAAATCTGCTCCACTAATAGTCTTTCGCATTCTGATTCATGGTGATTCTGTTCTTCTAATTGCTCATCCCCGACTCCTCTGTTTTTCTCATATTGTTCATCCAATCAGAAACTCCTATTAGCTCTATTTTCAAAATATATCCAAACTCTTCCCACCACCTCTGCTACTACTTCCTTGGCCCAAGCACGCGCTAATCCCTTGCCAGGTCTTCACAAAAGACCTCCAACTGATCTAGCTGCCAGCGTGCTCTCATACAATCTTTCATCAAACCAACAGACAGAGTCATCCTCCTACTATGTGAATCAAAAGATGTCCTCTGTGAAAACCCTCCATTGGCCTCCAATTCACTCAGTATGGAGTTGGGGTACTTTAATGGCCTCCAAGACAGGACCCTGCTGGGCACCTGGTACTGGTCTCTACAGTTCTCTTGCTTGCTCACCTCACTCTGGCTGAGTGACCGCCTCACTGTTCTTCTGGCTCCTTTAATCAATGTCTATCCATGTATAGACCTTTTAGCAAGCCTACTCTGACCGCCCTATTTCATATAACACACAATCCCTGGCCCCAAACCTGGCATTAGCAGTTGCCTTTATCCTGCTCCAAACTTCTTCCCATATCATTTAGACATGGAATAGGACTCACTACTTCTGGGGGTTGTGCGAGAATTAGAGGAGTTAATACCTGTACTTGGAATTTACCTGGTGCATAGTACATGCACCAAAAATATTGTAGAATATTATATAATAATGTATGTGTGGGTACATGAGAGAATCTGTCTTTAAAAAAAAAGATTTATTTATTTGAGAGAGAGAGAGAAAGCACGAGTAGGAAGAGGAGAGGGAGAGGGAGAGAGAGAAAATCTCAAATAGACTCCCTGCTGAGCACAGAGCCCGACGTGGGGCTCGATCTCCCGACACTGAGATCACAACCTGAGCGGAAACCAAGAGCCTGATGCTTAACCAACTGTGCCACACACGTGCCCCTATAATCAGTCTTATAAAAATTATTTTATGAGAATTGTTTATGTTCTATGTGAAACATATGATTTAATCCCCACCTCAAGGGGTATGAGGTAGCCCTTTTAATGGATGAGGAAACTGAGACTCAGGTATTAACTGAGGTTACAGAGTCAGAGGTGGGATGAAGAGGTATTCCCGAGCCCACTGGACTCTAAAGCTGAGCCTCATAATGAGCCTGGGACCCCTCTCCTCCTTCACACGCACTGACACATTCTACCCTCCCAAGGAAGCTTTGTCAGCCGAGGACTGTTGCAGATGCTGCCATGTTCCTAAGGCCATGTCAGTGTTTACAACCACAGTCATGTCCTCATCTTCGTGTTGAGGTCATTCTCACTGTCTCCTGCCAGATCCTCTCCCACCCCACAGTGACATACTGGGTGTACCTGGAGCTCTGTCCTTGGACCCCTCCTCTTTTCTAGTCTTCTCTCCAGACCCACTAATCCATTTGCACGACTTCCACTACCTGTGGCCAACAACGGCTGCATTGATGTCTCCAGACCATACCGCTCTTCTGAGACCGAGACCAGCACTCCGTCACCATCTAACTGCCTCCTCTCAAATCCACAGAATAGATCCTGTTGGCTCCTCACAGGCACCATGCTCAAAACGGAACTTGCAATCTTTCCCTCTAAATTCCCTCCTCTTTATCAGTATCCTAGTAAGTGGCATTATTTTCTCTCTAACCCTGCAGTCCCAGTAAGTGTGAACAATCCTGTTGCACATCAGCCAGCCAGAGGTCACTTCAATTCCTCCATCTCCCTCACGCACAGTCACTTCTCAGGTCCGGTCCTAACTGACTCACAAGTTTCCCCTTTTAGTTCTATCCTCATCCTCACTATGTCGGTTCCAGCCTTTATAATCTCGCTCCCAGGTTCCTGCAATAGCTTCCTACATAATTTTTCTACTCTCCAAACTTATTCCACTTCCAATCCGCCTTCTACACTTTAGCCACGGTGATTGCAAATGTGGTCGCGCTACTTCTCTGCTTAAAACTCCAAGGCTTTGGGGCACCTGGATGGCTCAGCTAGTTAAGTGTCTGCCTTCGGCTCAGGTCATGATCCTGGGGTCCTGGGATCAGGCCCAGCATTGGGCTCCCTGCTTAGTGGGGAGTCTGCTTCTCTCTCTCCCACTGCCCTTCCCCACCACTCATGCTGTCTCTCTGTCTCTCTCGCTCCCTCTCCTCTCTCTCAAATAAATAAAAATCTTAAAAAAAAAAAACAAACTCAATGGCTTCCCATTGACCTAGTGATAAAGTCCATGTGACAGCTTCTGTTGTTTCAAATCAGAGGCTAAACTCAGTCCCCAATCATCTAGGTGCTATTGTGAAAGGATTTTTCAGACATAATTAAAGTTCCTAATAAGCTGAATGTAAATTAATCAAAAGATTGTCCTAGGTGGGCCTGACCTAATCAGGTGATTCCCTTAAAAGCGGATTTAGGCTTTCTCCAAGCTTAGAGATTCCAAACAGCTCATGCCTGTGGGGTTCCATCTACGGATGATCTTCTCTTCCTGACTGCTTGTTTTCTAGACTTTAGACTCACTCAGGCATTCCTCACAATTGTGTAAGCAATCAATGTGTGTGTGTGTGTGTGTGTGGTACACACGTGTTCATATATGTATATGCACATGCTTGCATGCATGTACACACACACACACACACACACAGAGTTCTGCTTCTCTGATTGAACGCTGACTGAGACAATCCTTAAAATATCCTGTCGGATCCAGCACAATTAAGCCCTGCTCCACCTCTTCAATGCATCTCTCCTTTCCTGTATCACTTAGCTGCGAACAACCCAAAACCCAACTAACATTAGCCTAAAGACAGGGTTTATTTTTCTCACAAGCAAGAAGTCTGCACCAGTTGTAAAAGAAGTCCAGGTTTGGGGAAACTACACAACAATGTCTCGGGGGGGGGGGGGGGGGGCTGCAATATTTTCTCCTTTGCCATCTTTTGTCTCACACTTGTCACCTCACTGTGGCAAAATGGCTATTGTACTTTGGGGCATCAAGTCAATGTACCAGAGAGGCAGGAAAGAGAGGTTAATTAAAAAAAAAAAAAAAAAAGCAAAGGGAAAAAGGTGAAAGGTCAGAAAAAGCTTTCTCATTGCAAGGCTTTGTCTTTTTATTAGGGAAGGGCTACCCTTCTCAGGGATTTCTGTCACTGTCTCGTTAGCCAGAACCATGTTGTATGGCAGCCCCAGCTGGAAGGAGGTCTGAGAGAACACATTTTTCGCAGTAATTTATATGGTAGAGTCAGGCAAGAAGAAGAGGTTGGAAATTGTAGTTGGGTCGGCCAACTGATAGTATTTGCCAAATGTCCTCTCCCCTCTTTTCAGCTCATTTTTCAATCTCAACATAAATATAATCTCCTCAACAAAGACCTCTCTCATCCATCAGGCCATGCTGAGTCTGTTAAAAACTCTTTTCTATTACAATGCTCACCACACCAAAGTCAATCTTCCTTGGTAGAGTATAAACTGTCCAGCAGGGCAGAGACCCTATCTCTAATATTCTTAATGTTTAGCACAAGACCTGGAATATACATTTGCTTCATAGTCCTGGCAGGCCTGAGAAGCATTAGAAGTGATGACGTAATGCCATCAGCCTCATCCATCAGAAAATGAGAACTCAGTGTGATTACCAACAGGGCTTCCTTGCTTGTGACCGAAGTTTTCATTCCTCCTATGCTAAGCAAGCCCCATCACTGATTTCTAGTATGTGGGAGAAAGGGAGTTGCCAGTACAGACATGCCACACACAGTGTCCAAGACCAGTCTCCCACCACAGCCGGATGACATACCCAGGAGGCTTGTAAGAATCAGCTGTTGCCATTTACCAGGCAGGCCTCTTCACCACGTACAAAATACATATAATCACAGGTCACTAAGAGAGGATTCACTTACTGTACTTATTCAGCAGTCAGTCCTTTCAGGCTTCAACAGAACCCAAAGGCTTGGGCTCTTCTCTTAGCTGCTTGGCTGCTGCACTTGCATTGAAGATGATTTTGCTATAGCCGTGGAAAGATCTAACATAATCTACTCGACTAACATAATAACCAATATCCCACATGTCCTCCTTCCTTTGAGTCTATCTACTCTTCCCATTAGCTGGATTTAGTTGCTTGCACAGGAAATCTTTTTTTTTTTAATATTTATTATTTGAGAGAGAGAGAGAGAGGGAGCACGCACGCACGCACATGCAAGGGAAGGGGAGGGACAGAGGGAGAGGGAGAAGCAGACTCCCCACTAAGCAAGGAGCCCTACACAGGGCTCGATCCCAGGACCTGGAGATCATGACCTGAGCCGAAGGCAGATGCTTAACTGACTGAGCCACCCAGGCGCCCCAGACAGCAAATCTTAATAAGTCAGAATTCTTCATGTCCTCTGAAAGTTTGACATATATTTATGAGGTTTTAATCATTTAAATAGCAAGATGTATGCAGCTACCATTTGATGCATTGAAATGCCTGAGAAATACGTTTGTTTGAATTTTTTTTTTAAAGATTTTATTTATTTATGTGACAGAGAGACAGCCAGCGAGAGAGGGAACACAGCAGGGGAGAGGGAGAGGAAGAAGCAGGCTCCCAGCCGAGGAGCCTGATGTGGGACTCGATCCCGGAACGCCAGGATCACGCCCTGAGCCAAAGGCAGACGCTTAACGACTGCGCTACCCAGGTGCCCCACGTTTGTTTGAATTTTTGCATAGATGCCAGATACAGATGAATAGTATGTAAGTTCCACGAGAGCAGGGGCTTTGGTGGTGGTGGTGGTGGTGGTGGTGGTGGTGTGTGTAGTGCTTAGCCCACTGCTGTACTCAGAGTACAAGGCAATGTCTGGCACAGGAAGCACTGAATAAATATTTATGGAACAAATGATTATTGAGTTATGAGATGGTATTGTGTTTCTATCTGTCACTCTTATTCTACTTACATGATGAATCACATTGATCAGTTTTTTTAATGTAACCCAAACTTGCATACCTGGCATAGACCCCACTTGGCAATTGAACTAATGCATTGAGCGAACCAACTCAGACGATCAAGCTTTACTAATATTTCCAAGGATACAGCAATCAAGAGGCAAAGCAAAGCAGGCAGAGGTCTGTGACAGCTCCCAGATCCCCAGGTACTTCCTTCCTACATTGCACACACGCTCTCTGGGCCAATATGCTAGCTGAGGTCCCTAAGTGAACTCAGTGAGTCATCTTACACAGCGCAGAATCTCTAGGCTATGGAATATCTCCTTTTATAGCTCAGATTTGTATAGCCTAGGTGACATTCTCCAGGGAACCATGCTTCGTCATCATTAGGTTGTATATTGGCTTGTTTACCATAAGCAGTCCTAAACTGGGGACATCATGTAAAGACCATTCCATATATAAGGACTTTACTTCTAACAAATATCATTAGTCCATTTAATCCGGAGTTTCAGCTACAAGTCTCTAGTTGCAAGGAGAATAGATGGGGTCTAATTAAAATTTATTAATTATTTATAATAATTATTAATTAACTAAAATTAATTAATTAAATGTCCAGTGATTTTTAATTAATTTAATGTCCAGTAATTTTATTACAATGTCTCAGTGTTGGCCATTCTGGTTAAATTTTCCTAGGTCAGTGTCCCCTTTCAATATCTATTTTAAATCATCTTGTCTTTCAAGAAAGTTTCCTTAAGATAGAATTTCTAACATTTATCCTGTTCTGTTGATATGGTTTTCTTCTTCTGGGTTCCTGGGATATACATTTTGGAACATCATTGCTTAGTTCCATAGCTATCCCCCTCCTTTCAAGACCCTTTTGCTTAAGAAATTTATGTTTTTTAGAATCTTACTCCTTTCCTTTTTCTGGTTTTCTCAAGGCACGCCTGTTGCATTTATTTGCTCTTGTATTTCTTCTAACCTTTATATTGAAGTGATTATTTTTTTTAATTTCTAAATATTTTCTGAGTTGTCATTTTCCTTTCTGTTCGAAATTCTCATTAGAAACCAAATAAGGGTGCCCGGGTGGCTCAGACTGGCTCTTGGTTTCCACTCAGGTCATGATTTCAAGGTTGGAGTTTGCTTGAGATTTGCTCTCTCTTGCTCTCTCTCTCTCTCAAATAAATAAATAAATGAATAAATGAATAAATAAATAAATAAAATCTTTTAAAACAAGAAACCATATAAGCCCTTACCTTGATTTTGGACTTGCAGGTCTTCAAAACTATAAGAAATAAGTGTGTGTTGGGTGGGATTTCTTACGGTGGCCCAGGAGGACCAATACTCCTTTTCTCTGTGTTGCATGTATTCATTTGGTGCTCTCATGCATTCTCATGCCTTTCCGTCCTATCTAAATGCCAGTGTCTCCCAAACCTGCATCTGGTCCAAATACACCTTCAAATTCAAGGCTTGAGAATCCAGTGGCCTTAATCAACAATCTTCTTTTGAATGACTATCTTGAATCTTTTCAGTCTCAAACTTATGCTCTAAATTAAACCTTTGAGAGTCTTCTTGCCCACAGACAAAATTTCCCATCTCAATTTATGGCAATTTCATAATATCAGTACTCAGGTCAAACTCTTGAGATCATCATTGATTTCTTTCTTTCTCTTCACCCCATCCAATCTCTGGGAAAATCCCATCGGCTCTGTCCTCAAAATGAATTTAGAATCTGACCACTTCCCACCTGCTCCACCAGTAAAATCCAGATCGGGTTAACTCATTGCTCCTGTGCATTATTGCGATGACCTCCTTACTGGTCTTCTTACTTCCAACATTGCTCCCCCACACATCAGCCAGAGTGGTTCTTTCAAAACTTAAGTCCTATCATCTTCTTCAACGTAGAGTAAAAGCCATAGTCCTTCCTCAATGGTCTATAGGTCTTATCTGATCCGGGTCTCCATGATCTCTCTGACTTCTCAATACCATCAGTACTACACAATACCATCTCTCTCTCCCCTACTTCTGTCCTTCTTGCCCACTCTGTTCTAGCCACACTGACCTTCCTGCTGTTCTTCCAACATGCCCCGTATGCTCCCACTCTGAATGTGCTTCCTCTTCTGGAATGCTCTTTCCTCAGTTGTATGTTTCACAAATGCCCATGCCTCCTTCAAGCATATGTCCAAATGTCACCCTGAGAAATCTTCCTGCACATCCTATGTAACACTTGTTGCACTAACCAGATCTGTATTCTATATAGTTATACATACATACATTTATAGATACATGTATATATATATATACATATATATATACAGACATATGTATATAATACCTATTTTTTTATTGCCTGCATCTCCCCGCCATGATGTAAATTCCATGAGGACAGGGATCTTTGTCCACTTTGTTAAGTGATGTATTCAAAATACGTAAAACACAGTTTAGCACATAGTAGGTACACAATAAATATCTCAAAAAAAAAGAATGAGTTTTCTCCATTTGTTTTGCTCCTGGATTGCCTTCTCTTTTCTTGATTTTTTTCCTTCTTTTCCTAATCCTGTCTATTTTTTCACTTAATAATCTCTGGATATCGTGTTGTCCCTGCTCAAACTTAGGTCTTCTTCTTTTTTTTTTTTTTTCCTCTCCTCTTTACTTTCCATCATCTTATCTCATATGCATGCTTTCCTCTCAGAGAACTCTTTAGTAGGAAATCTGATAAGCCTATCATTCTTCCCTTAATTTCAGGATTCTTGGGGATTTTCCCACAACAAATGCAGAAATAGACAGATATTTCATTTATTATTAGAAACACACATATCATGTTGCTTTGAAAAACACCATGCAAGGAATTTATCCATAAGTGGGACTTGTCCTCTGAATTAATAATTTATCTCACATTTTGTGCTTGTTATCATTTACCATTAATGATAAAAAGGTAGATTACCACCTTTCTATGCCTTAGTGGAAGGAACCCTTGTCTTGATGTTTATAAGACATGGGCTTTCCCAGAGGCTCTGCTACTAATAAACTCTAGGATAGTTAGCAAATCATAGACTTGTTTGCATTCCTGCTTCGACTGCAAAATAAAGGCAGCATAGAGGGAACACAAGGAGCCCTATACCATTCCCAGTGTTATAGCTGCTATATATTTTCTCTTTATTACTCCTGACCACCACCTGCTGATACAGGAATGAGTTAAGACCTGCGGAAGCCCCATATCCTAAGGACATTGTGGGGCTCTTGTCTCATCTTCCATTATGCCACTTTGTGGAAGCTTTTAAAAATTCTAACAGTAAAGGAAGTATAATGTAGTTGATTCAAGTTATGCCCCCTGCACTGATTATGTTCAGACTTTCAAAAATTTCATATAAAATATAAAAATTTTTCCAAAAAAAACGTTCCCCCCCCAAATTTTGCCTGTGCCTCTGCTTTTTGAGCACTACGCCAAGCTTGTTTGCTCGAGGGGTTATTTAGACGCTGTGACATGGGCATTGCTACAGAGAGACTTACAGCAGGAAGTAACTTGCTAGGAGCTGGGGTGGGGGACTCAGGCGTTTCTAATACCCAAATCCAGGAGTCTGTACTACCATATACTACCTGCGCATGACACGAGGTAACAGACATGAGTGTAAAATGTACCAACACTTACTATCTTCGTATGGATATTTATAAAAGTCAACAGCATCGATTACTTCTCTTTTCACTCTTGGATTAGAGTTCACAGGTGGAAATAAGCAGGCATTATCCTCAATAACTACATATAGTATTTCATCAATTCTAAGATTTTTTTCATAGTTAACATCTCTGAAATCAAAATGTATCTTGTATCACTAATTTTGGGGGGCATTCGTTATGCATCAGACACCATTCTAATTGTTTCATTTAACACTCCCACTTTTTAATACTCCCATTAACCTGACATGGTGGTGATACTATTCACCCCATTTTGCAGGTGGAGAAGCTGAGGCATCAAAAAGTGAAATAACGTGCTCAAAGCCACACAACTAATGTGTGGTAGAAATGAAATCTGAACCTTGAGGATCAAGCTCCAGAACTTGTATTCTTAACCAAAAGAGATTCACGCCTCCCGTTGTGCCCAGGAAGGGGGGCATACTGGTCTACACATGGCTGGGCAAGAGGAGAATTCATAAAGGTTTAATGAAGGTTGACTGCCTTATGTGGGCATAATCTCCTTCCCTTGCTGTTATGTCTTCAAGTTTCTAGCACTTTTTTTTTCATTTCAGATGTTGGATCAATTTCACAGTGTCAAACACTATGTGGAATAGGAAAAGAGAAGGGAGGATGTTGGAATGACGTTCCAGAGAAGTTCTGACCAAGTGTTTTCCTGCCTGAAGGCAACTTGGTAACTGACCAGTTGGCATCTGGGATATGCTACAGGTCTAACTTCTAGAATTCTTTCCTTCCCTTGTTTTCTCTCCTGAATTCAGTAGATTTTTGTTTGTTTGTTTTGGTTTGTTTTGTTTTGGTGCTGAAGCCAAGGAAGGAGAACTGAATGAAAGGAGAGAATTGTTCCAATCATCCAGCTATCCCTTCCAAACTCTGGTGAAAGTGAGAATTATTGGAAAAAAAAAAAAAGCAACCCAAAGCCTCTACAGATGTAGTTCTTATGATAAATCACTTTTTAATCAGTCATAATTTTGCATTAAGTGCTGAATAAATGCCCTTTGTTTCATACTTAAACTGTCAGCGACTAACGTTGGGAGGGCAGACTAGTGCCTATCATTAGAGCAGAGAAAAATCAATAGCATTTTTAATTAAAGGCAGACACAGCCGAGCTTTGAGACAAGCAAATCTCCTTGTCAGTTCATCTCCCCTTTAAACTCTCTCAGAAGTTCAGTTCAGAAGTTAAGAGCCAGCTGAATGCAGGAATAGAGTGACGCAAATGCTTTGGGGAGGGGTCGGCGAGGGGGAGGGCTGGGGCATGAGACGGGGGAGAGGATGCAAACTAACGAAGAAGGCAGAGGGAGACATTAGGAAAAGTACACTTTTCATTCAGCCAGTCCTTAAGGGACAATCTTAAGGAATGATAAAATGTAGATACTGGCTTGTGCCGCAGAGATGATCTTTCCCCTTGCAGACCAAAAGATAATCAAAGGAGAGTCAAACCTATTCTTGTCAGTTATATTTTATTATGGTTCAGACACCAACATATGGTATTTTTTTAAATGATCCTTTTCATGTAATATTTTGCAACTTTGGATATTCTCCCTTTGTAGAGCAAGAGGCCAGCAAGACAGGACTCACAGTCTTGTATAAGCCAATGGCGGAAGGGACATTCCATCGCTTCTGCTGTATTCTATTTGTTAGAAGCAAGTCACCAGGCCAGTCCATACTCAAGAGGAGGGGATTCCACAAGGTCGTGGCTCAAAGGAGAGGGGTCATTGAGGACCCTCCTTGAAAGTTGCCTATCACAGACCTTCATATCAAGAGGTTTATAATCTCTTTGGACAAAGAATACAAGTAAATTGGGGCAATATGAGAAAAAGAATAAGTAACATTTCATCAAATCCCCGGGTATGATACAACCAATGAGTCCTAGGGATAGTCAGGAAAATAAAAATAACACAGGAAGAATTTAATTAATGAAGGCTGATGGTACTTTGGTGAATGTACAAGGACAGGAAGAATGCTACTCATGGCCTTCTAGCTCTGTCGGAATAACTCTGGAAAGACCTAGTTTTCAGTTTTTGCAGACTGCCCATCCACCCTCTGGTTACTGCTATTTTCTTCCTAGCATGAGAACTCCAGCTAAGTCTGGTTTTGCCCATTAGGGTCTCCATGGTTTTAAGTTAATTAAAAAAATCCATCTCAGACTGGCTCAAGAATAAAAAAGGATCCAGGAGTAGTTCACCTAAGGCAAAGATCCAGAGGCAAGTAGTCTTCTGGCTCAGTGTGGTCAAGAAACCAGCTCCTTTTTCTGGTTAGTACAACTACCCATTATTCTAAATCCTACCGGTTATTCTACATCTTCACTATTATCTCACATGGGTTAATGAATCTTTTAATCGAATTGTTTCTACAGACTGGAGCCTCAAAAAAATATTTGTTCCAGGTCCTTCATACTCTAGGATGCACTGTGTATCAAACTGCTAACTCTGGAATGGCTAGGCAGTTGTCATGGCATATGTATTATGTCAATTTCTGAAGTTTGATCACCCAAATCATGTAGGTTAAATAAGGTCAGAATATATATGAATAGACGTCTATTTATCTAATCAAGAGTTGATGTGTCCTAGAAGAAACAGATTTGTCACATTCTGACTTATGCGTGGCCCAACCAAAGAATTCTTTAAAAAAAAAAAGATTTTATTTTTTGAGAGAGAAAGAGAGAGAGGGAGAGCATGAGTGGGGAAGGAACAGAGAGACAAGCAGACGCCGCACTGAGCAGGGAACCCGATGTAGGGCTTGAGCCCAGGACCCCAAGGTCATGATTTGAGCTGAAGTCAGATGTTTAAATAACTGAGCCACCCAGGATCCCTGAGAAAATTAAAAAAAAAAAAAAAAAACAACGATTTTATTTATTTATTTGAGAGAGAGAGAGAAACAGAGACTGTGTGAGCAGGGGGAGGAGCAGAGGGAGAGTGAGAGGCAAGAACCTCAAGCCCACACAACACTGAGCACAGAGCCTGAAGCGGGACTTGACCTCAGGACCCTGAGATCATGACCTGAGCCAAAACCAAGAGTCAGACGCTTAACTGACTGAGTTACCCAGGTGCTCCCCAGCCAAAGAATTCTGAATGGTACTGTGCTGCTCATTGATGAATCCACAATTTAGAATCCCCATCATGTATAAAATCATCAAAACTTTCTGGTGGCCTCCATAGTCTTTCAACCAGCTCTAACGGCCCATTCTTGCATGGAACTTCCACACTTTTGAAGTCATGGTTTCTTATGTTATCCCTTTCCCACACTTCTATGGAGTACTTTTCCTGAGTTCCCAGTTTCTACCTTTTTCAAACCTTATATTCTCCCAACACCTGGATCAAATGCGTTTTTTTCTGTAAAACGTTGGTTTGAGTTGCAATACCCCTGAACAGTCATTAGAAGTAGATTTTCTGTTTATACCAGTTATTTGGAGATTCACCACACAAATGTTGCAGTTTTTGTTTTGTCTTACACTTTTCTTTAACTTTTTTTTTTTTTAAAGATTTTATTTATTTATTCGACAGGATAGAGACAGCCAGCGAGAGAGGGAACACAAGCAGGGGGAGTGGGAGAGGAAGAAGCAGGCTCATAGCAGAGGAGCCTGATGTGGGGCTCGATCCCATCACGCCGGGATCACGCCCTGAGCCGAAGGCAGACGCTTAACCGCTGTGCCACCCAGGCGCCCCATTCTTTAACTTTTTTATGTTATGTTCTATTCTCTTTTGTATTGCCCTTAGCTGCTGCGCAAAGTTGATTGTCAATAAGTATCTATTGATTTGTAGGTGAATGCATTGTATGGAATTCCAGAAGGGCCTTTGACCCAAGAGGTTATTAAATCAACTACAATTATCCTCACAGAGTTGGGTGAAAGGGCTGGGGATAGAGTGTTTCTATGTGTGTGAGAGAGAAAAGAGGGAGAAAGAGAAATGCAGATGACCACTGGTTATCTGTGGTCATATATGCCAATGCTGGTTTGTGTAAAGAGTGTTTAACTCAAAATTACACAGTGAAATGAGACCTACCTCTCCATAAAAAAACAAAACAAAACAACAAAACCCAAAAAACCTAGTAGATTTCTTACCACCTTTTGTCTGCAATTCTAGAATAAACAATAAAGTAGCTTTAGATGATGTCAATAATAACTATTCTCTAATTTTTTTTTAATCTTAAAATTAAATTCTGTAAGTTCAGTTTGGCAATACTCTGGTGGTTTGATTTTCTGATGAGCACCAACCCTACACGAAAGGAATGTATTATAGAGGTCTCTGGAATATTTCCTACTTGATTGAAAGTTCTCTCAGAGCAGACGCATGTTATTCACTTTTTCAAATAAACTTTATTTTTTAGAACCGTTTCAGATTTACAGAAAAATTGAGAAGATAGTGCAGAAAATTCCCCTCTACCAAGCACACAGCTTCCCCCCCTTATTAATGTCTTGCAAGGATGGCTCATTCATCACAAATAATGGGCCAATATTTATACATTATTGTTAACTAGAATCCATACTTTATTCAGATTTCCTTAGTTTTACCTAATTTTTTTTCCCTCTTCCAGATTCCTTCCTAGAATCCCACATTTCATTTAGTCATCATGTGTCCTTAGGTTCCTCTTGGCTGTGACAGTTTCTCAGACTGTCTTTGTTTTGGTTTTGTCTTCGTTGACCTTTGGCGACAGTTTTGAGGAGTACTGGCCAGGTACCTCATCGGATGCCCATCGATTGGAATTTGTCTGATGTTTCTCTCATGGTTCGACTGGGGCTCTGGGTTTTTAGGAAGATAGTCACAGAGGTAAAGTGCCATTCTCATCACATTGCATCAAGGGTACATCCTGTCAACATGACATCTATTACTGTTGACCTAGATCACCTAGCTGAGGGAGTGTTTGTCAGGTTTCTCCATCATGAACTTAGCCTTTCTTTCCACTCCCACTTTCCTTACTGTCCTCTTTGGAGTCCCTTTCTGCAGCCTCTACCGAAGGAAGTGGGGAATTTGTTGCACCTCCTCGAGGACGGAGTGTCTACATAAGTTATTTGGAATTCTGCTATGCAGGATATATGTTCCTTCTCCACCCATTTATTGATTAACACCAGTGTGGACTCATGGATACCTGGTTATTTATTTTATACCTTGGGCTCCAGTAGTACTTTATTTTGTTACTCAACTTATGCCAGCTTTGGCTCTTGGGATCTCTCTCGGTTGGCTCCCGTACCCTCTTGAGACACCCATTATTTTGAAGTTGTTCTGGGCATTTCCTTACTTTCACGAGCATGTCATTCATCCTGTCCATCTCCAGCTCTTCGTACCTCAATGAGCTTCTTGGTAAGTAAATGTAGTATGTACTGCTTTATGGCAAAGCTCATTTGCTCTCCTATTCATCCGCAGTTAAATTTGCGAAAACAGTAATGCTTCTGGTTGCAGTTTCTCTCTTGTAAGGGTAGATATGCCCCCCAGTTTTGACCAAATATGTTTACATTTCCTTCTCGAACATTTGTCCCTCTATATTTCACTTATTGGCAAGAAGTCTAGAGACATCACAGCAACAGTTTTGTGTATTTCTTAAATTATTCCAGGGGCCTTCTGAAATTTAAAGAGTGGAAACGCAAAACCCCCTAAGCTCAAATGGCTCGAGAGCCAAGTTAGAGGTAGCTTTGTTTCCTGGCTTCTCTCTTTAGGCTCCTCTGCTCCCGCTCCCACGACCCACGTAAAACAAGACATTGACCTGGGAGTCGGAAAAGCAAAGAAAAGGGCCCAGCACAAGTGTGGGGAGATGTACTAAATTTATGTCTTGGGTCAACACAATTTACTCCTGCCTCCTCCCCCCCAGTTCTCCTCCGCCCCTAGTCTTGCTTCAGACAATGAATTTCCAGGGAGTTTTTTGCCTTTTGATCTCCTCGCTGATCTAATGCAATTGTCCACTGGCAGAAGCGCTGTGAGGTGCAGAATAAAGCGATGAAGCTAATTTGATTTGCACTCCACCCCCACCCTCAAGATCTACATGTCTTGATTGTATTAGATTCCTAATGAGATTCTCCGTCTGCACTCCGGAGAACAGCGGCTATGGGAGGGGCTCATCTCAGGAGATTTTCCCCCATTTACATCCCATCTTTAATGGATATGGACCTGCCTGCCCTTGAGTCATAAGGTGACCATATTTTCCTTCCTGGACTACGCTGGGCAAGAAGTGGGAAAGCAACCACTCCTACAGAAGAAGGGAGGCCTTCTTTCCAATTCCAGAGAATGGGGGGAGGGGGGAAATAAGAGTAAAGGTTAGTGCTGGGCCGAACACTTCATGGAAAGAGCTCCAAGCAAATTTCCAGCCTCAAATCATGTTTCCGAAAGAGAGTCGCTCCCGTGTGCAAGTGCTCTCTTTACTATTTTGCCACCAGTATGATAAATAGTGAGCAACAAAAATAACATTTCAAAGGGCCTTCCCCAGGTCATGGATTTCCTGAACCGTGCCTGTTGGACTTGTGGTAGTTCCACAGAGGCCAGAGTCTGGCTGGCCAGGGACCATGGGAGTGAGACGGAAACAGGAAGTTTATTTTGGAGAACCACGTCTCCTCCAAAACAATGCTCATTCACTCCCTCTACTCTCCCTACCTCCCTTTAAAGCTGTCATGAATGAGGGATTTAAAGGACTTCATCAATGTCTCTTTAACTAGCTCCTCCCCGCCCTTCCAGGATTTTGGCAACGCCACTGACATCACCCTGTTCCTATTTTCCAGATCCCAAACACTCCATTCCCCTGTCTCAAAAGACAATCTACACCAGGAGGAGAGTGTGATGTAATTCTGCTTGTTTTAGTCGGAAAGCTGCTTTTGAACTGATTGGCAACCCTGCTGGAAACTCGGATTTAATTAATATAATGCACTTATTTGTATGGTCTCGTGGATCGTTTTCAGACACAGCATGAAGGTGGGAGGACAAACATCGGTAATTCACAATTCACAAGTCTAGTGCTTGAACATAAAAGGGTTTTTGACAGTTTTGGGAAAAAAGGAAAAAAGAGAGAGAGAGAAAGCCAAGTGCTACCCAAAGAATCATTTCATAAAAGCAAACATTGCTCAGTTTGTTTTAGGCCTCGCTCAGATCCCTGAAATCACAGGAGGAAAGGAAAGAGTGANTGGCATCATGACGACTTTTCTAGGGGGAAAAGGGTAGTTTATATCTAATCTAAGGTCTTTAAGAGGAATCTATCAGCTTTGGTTTGGCTCTCAGCGGACAGGTGTCTGTATCATAGAAGCACCATACATAATTCACCACCAGAGAGCCCCAGAACTTAGCAAGAAGGCTAAATTACCTGTCACTTCCAGAAAAGGTGTTCCCTTCAGGTCAAGGTTGAAGGCTCTGGTAAACCCGTGCGAGGAAGAGCACTTCAGTCCGTATTTAAATGCCAGTAGCGCTTCTCAGCTGTTGGAAGTGCAGCTGGCTATTTACCCTCACATTTGCCCACCTGTTTTGCTGGGTCAGTTAATACCCTATCATTCTGAAATCGGATTGGAAAGAAGGAAGGGAGATCGCTTGTTTTAAGGATCGGAGACCACTTTGTTTATGTCAAATCAATGGATGCTAAGAATCTTCCTCTCTTGGTGGAGGGCGTGGGCTAGGGGGTCCTGTCAGAGGGGGGAGCCATTACAGCTTAGTCTGAATACAAAAACATCTCATTATTACCTGGGGACAGGACATGGAGCCTAGTCCCAGGCAGACTCTGACTTCGGAACACAGTTCATGGAAGGCAGCTGCTATCTGGGTATCATTAAGCTGCTGGTTGTGCCTTTCTCCTTGATTGACTAGTGATGGATTGACAGGTGAAGTGGAGCCTGTTGGAGCCCGCAGTGGGGAGACAGGGAGAGCTGTGTTTCACCTCTGTGGTTTTGGGGAGCCTGTTTGAGCTTTCACGCATGGATTTCCCTTCAGATTTATCACCTATATTTCAGACACTTTGTTTCTGAAGCAGTGCAACACAAAACAAAAACATAACACCAAACAGAGACCCGCCACACGAATGAGGGGTGGGGGGAGGATGCTTATACCCTTTAGAAAATATTTTCTTGGCTTAATTCTTTTTTTTAATGTTCTTTTATTATATTATGTTAGTCACCATACAGTACATCCCCAGTTTCCGACGTAAAGTTCGATGATTCATTAGTTGCGTATAACATGCAGTGCACCATGCAATACGTGCCCTCCTTACTACCCATCACCAGTCTTAATTCTGAGGGCAGTGAGAGATAGCTAGTAATCTTTTTTAGTATTTTTAACTCTTCTGTTGCTTTACAATTTCATTATAATTTCATTATATTACAATCTCATTATATTCAAGTTTGTACTTCGAATTAAAGAACTGAGTATTAGAAGTTATTTCTAATAAAGAGGAAGGACGCTTAAGAGTTCTGAGTTGTTTGCATATAGAAGAATGTTTTGTTATATTAAAACACTTTTACCAAGTGTGTTACTCAAATTAATAGCATCAAAATTAAGGATCAATTCTGCAATGTCTGAGAAATTTATTGCCTTTTGTAATGCAGAAGTATTGTGTTTGGTCACAAAAATTTCTAAAAGCAAGATGCAATATGCAGGGCAACTGGGTGTCAGAATTGTCAAACATGGCTTGATAAACTTTGATTTGTTACTTGATTGAGAACTATTTGCCCCAACTTGGAAAAATCTTTAGTGTTTAAATTCAGATGATCTTTTACTGGAGAAAACTTTCTCAGATATATCTCAGTAGAAGATAGTACTTTCAAATTATGTAAAAAAAAGAAAGTGTCATTTTCATTTGGTAAGCTCAGAAGAAGCAGAAATAAAAATCATCAATTGTTAATTCAATAAAGAATATTTTCCATGTTTTTCTTTATTTTTTTATTGCAGTAACATTACGTCAGTTTCAAGTGTACAGCATGATAATTTAATATTTGTATACACTACAGAGTGATCGCCACAAGAAGTCCATATTATTCATCCCCAGACAATTGACCCCCTTCACCCATTTCGCCCACAGCTCAACCCCCTTCCCCTGTGATCACTCCCAGTCTGTTCTCTGTATCTGTGAGTTTCTGATTCATTCTTGATAGGTCCTGGTTATGGAGGGTGTGCCAAGACCCACCAGTGTTCCAAAGGGAGTGATTTCAATAGCATCTCGTTTCAGGCTGATTGGAAGCAAGATCATCAGGCAGCAACTTTTAAGGTACGCAAATGTATAAAGGCCTGTGGGACCGCAATTGTAGACCCTGTTCATTCCCAGGCCAGGAAATCTGGAGGTGTGCCCTGGGCGACAGGAGAAAAAAATCAGGGCTTCAGACGAATGTATAATCTCCTTTTCGGGAGGTATCAGCAAGCTGTGGTGAGGCCAAGTGAAGGTTCAAAGATGGTGTCTCCTTGCCCCTGAGGGGTTCTGTGGCCCCTCCAAGAGTGGCCAACCTGAGCCTGGTCTTAGGTTGAAGCTCTCAGACGGGGAGATGGGGATGTCTTTCAGTCCACTGCCTGGGCAGTGTGCTGGAGGTGGTAGACTGACTCTCTCTCTATTTTTTTCTTGGACGGTACACCAAAACTCAGTAAGGGGTAGTTTCTTCAGGATAATTGAAACATGAACTTTCTGTAGTTTTGTTGTATTAAAATTCACTGGTCTGTCTTGCACTTAAAAAAAAAATTGGGGTATAAAGGACAAAGTCATACTAGTCTTGAGTGTACAACAGCGATTTGACAATTCTGTATATTACTCCATGCTCAGCTAAGTGCAGTCACCATCTGTCACCATACAACGTTATCACAATATTATTGACTATATTCCCTCTGCCGTCCTTTTCGTCTCTGAGGCTTAGGTATTTTACAACTGGAAGTTTGTACCTCTTTGTCCCCTTCACCTATTTCACCCATCCCCCCACCGACCTCCCCTCTGGCGACCACCAGTTTGTTCTCTGTATTGAGTCTGGCTTTTCTTTGTTTGTTCACTTGTTCTGTTTTTAGATTCCACACATAGGTGAAATCATATGGTATTTGGCTTTCTCTGCCAGACTACCTTTCTGATTGTTACAGTCTCGTATCTACAAACACAAGCCCCTCTGACCATCAAGGCCAGGCACTCAAGGGATAGCCCCTGTGCGGACGGCACTCACCACCCACTTTAGCCAGGCTGTGTCCCCATCTCTGCTAGCAAGGTAGAGGGAGAGGGCAACAATGGTGCTCACCAGAACCTCCATCTCCAGAAAGTTCCAATTGGTCATGCTCTTCCAACAGATGCTTTAAAATTAGCAAATGGACTTTCTTCCCATATAATCCCATCACTTCTGGGCCTGCTGCCTTTGCACTGGGTCTTGGGCCATGCAATCCCCTCAAAAGGCATATCTCAGATCCCCACAGCCCTTAGGTCCCCCGGACACAAATCCCATTGGCTTCCAAAGGTTGGCATTTGGGGGCCTCATGCTCATTGTACAGATCTCAAGGGTTGAGTTGCTCAATGGTGCAAATCCCTCACTTCTTAGGGAGAGGCTCTGGATCCGTGAGATCCCTCCCTATTATATGGGGATGGGGGGGTGGGGTTTCTTGTGAGACTATTTCTGCTTCTCCTGCAGTCTAGATGGGGCCCTTTATCCCATGTTGTGGAAGCTGCTGTTCTTTGAAAAAAAATTTTTTCCAGTGGGAGTTATTCTGTATGTAGCTCTGGATTTGGTGTACATGTCTGTGGGAGGGGTACGTTCAGTGTCTCCACTGCCGCCGTCTTGGACAGCCTCCTTCCGTGTTTTTGATGGTAGGAATTAATATTCTCTTCAGGATATTATTTTGGAATAATATAAATAATACTAATGAATTTTTAAGATAAGCTTTTATAAGCATCTAATTTATAAAAATGAATTAAATAGGAAGTTCTTGTGAGCTACTGACCGAGAAGTAAAAGCTAATTTTTCTCTTTTACATACATTATTTGTATAAATGTATCTTTATACATAAGTTACTGTGAATTTGGGTTATTTGCATATTTCAAGTTCTCTCTGTAGTTTTACTTCTAAATAATTCTATTCATAGCCAAATGAAAATGATTTTAATTAAAAATTGTCTGAAATAAAACATTCCTTATATATATATGTATATAAGATATACATATATCTATCTATATAGATATATATAGATATAGATATATCTTACATAGACAAAGCAGATTCTTAGGTGACCTCACAATAAAAGCCATTGCTGCGTAAATACCCTTCACATGGTTAGTAGATGGTATATTATATGTATGGTAGGGATCGCACCAAAGGGAAATTCTCAGGCAGCAGGATGTGAAAGGAGAAGAAGAAGCTTCCATCGCTATTATTTCAAGGCCGATTTCTCATTTTCCGGTTAAATGCTTCAAAAAGCTCCCTTCGTGCTTCTTCTTGAAATTTCCAGGGGGTGGGGGTGGGGGGCTATAGTGTATAGAATCTTAGAACTGTTTTCTGTTTTGCAAGGGTGTGAGCATTTGGATACACTCATGGGGAAATTATTTGAATGGATCCCATGACTTTAAATACCACTATATACTGCCGACACCCAAATTTATATCTCCTCCTTGGATGTCTTCCCTGAACTCCAGACTCATATATCAAACTATCTAGCAGACATCTTCACTCAGAAGTCCACATTTCAAATGTAACAAATTAAAAAACAAGCTCATATTTTGAACTCACAATTTTCTCTTCCAAACCTGTTCTTTCTTCAATCTTTTCCATTAATAGTTAACAGAAATCCATCTTTCCAATTAATCAACCCCAAACCCTTGAGTCATCCTTGATTTCTTTTTCTCTCATACTCTACATTCATTCTGTGATGAAATCTTTTTATCTTTAATTCCGGTTATACTTAGGATCCAACCAGTCTCCACCAGCTTGGCCACCACCATCCTGGTATAAACCACCCACCTCTCCTGGTGGATTGCACTTGTCTCCTGATTGATTTCCCTCTTTTTTTCCTCCCCACCCCCACTGATGGGAACCATACACTCTGGTTCCACACAGCAGCCAGACTGCTTTCCTTTAAGTGTAAGTAAGATCATACAGCTCCTTGTTTAAAAGCCTCTACTAGCCCTTCTTCTCACACAGAGTAAAGCCAAGTTCTTACATTTGTGTAGGATGCTCACAGACCCACCGCCATTGCGCCTCTGACATCGTTTCCCACTGCTCTGCCTTCCAGCCCCCAGGCCAGGCATATCGCCTCTTGCTGTTGGATTGCACCAGGCTCATTTTTCCCTCAGGACTTCAGAGCCTTTTAGTGGTCTTCCCCCAGATAGCACAGGACTACTTACCCTCTCATCTTCTTCAAGACTTGGCTCAAATGTTACCTTCTTAGAAATGCCCTCCTCCCTAGTCCTCTCTCTGCTTTACTTTTCTCTATAGCACTTAGCATGATCTAATAGAACTTAACTGTTTATTTTGTTTACTGTCTCCCACCACTAGAATGTAAGCTCCCTGAGCGTGGAGTTTTGTCTGCTCACTGCTCTATCCCCAGGACTTACCAGTGCCGGGAATAGAGTAGTACTCAATAAATAATCATCAAATGAATTAAACAATTCCTTAAGCAAGGATAAAGCTGAGACCTGGTCATTTCTATGGCCTATAGACTCTTCTGAATATATTTTTTAATTTCTATTTTAATGTGCTAAAGTAAACGTTAGTCTTTTTGGTGTGCAGTTTTATGCATTTGGCAAATGCATATAGTGGTGTAACCCCTGCCTCAAACAAGATACAGAATAATTACAGCATCCCTCAAAAAAACAAAACAAAACAAAACAAAAACCCTTAAGCTTCAAATATCATCCCTATCTTCAATGCCTGGCAACCACTGGTCTGTTGTCTATTCTACAGTTCTGTCTTTTCCAGAATGTTATACAGATGCAACCATACTTCATATAGTAGTTTAGATCTGGCTTCTTTCTCTTAGCATAATGCATTTGAGTTTTACCCATGCCATTGTGTATATTAATTGTTTGTTCTGTTTCATTGCTGAATACTATTCCATTATATGGATATACTAGTTTGAATTTTATGTATTTCTAGGAGACCATGAGTAAAAGGAATATGCCATCAACTTGTAGATCACAAAACCAAGTTTCTGAAATACATTGACTTTGTAGGGATTATAGAATTAAATTTAGTTGTTTGTTTTCAAACTAAGTGTGGGAAAAGACCTGAAGAAAATACACCCCAAAATATTAATGGTGATACTATCTTTGGGAATAACTTATTTTCTTTTTTTCTATTTTTACTTATCTCCTTTTTTATAAGGGATGCATATCATTTCTATAATTAAAAAAACTTTATTTTGAAAAAGATGATACAATGATATAGACATTAAAATATCCGGGGGATAGCATTTGAAGAAATGAAAATGCACTTTATTTCCTTTTGATTTAGGTGGCATCAAAAAGACTTAGTCCTGCTACACTTTTACTGAGGAATGAGAAAAAACTGGATTCAACAAAAACTTTATTTAACTCAAAGGAGGAAAACAAATGCTAATTTTAAGATGATAATTTACAATTGTTTTTTTTTAGTAACACTTTATACCTGCAGTCCGGAAGGCTGCTGCTTCTTTAAGGAGTGAGGGTCTCCAACAGTTTATGAAGTAATAGATCATATATAAGTAGGTTGTTTGCTCTCGGTACAGATGCCATCATTACTAACTACTTTCAGGCTCTTTGAGAGCTAAATAATTCCGTAATGCATCATTGAACATTTAGTTGCTTCGTAGCAGATGGTTTCAGGGGTCCATCTGCTCACAGCAATGTTTTCAACAAGCCCCCTTCACCTTCACCAAAAGGTTCGGAAACATTAAAATATTCATTCTCCACTACAGGTGTGTTTTCTTGGCTCCCCTATATTAAGGAGAGGGACTACTGTCTTTTCTTTTTTCCAGAAGGGAGATACTGGCTTGTGTAAGCCTAAGAAGACTTACTGTGAGTGTCAGGGAAACAAATGAAAGAGTATCTTCATTTAAAGAACTTGTAAAGTCACTTAAGTTACCGTGTGTGTGTGTGTGTGTGTGTGTGTGTGCCCGTGCAAGAAGTGGTTGCTTTCCTGTACTATGTTAAAAATGAGATATTATGCAGCCACCTTGTTCTTTACTCCTGCCCCTAATACGTGCGGGAGAAGTGTCAGCTTCTTTAGGGTTTGCTTGGGAAAAAGAATGCATTCTCTCTGCCTTTGAGGCCATGGGCAAGTCCCTCAAGCAAGGTCAGAAGGAGCCCAGGAAATGCACCAAGCAGCTCCAACTAAAACCATATGGGTAAGAGCCAACGGAATATCCTATCTGAATGCTGCAGAGATCCAGCGTAAGTGTTATGGGGACACAGCTAGTTTTATTCCAGAAATCCCCAATGCCCCATTACCTATGTGATCGCTGAAATTTTCAGTCAGACTGCTGGAGAAACAGAATGGTGGCATGCAATGAATAAGACATGTGCAGCAGCTGCTCTCCAAATATGTAGAATTTTCTTTTCCAAATTGGAAAATAATAAGGAAAGACAAAGTTGGCGATGAGAAAGCCCAGAGTGCTAGGTAGAAGACTTTCAGGAGACTACAAAAAACTAATGGTCAATTTATTCGGATTGAGTCGATGGACACCCCCGACCCAAAGACACCGAACACAAGAATTCACCACCGTGAGCTATATAAATAGCTTTCAGGTGTTGAGTAATTAGAAAGACGTCACTTTATCACCAACTTGTCGGCCAAGGGAACAGTGAAGAGCTGGCTATTTCAGAGAACCATGTACATGGCGATTAGCCACAGAGGAACAATCAGACACGAGAGTACTCTGTGTTTTGTGTTCAAGTGGTTGTATTTTAATTTGCCTTTCTAAAAGGAACAAATGGATTCAGATCCAGATATTAAAGAAAATCACCGAAGCTTTCAGTCATATTTTGGAGGGCTGTTTGAAGGCAATTTAATGATCTATTATCGAATTTAAGACAAAACTGTTAGACAAAAATAAGAATCTTTGGCTCACTGAGATAAATAGCACTTCCTCCATGCAATTGCCACGGGTGATGGCTCTGGGCTTATATTAGTCCATTCATTTTTAACAGACATTTATTAAGTACCTACTAGGTGCCCAGAATCGGACAAGGTTTACCATGGAGACCCTATTTCCAACCTTCCAGACCTTCCTAGTTTGTAAGCTAAAACTCTGTTGCTAAATGGTTTGTGTCAAAGGTGAATGATGGATTACCAGCCAAAGTCTGAAGGAGTGGCCTCCGTTGGAAAGCAGAGAGCACACATTCCTGATTTTGCCATCGATGTCATCTTGATTATCCTGTCAAGAACACCCACTGAAATTGACTTTACCATCACTCCTACTTTTGCCGTGAAGACAGAAAAACTACAGACATGTTTTCTGTGTCTGTGGAAGCTTCAGAATTCAGTTCACTTAATCCAGTGTTCCCTTTTAGGTATTAATGGAATATTCAAGCATGCCCAGCACTTTTAGCTCTGTGAGGAACCCAAATTAAGGAAAGGACTTCTTTCATGTCCTCAGATAGTTTATAATCTAATTGGGAAAAGGAGATAGATCCACCTGAAACTGTAAGAAACACCTGCAGGGAACATTTCAGGTGCACCGTTGAGGACCGAGGGCATTCTAAACCAGAGAAAGGGGCAACACAGAGTGGGGTCAATCGGAAAGGCATGTATCTTCTTGTGTCATCATGAACCTTGTCCAACATGTGACTTCCTCAGAGAAGAAAAGGGGAGAGAAAGAGGCTTGGGTTCACTTTAAGGAACTTTGGATTGATTTCTTTAAATATGGAGTAGTTGTAGGTCCGTGTGTTTGGACAAAGGCACAGCTTGAGCGAACACACAGGGCTGGGAGTAAAACGACTGGAAAGAAGGAATAGTTGGGGGTTACCTCGCTTAGGGCTAAAAGGCTGTGGTTTGAAGTAGTAAGAAAGGAGGGTAGGAACTCTGAGCGTGGTTGGTCTGAAGTTGGGGGGGTTCACCCAGGGAGGCTGAACTCTATCTGGCCCATATCGTACACAACCTGACAGAGCCAGGTGAACCTAGCACACATGTCTGCTGCGATCAACAGTGGCTGAGACCTAGCTCTAGTCCGGTAGCGACCAGAGCACCAGAGGCCTGGTGTTGAGTGCTCGTTACATGGTCTCATGGCTTAAGTGAAGAGTCCCAACCAGGAAGGATCTGACATTATGCATCAGAAAATAGGCATGGTTCTAGAAGAGACACATATTATTACCAACTTGGAAGGAGGAAAGTTACTTATTAGAAAGCGTTTTTAAGAAAAAAGTCCACAAAACGAACAGCGGATTCTCAGAGCCAGAAAAGCCCCTTAAATTTTTCAGATGAGAAAATTAATATACCAGCAAACTAATTTAATTCTTCCAAAAGGTTTGAATTTAGGAGAAACAAGTTATGATCAGAAGAAGCATTAATTTCTCAGTGTGGATTTAGATATGTTCAAACTTTTATCCAGTGAGTTTAAGGGATACAGTGAAATTGTGTGATTTCAGAAAACTCTATTTTAATCAACTTGAGGTTGTCCTCTCTCTCTACTTATCTACCTATTACCTGTGGCTCTGGAGGGTTGGCACGTTTGAAAGTCATGACAGGAAACAATGCTGAAGCAGTAATTTTAATTGTTTTCTTAAAGTGGCTTAGCCCTGTTTTCAAATGAAACCTTATCCAGGACCCCAGTATATGAAACCAGTGAAATAGAAGCCACTTTTGCTGATGCAGAGTGAAGAATACAGCCACCAATGCCTCCCCTTCGCTCCTGGCCCCCATATCTTTCCAGAAATTCTAGTACCACCCAGTAAGCTTTCTATATGGCTTCAAAGCTGATTGCCTACATTTCTCACCTTCAATCAAGTCTTTGATATCCAGCACAACATGGGGTAGATGGTGGTCATATTTGGGTATTGACCAAGTTCTACCTTTCTACATAACCATACTTGTATTTTCTCTTCATTCAGCTCTACAGTCAATGATCACATCTTGCAGCATCTTTAATAACATACTGTTATGTGCTATCACCGGCATACGGTCTATTTCCATGGTACTCAAAAGATAGGTCAAAAGTGACTTTATCTTAAGTACTCTAAAATTAATATATTGTCTTTGTAACATTTGTGCATAATGACTTCAACTTTTGTACCTTTGGGTTAATGAAAAAAACAAACCTAACAAAAATAATTTTTCTTTTAATTTTAGGTAGAGACAGAAGCCATTTAAGTACAGGCCATTGTCTATAAATCCTACTGTAAGGCAAGTCTGTTCGTTTCCCACGGCTGCTATAAGATAGTACCCCCAAACTGAACGGCTTACACAGCAGACATTTTAACACAGTTCTGGAGGCTAGAAGCTCAAGGTCAAGGTGTCGGCAGGGTTGGTCCCTTCTGAGAGCTGTGAGGAAGAATAAGCTTCTTGCCCCTCTCTTAGCTTCCAGTGGTTTGCTGGAAGTCTTCAGAGCTCGTTGGCTCGCTGAAGCATCTCTGCCTTCGTCTTCACATGGCATTCCCCTCTGTGCGTTTGTCTCCGTGTTCAAGTTTTCCCGTATATAAGGTGACCGGTCATATGGGATTAGGGCTCACCCTAATGACCTCATCATAACTTGACTGCACGTGCGATGACCCTGTTTCCAAACAAGGTCACATTCACAGATACTGAGGGTTAAGGCTTCCACAGCTTCTGGAAGGGCACGATTCAGCCCATAGGAGCAAGTCTTATTTTACTGCTGTCCTGTACGTGGCTCACTGTATGTGTGTCTTTATCTGCCCACGCAAGGTCAAAGGCAGGTACGTAGAGTCCCATCTGGTGCGACTTCTAAGTTCCCGATTCAACAACAAATAGAGACATACCTATGTAGTTAAAGAGGGAAGCGGCCTTTAAAAATATATTTAAGGAGAGTTACAATGGACCAGAAAGCAAGTTAATGTTAGTGATCCAGTAAAAACAGACAAAACCATCCTCGGAGACTCTTCTGAGGTCTGCCTAGATTCTGCCTGATCTCCTGAGCCATTTACACCCACAGCTGGTATGGCTCCCAAGTTATCTATTCAAGGTCCCTGTCTCTTAAACGAAAAACTTAATTAATTGGTAATGTTAGGTGTTTTCTACTGTTGACGTTTCATCTTCCAAATGCCACAGAGGGGGCTGATGCTCACTGCTGATGGCAAAATTTGCGTTCCTCTCCGGTGCTTCCCTGCCTTGGGTCTCTTGAATACTGAGAGACGCTGCATGTCAGACCCTAGGGGTACGACGATGCATAAGATAAAAGACAGCCTCACGCAAGGGACAGACAGGTAAATAGATGATTAACAGGAAGTGCTTGAGTTTCGTATAGACTCGCACTCTACCTGAGGAATACCAAGAAATTATGGAATCATGGCGTTCATATTGGGTACTTACTATGGGCATGATATCATGCTAGGTACTCTGAGGTAATAGAGGAATAAATTTTATTGTGCTAGATTCAAAACACACATATGGACTAGTGAGGCAGAAATACCAGGGGATATGAAATTCAAAAGGCCTGACTACAAATCTTGATGTCATCATTGACTCATCAGGTCACCATGAGCAAGCTATTTAATATCTCTGAGACTCAGGTCATTCTTCATTTGTAAAATGGGTATCGTCTTGCTTTCCGCATATGATTGTGAGGATAATAGCCTCTCTCGGTGCCTACCCAGGAGCCTGCTAGGTTGCAGGGGCTGGAAAGTGTTTTAGAACGCCCAACTGGGGAGATGAGACAGGTCCGGACTGAGAGAGCTGACTAGCAGGAGGAAGCGTGTGTTTGAATGCACCGCGAGTGATCTTTGCTTGCTGCAGGAATCGGGGAAGGGTCAACGTCACTAGGGCTTCGCTGATGAGTGGTGGCCAGTCAGAGGGTCCGGATAGCTAGCTAGTGAGAGAGAACGTGAGAACAATGGTGCTTATTTATCTAAAACATTTCATTTACCACGATCCCCCACAACACTTACTAGGTTGGCTAACAGTGAGTTATGAAACATTTATAAAAATAAATCCTAAAATCTGAGGATTTGAAATTCTTACAAAAAAGGTAGGCTATACAGTACCATCTAGAATTTTCGTTATTTGTCACGAAATGAAGCAAAGAGAGACCCTCGGAACCAAACTGAAATTGGTGCGCTGAAAAATCTACCTTTCAGCCAACCCCAAATACAAGCATGTGTGAATGAGTCACAATTTCAAAAAAATCTAATTTTAGTTTTGTTAAATGTAAGGTTTCCTCAAACTACGGTCTCAAATACCATGCAAATCTGTATTTCGAAAGTCTAAAACAAGTCATATGCAAATTATATTACTATGTCATGTGATTCCAAACCAGGATCCAGTTCCTAACCTGCAATTTTACCACCAGCAGTGAAGAGTTTCCGCTGCTCTCTTACGCCTGGGATATGCTCATCGAAACCCACCACAAAACCTTCAGCAGCCGGAAGGGAAATGAGTCTTTTGTTGTCTTGGCAAATCTGAGGACTACACAGGGACAGCTACTGATCTGGTTCAAGATATTTCGGGAATGTGAGCAAAGGAAATGTGAACTAGTATTGGCATTTCCGTCACAATTTGTATTAGGAGGTACTGATTTTTAATCCACGTCCTGTGTGCTCGTGGCCTTGTGTGGCTCTCCACCCAGACACAAAGCCAAATTCATTGTTCCAAAAAATAGCCAGATAATTAACCCAACGTGTACTTAGTTAAGCTTCTCAGGTAATTATCACATCGCTTTCGATTGTGGCGGCGGTGGTGGTAGTGGAGGTGATTTCTACGACACGGTCTGGTGACAACATAAGAAAAAGAAAATCATGGAATGAAGATCAGGGGTTTTCACGGTTGCTGCAAACACCTACGTCGTTTCTGTTGAAACCCCACTTCGTTCTCAGTCACTAACGCAGCCACGAACGGTGAGGACTTGATCGGGCTCAGAGAACTCTTCGTAGCTAGTTTTACTCGTGCTGTATATAAGGAGACCTAATTACATTTGTGCTTCATTGACAATTTTGTAATTCTTTGGAATAAATTGACTGCAAATGTGAAGGTTATTAGTGAAACAGAAATATGCCCTTTAAATAAAAAAACATCACTGCCAATAAATGGCTGACCTACATTCACAAAATTACTAAATTACAGTGATTAAATCCGAGGCAATTTAAATATTTTGTTACAATAGGAAATGGCATTTCTTCCCATGTTTTGTTAGTGGTCCTAGCTGCTCATTGGAGCTTTGGGCTGTCTTTACTGTCTAAAATTCGCAGTGTTTTGTTGTCTCAGAATAAGACACAAGAGGGGCGCCTGGGTGGCACAGCGGTTGGGCGCCTGCCTTCGGCTCAGGGCGTGATCCCGGCGTTACGGGATCGAGCCCCACGTCAGGCTCCTCTACTATGAGCCTGCTTCTTCCTCTCCCGCTCCCCCTGCTTGTGTTCCCTCTCTCGCTGGCTGTCTCTATCTCTGTCAAATAAATAAATAAAATCTTTAAAAAAAAAAAGAATAAGGCACAAGAAGGAGATGCACAGCTGAATGAAAACCACACTTTCTTCATTTCACGCAAAGTCGGAATAGGTCAGATCCGTACATTCCCAACTGTGGAAGCCGATTGTCTCACAGACTCAAGGGGTGGCCACGTTTGGGGTTTGGGATATTTTATTTGGGCAAGTGGAGTCACGTGGTTTCTGCAATTAAGGTGTGGGTCCCTCCCTACGTTCTTGCAGCGGGCCAGTAAAATGTGCCTTCCTCTGGACCCTGAAGCGGACTGAATCTCACAAAACCTTCTCCCTCTTCCCTGTTCCATTTCATTTATATATAGTGAATGTCCAACAAGCTCTGACCGGTGCCGCTTTCCTTCGTAACATCCCCAGTCTCCCGACATTAGTTCAAATGGAATCAGAGTCATTTACTTTTCAGTCCGCGGTGCCCCTGGTGCCGCAGCAGCTGGAGAGGGTGACACGGCTGAGGAGCCTGCTAATCTCACTGGCCCTTGGGTCTTTCCTCTGAAAGACACAGCAAGCAAACATGCCAAGTGCTATATATAAAAAGGTGGGATGTCGTTGCTGCGGAAAAGGACTCGTGGTGCGTGTGTGTCCACCACCACGATTTTGAATCACGTACAACTTGGAAAAGCACCAGTGGCAAGAACATTTGCCACTCTGAATCACGGTTCCCCTTTTTACAGTACTAGGGGGGAAGGGCTAATAAAGATTTTAATGCCTCTCCGCAAATGCGTGCAGACAGAGGTCCAGGTTGGAACAATGCAAAGTGTATCGTCTTCATATTGCCTGGCTGGAGAGACAGGCAAGTTCAGGACCAGGAAAAAGTCACTTTGGAGAGGACTGAGGACCGGCTCCTTCCAAAAACTGTAACAAAAATGAATTGTCTCCTTTGAGATAAATGCAATCCTTAGTGAGGCGAGGTAAACAGAAATCCTGTAATGGATATGATAAACCAAATGTGCTCTGAAAAAGCTCTGAATGCCACTGATCTTCACAAGTGTCATTTCTCATTTTTTCTAACGATCATTTCTACGAAAGTAGGCAATTTTCATTGTAAAAAGTGCGAAAAAGAATAGTTATGTTCTTAAATATTAATTGAATAACTTTTGTAGTATTTATAATTATTCTAGATGGTATACCAAATCTTGTTTCAAATGTATCAAAAAATAGACGAATTCTGATGTCTTCATCAAATAAAGCATGTAAATATTTTAGTGAAGAACACTGTCAGGTCTTTCCACAAATCACTTGTAATAAAATGGATTTTCATCCACACGACATCTATTGTACCAAAAGAGGTGTAAGTTGCTCTATTTTTGCTTTCCTAATATATTCTCGAATTCTCAAAAACGGATTATTTTAAAAGAATTTAACATAAAAATATCATGGTTCATAAGGATCATAACTTTAGAATAAACTGTTTAGGTAATATTAGCTTTAAAAAGTATTTCCTTTTTAATAATCTCATAAAATATTAATGAAAAAGAAATTGGGAAGATACAAACTGGTTTGTGTTTTTAATCATTCTAAATTAAAAATAAAATTCTTGGGGCGCCTGGGTGGCACAGCGGTTAAGCGTCTGCCTTCGGCTCAGGGCGTGATCCCGGCGTTATGGGATCGAGCCCCACATCAGGCTCCTCCGCTGGGAGCCTGCTTCTTCCTCTCCCACTCCCCCTGCTTGGGTTCCCTCTCTCGCTGGCTGTCTCTATTTCTGTCGAATAAATAAATAAAATCTTTTAAAAAATAAATAAATAAAATAAAATAAAAAAATAAAATAAAATAAAATTCTTTTCTTGGAAAATTATATGATCATACCCAGAATTTTGACTACATTGACAAGAGACGCATATTAAGTTTTATCTTTACTATGGCCAGTTGAAACGTCCTATTACTGTTTTATGATAAATTTGTATTTGTACTGATCAAAGGCAGTTCTACAGGACTGAAGTAACAACCTCACAAAACCATTTCCTTTTTAACCGGTAAGACATAGTTTTGATTTTAATAAAGTTTGAGAAATATTTGGTAATTATTCTTCCTGTGCCTCTATAGTCATGTATATAGAGTGGAATTTCTTAAGAGAAGATGACCAAAGCCTTAATTAAACCATTTCAATTACTTAAAATACTCAATATATTATTAGCTTTAAGAAAGAAAGGCCAAGATTACATAAGGTTTCAAACACCAATATGATTCTGATGTTCTTTTACTCTTGATAAAGGCATTTTAAAGTTTAGGATCTTTGAGGGAGTAAAAAAAAATGATTTATTGCCAAGACACAGATGCTGGAAGCCCGTGTGGGGGGCGGCAGAGGGAGCTGTTGAGAACTGAGGGAGCTCTGTTTTTATTTCTTTTTTTGACTTGTGAAATGCTGTTCCCCTCCAGTAGCCAACACTCCAGCTCTTCAAAGAGTTCGGCCCAACAGCATTTGAAACCCTATAACCTCAATCTTTAAGTGGTGTGCCTCTCTGGCCTAGTCGGGCTGTGACATTATTTCCCCTGCCTTCCGAGTTAAGAAAATTACTTTTAGCAGGTCATAGTGAAGGCAGGATTATTATATAATTGGAAGAAGCATGTTCCATTTTTCAGGAACCAGACTGTATTATCGGGGTGCACGGGTGTGGGTTTTCCTTCTTCTTCCACATTTATACAAGTGCCCTGTGTTCCTTGTGGATAAAGACAAGACTTCTCAGCACCCATTTCGCCTCCAATTTAATGAAGTTGTTAAAGTAGCAAGACTGACAGGTTAATTATCCTTTATAAAAGGGGGACAAATTGAACTGTGTCTTTCCATCATTTTTTGATATATCAAGAAGCTTCGAGGTGCCCAGATGCGGCTCTGGTGAATAGAACAGCTAATCCACTCGGCAATTCTTTGCTGACCCTGCTCTCCCCACCGGGGCCTCGCTCTATTGCAGTCGGTTTTGTTTCACATTCAACAGATTCCACGTTATTATAAATGCAGAAGGATTTTTTTCTTCTTCTCTCCATATGTTGGCTGACAGCTCCCCAGAAATAACTGATGGCTAAATTTAAACTCTGATGAAAATTAACCCAAGTGTTAAATGCAAACAGGAGCTGCTTGGAAGAGAAAAGAGTTATCATGGTAGATGCCAAACAGTGGAAAATGTGTGTAAATTAATGGAGCCTCGCTGGTGACAAGCCGTCAGGCAGTTTGATGGCTCTTGCTAGCGCTTTAGTCCCACCGAAGTTGGCCAGAGGGCAGCACGGACAAGTCCTGCTTTTCAAAAAGACCGCGGGAAGCTTGACAGTAACGCTAACTAGATCATCGAAAGTTCATGGTCAAATAAGAGATTTTTTTTTTTTTCTGCAAAGCTTTGCACTAAACAGAGTTTGCAGACAGGAGAGCCATGAATGAGATATCAAAGTGCAAATGCAGCAAAATGGTCTAAAGCAGAGAAGGAAACCAGTGCAAAATGATTTAAGAAAACAAATGGAAAAGTGGCCACAGATTTCAAAGTTAATATGGAGACATTGTTTGGTTAAAAATAATAAGCGTTTGACTTGAACCATTGTCTACTTAGAAAGTAATGTTTTGCTTACTCTAAGAATTGTCATGGAAGCTACATTTGCACTTCTCAATTTTTCAGATCAAAATATGTGATTTTAGTGCAGTTCATTGGAAGGGAAAGGAAATATAATCCACTATAACTGCTCTGTGGTGCAATGTATATGCGACATTCATAACAGTCTGAGGAAAAAGTTCAGCCAGTGATCCATTTTTCTCCATGAATAGGGCAGTATTTTGCTTCTCTAAAAATGTAACATTAATTGTGTACTATTGCAGCTTAGTATTAGCACGGAATGATGGATAGGTCATCGAATCATGAAGCAGAAAAACTGTGCTCAGTCCTGTGACCTTGAACAAGTGATTGAGCCTCAGTTTTCTCATTTGTAAAATGGGCGCAGTAGTACTAAGATCAAAGGGGATTCTGACCGTGAAAGCTGACCTTCCACCAAAGGAGTGAAAGGAAACTCACGTCAAGCAAAGCCAGTCTTCTGCACACCAGAGAGGGCTCCTGAGCGTGAGACAGTGGAAAGAACGTGAGAGTAAGGGTCAGAACAGGAGAGGCAAGTCTAGGCTCTGCTGCTGACAGGCTACATGTCCTTGGTCCACAGCTAAAAAGGGCTGTCTATCTCCCTCCTAGCTGACCGGGAGCACTGAGTGCAGTAATGCACCTTACATACCCTCCTTGGAAATGGTAACCTTCTATCCAGCTCTTAGTTCTCATCGTGTTGCCCCTCCTCCCTTCACCTGTCTGAACCTGCCCATCAAATGAGGGTAGACCTTCAAGCCCCCCTTTCTTCCCTCCGGCTCCCCAAGCTCCTTTGTTCTGTGTGCCTTTCTTCAGTGGGGCTCAGCAGCCCGAGGGATAGAAATAGAGAATTAAGAAGATTGAGGTGTTAAAGGGTCAACACATCAGAAAGACAATGAAATGTGGCAAGTACAAACTCGAGTCCCCAAAGCTGGTAGGTAACAAGGTATGTATTNCTTTCCCTAAGTTTAGCTGGTATCTTGAGCCCCTTATTGCTTTTTCATGGCTAGAAACTTATCTGATAATTCCAGGGCAACTCAGTCAAATTGGCTCACTTACCAGTCATTTCGTATGCAAATTCAGACAAGTTCAGGGGCTTTTTCCCCTCCTTTCTCCTGCTCCTTGGGCTTCAGTGTCATGGCAGCCTGGCAGCCCTCCAGTGGAGGTGGGGAGACTGACCAACAGTTGGGGTCTTCGGTCTAATGTTGTATTACACTGAGACTAACTCTTCCCAATTGTTTATCTTTTTTAAAGACTTTATTTTCCAGAACTTTTTTTTTAGATTTTATTTATTTATTTGAGGTAGAGCAAGAGCGAGCGAGCGAGAGAGAGCATGAGCAGGGTGGAGGGACAGAGGGAGAGGGAGAAGCAGGACACAGGGAATTTAACTGTTCTTTTCGCTAATAGGAGGGCTACAGGAGAATCCCACTCACTGCCCCCCACCCCACCCCCCAGGAACCCTTCAGCCATTACCATTTTGACCCTAGATTATTTTGGTTGCAGGGCACCAGAAAGGCTCCCTCCCTCCCAGAGCACCTACCCTGTGCTTTCAGATCCCCAAATACCTGAAGAAAGAGGATTATTACCCCTACATCTCTGAGGACACACCCACATTTCATTTCTCTCCTTCCCCAACCTCCTTCTCTCTTCTCTCCAGCTGGAATTCTTTTCCCTTGGGGGTCAGCAAGAAAAAATAGATTCTAAAATCTTCACGTATCTTTGCCGGTCTTTCTTATCCGATACCCGGATTTTTTTTGAACCAAAGGTTGGAATGTGATGTTTTCATCCATGACATCCCTATAATTCCATGGTTGACTACCTGTCTAGCTGCTTAAATTAAGGAAATTGATGGGTGAGGACATCCATTAAATATGTTATCTATGGATTGAAGTTTCTGTGCATGCCTGAGACAGGGGAGCAGGGCCATAGGGAGATGAATGAAGGAAACGAAGAACTTGGTTGGAGAGAGAAGCGAGTGAAGACAGATTGGGAAAAGATAGGGTTATCAAGATACGGAGCTCTCCTTAAGAGCGGTATAGACCAAGTGGAGAGGAAGGCAGCTGGAGGATTGAAAGTTTTGTCAAGAGAGTGGTAGATTTCAGCTAATACTTCTAAGATGGAATTGTTCTGGAAAGTTAGAAAGCTGGTAATCCTCTGACGTTTGAGTGCACCTGATTGATCACTGAACTCCTATGGTACCGATTATACTCACACATAACTTTTAAAACTTGTCATTTCTTGTGTGGTGTCATTTTATGAGTTAGAGTCTTGCTCCTTGGGGTCAGGAACTGTGCCTCTTCTTGTCCTCCAGAGGGACACACACACACACACACACACACACACACACGTTTTCAGGGCAAGGAAAAAGAGCCATGAACGCTGCATTCCAAGTCACAACATGCAACATTGCTATTTGGAGAGGCCACTGCTTTGAAATATCCATTTTTTCTCCTTTATAACAAAATGTCGATGGTTCCCTCTATACCACTATGCTGATTTTGCTTTCTAAGCTGCCTCACCTCCCAATACAGCTAAAATGTACTCCTAGATGTGTTTTGGTTTAATCAAATCATAACTGGGAAAGAAGTTTTTTGCCAGCCAAATCCTGTGAGGTATTTCAGAACTTGAGAGAAGGACTTTGAACGAATGGCTTTGTTGGAGTCTATGTCCATTTCTCAGTTCAAATGAAATGAAAAAAAAATTGAGTTTATTAAAGAAAAAACCCCACCATTAGTCATCTAGTTATGTATTTGTCAGCAGACACTGTGGAGAGAATCTTTTGTACAACGCGAGTTCTCCTTAAAACTATTTTTATGTGTCGGAAATATTTGTCATCTTGTATTGTCTCCTGTAATTCACACACACACACAATCTGCAGGACCCCATCACTCACCACCCCTAGTGAGAAGGTGAGAAAGCCATTTCTTTTTCACACAGGTAGTGAAGGGGACCTGGGCAAACCGAGCACATCTGTGCATGCTTTCCCTCGGAGGCTCTGAAAACCGAAGCTCCTGGGTACGTCAAGGGCATTTCCTTCTTGTGCAAAACAGGCCAGAGAGCCAGACGTTTGAAGCGCTTCCCTTCCCTGCCCTTGGAGGCAGAGCCACGGGTGCCGGTCTCGCGGTGGGTTCCACCCCCGGGAAGGGACCCGACGCAGGCCCGGCCGCCGGGGTGGGGGGGGCGGTGGGAGCTCCCGCGAGCGGCGTTCGCGAGCTTGGCGGCCGCCGGGCGGGGTCCGGGCCCGGTGCCGGGGAAGCCCCCTGAGCCGGGAGGGAGTGATGGAAAGCTGCTGACATCCGACGGCCCTGCCCGCGGCCTCTGCCAGCGGAACGGGGAGGGGCCTGCGTCCTCGGAGGACCCGTGTCGCCGTCACAGCTTGCACTAATTGGTGCTCCGGCCGGCCGGCGCGGCGGGGCGGCGGGAGATTGGCACGGCGGCGGGGCGGCGGGGCCCGGGGCGGGCGGCGGGCGGCTGAGCGGCTCGGGCGGGGGGCTGCGGGCGCAGGGCGGCGGGGGGCGCAGCGGCCCGCGGCTGACTCTGCTCGGCGGGCGCTCGGGCGCACGCGCCCTGCGCCGGGAGGGGGTCCCCCTCCGAGAGTCTGGCACCCGCAGTCGCAGGCAGTCTTCTATTTTTAAAACCGCGGCGACGGTTCTTCGGGAAATGTGGAACGGGGACCTTTTAAAGAGACATCTGCGTCACCGACGTATTTTTGTCCAGATGGGTCTTTTTGTTGTTTGCCTTTACAGGCAGCGCCTCTCTTTGTCTCAGACTTCAAACTTGGCGATCCCCTCCTTCAATGGGGAACCCTACAAATGTCCTTCATCTGTGTGTTGCATAGGATAGAAATTTCTAGTGCCATATTCATTTCGGTTGCTTGTGTGACCTCTGTATCTTGAGTGCCATCAGATGTAAGCTCGTACAGTGAGCTGAGAGGCCCATCTGGGATGGATCCCCAGCCCCTTCAGCGGAGGCCTGGGAGTCAGTCCTGTGCTTTCCATGCCCACCTGCGCTCCTAAACCTTGGATGGGAAAACGGATTGTAAGTCTGCTGAAGGGCTGCAAATTCTGACCTCCTTTTTGTCTCAAGCCTGTGGGCATTTTCTGATGACTCGGGATCATGTAAACATTCTTGGGCATTTCCCCTTGCATGCGTACATGCCCACAGTTGTGCACGCGTGTGCACACACACACACACCCCTCTTATTTCTAATCAGTCACACTATGGTCCTTTCTTAGAGGGCCCATCCCATTCAGAGAACTTAATAAAATGAAAGAAATAAACTGTAATATAGTCACACAGTGGAATACTATGCAACCATTTACAAAGATTTATTCAGTTGACATTTATTCACAGGAAAAAACCCATGATATATTGGGAAGTGATAAAAGGAAACACCAACCTTTGCACAATCGGATTTGTTTTTGTAGCAAAAACAGTCGTTAGAGGGTCCTATATATTTATATTTGTGTAGGCAAAGAAATCTGGAAGGAAATGCACCAAATACTAGCAGTGATCTCTCTGGGTGGTAGGATGAGAGAAGCTGGGTTACTTTGTGGCAGGCAGCATCAGTTGTCCCATTTGCTGGTGGCAGAAGTCCCTTCTCTTGGATTCAGGTAGGGCTGACTGTCCTCCTCACCTTAGGGAGGTGGACATATGACCTTGATGTTACCGGTCAGAGTATTCAGACGATTTCAAGACCCACGATGGGCTAGTCAGAGACTTTTTCAGTATTTTGGGGAGAGCTATTCGAGAACAAGCTCTATTCCCAGTGGGATTGCTGCCCTCGTGATGAGCCCATCGGACGCCCCGGGCAGCCACTTGGGCCCGTCAGGAACTAGCTGGTTCAGGATGGAGAGCAGAGCCCCGATGATGAGGAATTGCTCTCTGGACCGTCCTGCACCAAGCAAGATTTAACCCCTGATTTTTTGTTACGCAAATTTAAATACTACCTCTTTATGCAAGCCAGACTGATTTGAGTTCAGTAGATGATTTGTAACATGTAATATACCACTTTATTTTCTAAATGTTTTGTGGTCTGTGCTGCACTGAAAGCCAATAATATACACACACATTTCTAAGCAATTCAAAAATAGGTATAAGATATTCTTTACTGAAGGTTTTACTATGTACCAGGCAATGCCTTTAACTAACCCTCACAATAATGCCTTAAAGTGAATATTATCATCCCCATTTTATAGATAAGAAAACTGAGACTCAGAAGTTAAACAATCCAGCCAAAGTGCTAAATAGTGAAACTTACATGCAAGTTAAGATATACATGATTCTAAACCCTTTAACTATTGGCTGTTACTGCCTTCCATTACTTGAAAGAAAATAAAATAAGCTTTAATTTCATAGGACAGAGCAAGCATTTCGTTTTTGTGGCAGCCATGATGCATGGGTATATCTATCTATTTACATATATATATGATTGAATGTGCATGTTTGTGGTTGTGTGTGTGTGTGTGTGGAGTATGGAGTGTGGTGTGAGTGTGTGTGTATATGGTGTGGGGTGTATGTGCGTGGTGTGGGGTGTTTGTGTATGTGGTGTGTAGGGCGTGTGTGTGTGTGTGTGTGTGTGTGGAGTGTGGAGTGTGTGTGTGCACACGTGTACTTAGAAGTGAGTTGGTGACTTCTCCAAACCTTCCCTGCTATGTTTCTGCAGAAAACTGCTGTCAATTTTATATCAAACACTCCTACTCACTGCCTTTCGCTCCTGTAAATATTCAGTCCAGCCTAGCTGGTTATTTGAGCATCGGCCCTCCCTTCCAGGTGCCATGGCTGCCCCGGCTTCCGCCGCTTGTCCTGCTGTGGTCACGTGTTCCACCTCCTTTCCTCTCAGTAGTGTCTCAGGACAGCAGACTGCATGGCACCGCAGGTACCTGCTCGTTTTCAGAGTCTGCCCATGTCTCCGATGTCGTGTGCATCTCCGTGAGGATCGTGTCTGGTTCACTTTGGATAGTGCACAGCAGGTGACACTGTGTCCTTAGGGCCCATTCTGGCTCCAAAGCTTTACAGAACCCTACGCCCGACCCGGGGTCCCGTGATTTCCCACACCAGCCACGCCAAAGCATCTTCTTTACTTAGAATGCCCGTTCTCCACGCCACGCATCCAGATGATTCCCGTGTCTTTCCAGTTCTGGCTGTCCTTGCATCGTGGCCCAATGTTCCCAGGCTGAGTGGAGCACCCCCTCTGAGCCGCTGTGTCCTGTTAGCTTCCCGCGGAGCCTTCAGGCTCAGCCCATCTCCATCCTCCCAGGCTGCTGGGGCCACCTCTGTCCTCACGTGCTGCTCCCCTGCTCGTGGCTCTCACCCCAGTCACACACAACCCCGTGGTACTCTGCTTAACACTGGTGTCTGAACAGGTCCTCCCTGCTCCTGAGAAGAATGTTTTCCCCTTTCCTTAACCTGACGAAGACCTATTTTCCTTCAAATTTGACTCAAGCATCATTCCAGCAGGAAGCCACTCCGGGCTCCCCATTTCTAGACTCCCTCTCCCTACAGCCCCGCTCTCCCCCATGGTGTCCGTGCTGCTCAAAGCACTCAGTTCCTCTCTGTCTCTCCATGTCCCCTGAGGAACATGACTGTAGGTTCAGCTCTTGAAGGTTTTCTGTTCATATCTCTTGGTGCTAGCACGGTGCCTCTCCCATCACTGAGCGCGGCTCTTGGCTTCCTTGCACGCGTGCTGCACTGTGGACCCAGGGGCAGCTCTGTTCATCATTGTGTCCCAGTGCCTGGCGTGGTCCCTGCAAATAGTAGATTCTCAATAGATGTAGGTTAAGTATGTCATTAAAGGATGGATTTTATTTTATTTTTATTTTATTTTATTTTTTTAAAGATTTTATTTATTTATTTGACAGACAGAGAGCCAGCCAGCGAGAGAGGGAACACAAGCAGGGGGAGTGGGAAAGGAAGAAGCAGGCTCCCAGCAGAGCAGGGAGACTGATGCGGGGCTCGATCCCAGGACCCTGGGATCACGCCCTGGGCCGAAGGCAGACGCTTAATGACTGAGACACCCAGGCGCCCCAAAAGATGGATTTTAAAATAAAGAATTTGTTTTGTTTGCGAGTATTGCTTTATTTTCTCCATTACTCTAATCTTTTCTTTTTTTTTTTTTAGGATTTTCTTTATTTTAGAGAGAATGCAAGCAGGGGGGAGGGGCAGAGGGAGAGGGAGAGAAGCTCAAGTGGACTCTGCACTGAGTGCGAAGCCTGATGTGAGGCTTGATCTCACGCCCCTGAGACCATGGTCTGAGCTGAAAACAAGAGTCGGGCGTTTAAACACTGAGCCATCCAGGCGCCACACTGCAAGTTTTTTGAAGTAGAGTTTGATTTCTGTGGCTAAAAAGTTTTGTAGACATGACAGCGCCTAGCACAGTGTCCCGTACCCAGCAGGTAGTCAACATACAATGATTGGAGAAAATAGCCTGAGTAAGTCAGGAGTCTGCTAGTTTCTTGTTGTAGGACTGCTGGCTAAAGAAGTCATGTGTGTGCAGTCTTTTGACCTCTGTACAGCTCCGTAAGAATGTGCCTTGAGCCCAGATTTCCTGACAAGGAGATAAAAAGTCCTTACAGCTGATGCTGGGCATATCTCCTTGGGAGGCTCTTTGCCATTCTGAACTGAACGCACGCTTCTCTGTTCTCCTCAGGTGTATGTGGCACGTGGCATCTGGTCAACTCCACTGCTCTATCTGTTCCTTGTGGGGAGGGAACCGGGTCCCTTGCCAGCGGCAGGGTGAGATCCTAGGGCCATGGGGCACCGACGCTTACTATGGAGCTGATCTTGCTCTGTCCTTTCCTATGTGACTACATGGTTATTGCATCTCGTGCCTGTGTGAGTTGTCTTTCCAGGGGACCCTGTCACCTGAGAATCCTGCAGTGGGGTGCCATCCTGGGCCTGCTGCTCCTGGGGACAGGCACTGTTATGTCTTTTGCTATCTTCCATGTAGTGGGGCTCCTCCTCTGGAGGAGGTAACAGGTGTCACTTGACAGGGACCTTTGCTAAGTTGTGTACACGTCCCTATCCTCAGTTACTTCATCTTTAAAATGGGAACATCATCCTTACCTCATCTACGATATTAATTATAGGAGTAATGCTATAGAAGTAATACATGCTTTATATACTGTTATTCCGTTTTACAGATTAGAAAATTAAGGCACAGAGAAGTTAAATGATTTGCCCAAGGTCATTTAGCAAGGAAGTGAGTTAAAACATGGGCTTGGCCTGTAGTTAAAGCTCAGTGAATGCTCACTGCGGGTGTCATGTGCTGGTAGCAGTTACTGATGTCATTATGATTGTTATTATTATAATGGACCTTGTAAAATGATACATTGATAACTACATTACTGGAAGTCTGCATCACTTTGGGCTGGACACAGAGTAGAGCCTTACTGTGTAAGTGTGCAGGGGGCTCCGGGATACAGGAGGGATGGTCACGGTATCCTTTACAGGCCAGGGTAGGCCAGGGAAGATATAATTTGGCTACAACTGTGTGCCTCTAAGAATCTTCTCCAGAGAGCTCCACAAGGGAACTCCGGGATTTTCTGTCGTGCAAGGGTCTCCAGCACTGGGCACTGGCTAAGACAGCAGAAAGCCCACCAGGAGTTCTCTGGCTTCTTGGGGCTCTTGCAGACGCTCTGTTGGGTAGAAGGAATGAGGCAAGTGGATCAGATGTTAGCATCTGTCATTTTTTAGGGCTGCCATACAAAATGCCACAAAGTGAGTTGCTCAAACAACAGGCATTTACTGTCTCACGGTTCCGGGTGCAAGAAGTGTGAGATCACTGGGTCAGCAGGGCCATGCTCCTTCTGAAGCCGCCAGGGAAGGATCTGTTCCAGGTCCCTCTCCCAGCCCTGGTGTCTCCTCAGCTGGTGGTAGCATGACGCAATTTTTATTTTTTATTTTTATTTTTATTTTTTTTTAAGATTTTATTTATTTATTCGACAGAGATAGAGACAGCCAGCGAGAGAGAGAACACAAGCAGGGGGAGTGGGAGAGGAAGAAGCAGGCTCATAGCAGAGGAGCCCGATGTGGGGCTCGATCCCATAACTCCAGGATCACGCCCTGAGCCGAAGGCAGACGCTCAACCGCTGTGCCACCCAGGCGCCCCCATGACGCCATTTTTAACATGGCGTTCTCCCTGTGCTACCATTTCTGTGTCCAAAGTTCCTCGTTTTCTAAGGACAATTTTGAGGACAACTGTCTAATGGATTAAGGGTCACGTCTACTCCAGTAGGAACTCATCCTAACTAACGACATCTGTAATGATCCTATTTCCCAACAAGGCTACATCCTGAGGTCCTGGGGGTGAGGAGTTCAACACAGGAACTGGGAACACAGTTCTGAAGTGTCCGCCAAGGCCAATGTGGAGCCACCGCTCAGCCCGTGCCTCCGGCTCTGCATATGGGCACAGCAGCAGACCGAGCAGGCAGGAGGACTCCTGAGTGGCCGGGCCACAGTGGGGTCAGCTTTGACTACAGTGGCTGGAGCATGCAGAGTGACTCCTCCTTAAACCAACTGCTACCTTCTCCCCGGGACCAAGCATGAGAGAAAGCCCAGCAATAACTACACTTCAGAAACCAGCCCGAGAGGCAGCAGGGGAGAGCGAAGGAATAAATAGCCCAGCTGCTGAGCCATTCACTGAACGTGCCCGTCCTTGCAGGCATCCCCATGACTTCAGTGCTGGAAAAGTGAATGAAACGAGAATAAGGCCCCGCTAATGCGTTGTTAGCTCGCTGTTACAATGCAGGGTGACATTTGCTTTAAAAATCATGTGGAAGTGGTTAGCAAATGCTATTACGGCATTTCCAGAACTTCACCGCAGCTGTTTGCCCTGCAAGGGAGGTGCGTAGCCACTGAGCCGAGCTCAGGAGTGGGGCCCTGAGTGTGCCCGACAGGCGGCGGGGCCCTTGGGAGCCCCAGCAGCCCGGGTCCCTGCCACTCCACCTCTCCAAGCCTCCCTGTCCTCCCTGCAAAGAGGGGATAAAGATGACGCCGCGCCCCTGTAGCCTACAGGGCAAAAAGACATATGGAGAAGGGAAAAGTATTTAAAGATAAAAAAAAAAAGAAAAAAGAAAAAAAGGTATATAAACTCAGATAACTATGAAAGCTCTGGCTTTCTTTCCATGCCTCGTGACCTTAAGCCAAAACATCTGTTGTGTCTCAGTCTTTCCTTCCTCCTGAATAGTATCAGGATTAACAGAGATAAAAAACTTTGCATTTTTTTGATGGGGGATAATTTTGGAGACATGGCAGTTTGCACACAGAGACATCAGCAGGATTTATACTTTACATGGGCTCAAGGAGGATTAAAAAATGGGATAATATGTACATCGTTTCTACCAAAGACAGGATGGCGCTGGTCAGGCCGGGTTAGTTTCTCAAAGACCAGACTCATTGAACGTGTATTTAGCAGAAGCCAAGAACCAAGGTCATTTTACGCTGTAACACAGGGACCACACTCTCTGTGTCCTGTGGATCAGGAATCAGGAACCTGGAAGGACTTTCACATTGGGCTATTTTATAGGGTGACATAAGGTCATGCCAACAAAAGAAGCATAAACTAATTTTATGGGAAGAGGAGGAAGTTTGAGGGCCCCCATGGTGCATGGCAGGAGGCAGGAGAGCCCAGGTCAGGATGAGGGGACCCAGGAAACCCAGCTGAGCCACTAAGGACCGGCACTGGGCCTTTTACATTTTAAAACACTTTTGCATTGTTGCCGGCCTTTAAAACAACCCTATTTTATGGAGGTATTGTGAGTACAAAGCGGGATAATCAAAGCCAAAGTGTTCTAAAAGGTGAAAGGCCCAGGGCAATCCAAAGGAATGATGACGGGTCCCCAGCAAGCCCTCCCCAGGCTTCTGTCATCAGTGGGAGGATTTGAAGGCGATGATTAAATCTATGCGTCGAGCTCCCCCTCCTTTCCCCTCTCTTTCCGCTTTCCCCAACAAGTTTGGCTGCATTCCACATTTCCAGGATTTTAGGTGCCGGTCCCTGTGTAAACTGGAGCACAGGAATCCCATTCTGCTCCTCAGACCATTTCCCCAGTAAGCCTGAGGGGCCACTGGAACAGTTTATGGTGCCAGAGACTGTGGGGTGAACGAGGCTAGCCTCCTCCAACACACAGCACCCAGTCAGTGAACCAAATAGCTCAAGACGACCAGAATCCCAGATCCATCCCAATTAGAATCTGGCCGACGGTCTCCATTTTGTACGCCTGTCTTTTCCTCTTTTCTGTATGATAAGGAAACATTGTTGAAATCCTAACCACTGTTTGGGGTTTGTTTTTTTTTCTCTTTCATTCTTTCTTTTTTTTCCCCCTTGCTTTTTGCTTGGGTCTAGCTCTTGGTTGAAATCTTAGGAGAATACAGAATGAGCAAGAATGGGTTTTCTGGCCCAGAATAGACAAAGATTCCCCTAGGGAGACTTGGCAGAAAAGCGTAGAATGTGCCGGTGTTGGTGGAACAGGCCTTCTCTTTGCGTCTTTGAGGAAAATAGGCAGGACTGGAATAAGCCTTATGGAACCTGAGCGTCAAAAGGCACAGCGGAGCTGAGACAGCCCGCGGACCTGCCCCGGCCCGGCCCGGCCCTGGCACATGAGGCTCACGGCTATGCGTCCTGGAAGGACCTGGAAGGAAGAAGAAAAGGAGCAGCCAGCTAAAGTCCCCTCAGGAGCCATCCGTGTGGACTAATGTCAAAGGCTGAAGGGGACGATGGGTATCTCAGCAGAGAGCAACTCGGACAGATGACACACAGACTTCCTGTCTGCCCTTGGAACTTCTGCGTCTGCCTGTATTTCAGCGGACTCCAGCGGAAGGCACGATGCTGAATGGCACAGTTCCCGCCACCCGAGCAGGCTAGGCTCAGTAACAACACTAGGTTCAGTTCAGAAAGGTCACGTTAGATGTCTTGCACGCTTGGGTTCGCAGACTGCGATCCGCTCAGGGGGAAAGAAATGAGTTCCCACCCCCCTTTCCTTTCTCCTTCTCTCTAGCCATATCCCCCCTTTTGGGGACAAAGCAGATGTTGAGCACACAGACACAGGCGATGAAACGTAGGCCGGGCCATGTAGGCCAGCGCGGAGGAACGGCGGCAGCGGGGGGCCGGCGAACCCCTTAGACGGCATCCAGGGCTCCCTGTGCCCTCGGGAAGGGGCGCCGTTGAAGGCTCCCGCGCGCCCCGTCCCTGTCCTGTGTGCTCCATCTAACTGCCCGGGCGGCTGACACGCCACCTCTCCCCAGCCTCTCCGGCAAGTCGGGCTTCTGCATCTCCTCCCCTCCCAGCCATCTGTTCCCGCAGCTCGGCAGCCTCCGCGCTCTGCCCCCGCCAGGGCCTGTCTGAGCAGGCGGGTGGGCGCGCCTCTGATGAGGCGGCCTCGGCCCCTCCATCACTCTCCGCCGCGAGGAAAGCAGCAGCTGTCTGGCTTCATTTGCATTCTTCTCTCCCAAATAATGAAATTAGCCATGAGTTTCCTGAGGTGATGCAAGACACAAATTTAGGCTAGATGTGTCAGTGCGTGATGGAGAGGGAAGGAGAAGGTCAGGGAAGCATTTTGATAACAAATTTGCAGCCCTGAAAGGGAAGGGAAAATTGGTAACAAATTTCACTAAAGATGCCTCTTTTGGCTCAGAGGAAAAGGCACCTTTCTAGCTCAGAGGAAAGTTAGATGAGGCCTCTAAAAGGTAATGTTCCCTCCCCGCCCACGATGCCAGTCAAGGATTAAGCAATTCTCAATTACTGAACATTCCTATGGCCACATCCGGAACTGTCTTACTATGATAACATTTGCAGAAGTGGCCAGGCCGGGAACCAGACCGTGCGCTAAATACCAGGGAGGTGCAGAACCCAACAGCTTTTTCTTTTCTCTACCATCATTTGAACTCTTCTGATGACAAATAAAACAAGAGTCTCCTTATTTGTCATGAAGGTTTGGTTACCAGTTCTCTGCATGTTTTCTAATTTTGTCATCTCTGTTCCATATTTTAAACTAATTAGTTACCATCCTTGAGGCAAACACACAAACTCTTGGTTACACGTCCACATGTAATCTGAAGCACGTTCTCATGGGAGGACCTTTTAAGATACTATCAGTAAGTTTTCAGAGTTCTTCAAATGACCCTGTTTAAAGGCAGAGAAAATTGGACCGTATTAACTCCTCTGACAGGTAGAGAAAAAATGAAATACGTCAGCCAGGTTAGATGCTGTTATTCCTCTCACTTGGAATGAAATTTAAATCCTTCCCAGAATCTAAAAGTTTCTACATAATCTGGTCCCTGATACCTCTCTAATGTCCTCTTCTACCATTTCTCATTCATTCATTCATTCATTCAACAATTATTTTTGAGTGCCATCTATGATCTAGGCAGCCTACTAGGTACAAGGAATGTATCAATGAACAAGACAAGGATTTCTACACTAATGGTGCTTACGTTCCAGTGCGTAGGGGGAGACCAGAGTCACTATGTACAATAAGTAACTCACTTTCATACTATGTTAGAAGATGATGATTGCTATGGGGGGAAGTGAACAGAGTAAGAGAAAAAAGAAGTGTGGTGTGTTTGTGTGGGGGGGTGCTATCTAAAATAATTAAGAAGGCAACTTCTTTTTAAAAAATTTTTAATTGAAATTCAATTTAGTTAACATATAGTGTATTACTAGGGGTTCAGACGTAGAGGTCCGTGATTCATCAGTTGCATATAACACCCAGTGCTCATTGCATCACATGCCCTCCTTGATGCCTGTCATCCAACTACCCCATTCCCCACCCCTCCCCTTCAGCAGCCCTCAGTTTGTTTCCCTAGGGAGGCCAGAGCAGAGAGAAAGGGGAGATGTAGGAGGAGGTGAAATCCCAAGAGGCCACGGGGGCCAGTTTCATAGGGCGCAGTGTGCATGTGCAGACATGTGAGGATGTTGGGGACATTACTCCAGCCTCGGCCTCCATCTTCAGGTCGGCTTCTCTGTCTCCATGTGTTCTCTCCTCTCTTGAGGTCACCAGTCATTGGATTTATGGCCCCACCTGATGCTGCAGGATCTCATCTCCACCCTTCACTACACAACTACAAAAACCCTATTTCCAAATAAGGTCACATTCTGAGGTTCTTGATGGACACAAAACTTGGGGGTGGGGGGCACAATTCAACCTGCCACACACAGCCAACAGGGCTGCAAACAGGATGGGGGAGAGGCGTGAGAGACAGAAAGAGAGCAAAGATGTTTCCAGGTTTCAGCAGAAGGGACTGGAAGAAGAGAGTTTCCCTTTACTGGGAAGGAATGATTGTGGGAGGAGCCGCGGAGGCAGCGCACGTTCCCCTGGGTCATGTTGAGCTTGAGATATGCATAGACATCCAAGTAGAGGTGTCAAGTCCGCGAGTGGATGGTGCCAGGTCTTGATGTCATCATGGACTTACCATTTTTAAGTGGAATAGCACGTTTTAAAGCTCTTTATATTTTGGAAAACTGGAAGTAAGAGAGGTCTTGAAGGTGGCCAGCTTCTGCCAAGTTTACCCAAGAACCCCGGGTCCATTGCCCCTGCCACTTTCAATTTCTGCCATTCACTTGAGACTTCAGGCAAGTTACTCATCTTAGACTCAGTGTCCTCATCCATAAAAATGGGATGAAAATAATACCTATCTGAGAATAGTGTTGTAAGAATTACATTAGATAAAATAATGTATGTCAAGTGCTAGTGTGCTAAATAAAAGAGGGTTACGCTTTGGGGCAGCAGGGAAATGTGGGCCTTTGTTGACTCCTGCCCTACTAGAGGGAAATATCTGGACATTTTTACCTCCTAGAACTCACTTTGTATGGTGCACCTGTCTGACTTCCAAGTGGAAATAGAGTAAATTTCTTGGGAATACAGGGAGGAGACGTATGCACTGGATTCCTGTATAGGTGAGGTACTAACAGATGGAATGCCCAAGTCAGGATATTTACAAAGAGGCTAATCACAAAAGTGTGGTGGGTGTTGCGGAGCCCTAGAGACACTTTAAGAATCAGGGATTAGCTGTCAGCACCGCTAGGCACAAAAGGATAAGGAGAGGAAGAGATAACTGGAAGAGTTGTATAGATCTGGCCTCCTGGAGAGGAGCAGAGCCTTTTGTAGAGGTGACTCATGGGGGGGGGGGTTCAGGAAAATTCAAACTATGGCCTCATTCTGTTTCTTCCATCACGTTGTGCTAGGACACTGTGAACCCGAGGGGGCCCTGGAGCCACTGTCACAGTCCCTAGAGGTCAGAGTTGGGAGGACAGAAAGCAGGGTGGACAAGGGGCTATGGGAGCTATCCAATACAGGCTCTTCTTGTCGCACTTAACGTGGTGTTCCGGGGCTCTCGAGTCCCCCTCTCCCCTTCAAGCCTGGGAATTGTCTGGTCTAATCTTTGTGCTCCTGCAAGTGTGACTTGGACATTTCTTTCCTAGAATACTAATTTTAGAAAAAGAGAGCAGAGGACTGAGCATTTGTTTGTGTAGAAGCAGGTTGTCCCCACCCCAGCCCCGTCTGTCTCCAGACTGGGCTGTACTGCCGCTCACAGTGTGAAGGCCTCCTGGGGGCAGTGCCAGCTTCGTTCTTTATATTACTTTTCTTGAAAGTTTTCCTTTTGATGAATTTTAAAATAATTTCACTGTGGGTTCTCAAATGTGCACATATCACCAACGGCTTGAAATAAGGGAGAAATAAACCGAAAACTGGAAGAAGTCCCTCCTTCACGCCCCTCTGCTCCATGACCATCCCCCTGCTCACACACACACACATACAATGAATCCTTGGTGAACTATGCTTCTGTCATGTCTGGCCTGACTTCCATCCTAACCTGCCCCTGTGGGTACTCAGGATCGGAGTGCCTTGATAGTTGTATTTACTTTAGTCTCTGAACCTTGTCAAATGCGGAGCAGGTGAAGAGCACGGTATGGAGCTGGATCAGAACACACTCAAGAGATAAAACATGGTGGGGCAAATAGAATATCTCTTGCTGATGCCAGGCTCTGGAACCTTCCCGTCTAATCCCAGACCTCACTTCCCTCACTTAAGGTCCTAAGTAGTCTTCCTTTTTCTGGGACTGTCTTCTGACAGCCTCAATACTGCCACTAGAACAATCTTTCGGAAATAAAATATGACCACATCATTCACCTGATTTAAATATTTTCATATCCCCCTCATTGCCATATGGCAGAGTCCAAACTCTTTGGCTTAAGTTCCCCCATCCCACCCCTCTCCTCAGGAAACACACTGAGCCTTAACTGCCTGAACCAGTTAGGACTCTTTCCGATTCAAAACAGAAACAAAACAAAACATGCAGTTGAAAGGCCCTTGGCAGTTTACTGGGAGAATGTGATCTAGGGCTCAAATAGCAACACCAGGAATTAGTTTCTCCCCCTCCAGATCTCAGCTCCCATTCCTCTGGGTTGGCCACTTTGGTAGCCAGGTTCTCCTTTCGTGGTAGTAAGAGGGCTATAGCAGCACCTGCTTCATACTGTTGCAACTTCAAGGGCAAGGAAAGAATAACCACCTCTGTCTCTTGCTATCCTGTGACACCTTACTGGTTCTGATGGGGCGTGTGCCCATCCCTGAGCCAATCACATGATTACCAAGTGCTCTGATTTGTCTAGACTTGAGTCATATGCAATCTTAGAGCTGGTGGTGGAAGCAGTTTCTCTGGAACCACACAGACTGAGAGAAAAATGGCACAAATGGATCCCCACATGAAAATCAAGGGCTATGATTACCAAAATGGTGCGTAAATGCAAGATGACCAAAAAGAAATCAATGTCCACTTTCCCACCTCTGTCTGCAACTCTTGCTTTGTCCTTCCTCACAGTCTAGAGTACGGCAGCCAAGCCACACCGCCTGTGGTGCTCCCAACAATCCTTCTCATTTCATACTGACCAGTCTTTGCTCCACCTTCCCCTTCTTTTAGACATGTCCTTCCATCCCCCTTACCTTCATCCCTGGCCAATTGGTCAACATCTTTCATCTTTTCAGATTCGCTTTTAAAACCCATCTCTACCATATTCCCCAACTCGCTGTCCCAGACAGGACTTTCTCTTTTGAGTAACCTACGACCCATTTCCAGTTCTGCACATAAGTTTGCTACAATAGCAATAATACTTCATTGTGTTGCTGTTACACAGGTCACTGAATTTAATCTAGACTCCAAGGGTTTTGAGTTTAGGAATCATATCCTACTCATCTTTGTATTTCTAGCACCTAATTATTGCCTGAAAATCCAAATGTTCAGCAGATATTCATTGATAGTGAACAAACCGACTGAAGTATGGGTATCTGGGAAGATGACACCAATTCATTGTTTTAGGTACTCTTCAGAAGTAGAGTTCTTGGGTTGAAGAATAAACAGAGTGATAGTGGAAGGCAACCTATTAATGGCAATATTTCATTTATAAAAAAATAATCATCCATACGATGCTCTTATTCTCTCAGTATCCTGAAGATACTGAATATATAGAATTCTATAGACTACAGAATATCTGTAAGGAGCTGTCAATCATCTGGTAGTATCAAATTAGGAAAGTAAATATTTCACTGGTGCGGCACATCAGCGAAATACAATGTTGACAGTAGCTCTGCCATCACAATCTTTGTCATCATTATCATCAAAATTAAGCACGTAAGCATCCAACCCTGTTTGATCCTGTCTTTTAGGTGAAAACCACAATAGGACAGAGCCTTTCAAAATCTTCTCGAGTAGCGTCTTAATAACTAGCTTCAAATGGTAACCTTCTTCCCAAAACACTCCTCTTTTTCATAGTCCCTTCAATTCCAATTATATGAAAAAGCAAGTACGTGAGTGTCCTTGGGTCGGTTACTTAACCTCTCTGAGCCACGGTCCCCCCACCCCATCTGTAAAGTAGCGGTGGTGATTCTGACCTATCGGGTTCGGGAAGAGGCATCTCTGTGGAGCAGTGGCAATGGCCACCAAGCAAAGCACAGTCTGGGTTTGAGTCCCATCATGATTTAACAGTTGAATCCTCCTGTCTGCAGGACAGGGCAGCACAACTGAAAAGCGAAAAGCTGAACTTTAAAATTACGGCTTCTGGACCTACGAAGTCACCTAAAGGAAATAACTTTGCAGATATTATTTGGATTAAAATATAGAATAAATGATATTGCAAAAATACGATACACTTAACAACACCTCCCCCTTGAAGAAGTCATATGCCCACTAGTGCAGATGAGGGTGTCTGGACCTCTCTAACATGCTAGTGCAGATTTCTAACTGCTTCCAAGTTTCATTCACAGAACACCCATATTTAACTGGACTCCTCCAACCCTTTATCCAGCACAAGTGCCGAACGTCATCATCAAACATGTAGTTGCCTGGGGTGCCCCTGGGAGGACACAAATGTGTCCACCGGGAGTGAGGCCCTTCCCTGGGCTTCCTTTCCTCTCTCTTGTCTGCTCCTGCCTTATTGTCATCACCAGAATAGACGATTTCTTCTTGACAGCTCTTCATGTCAGTCAGAAGTCTAGGTCAGACACTTATCAATTGACCCGGTGTTAAAGGTAGACACTCATTTCAGCATCTGTCAATAGCCTCTTTTGATCCATTTAGACCACAGCCTGCATCCCTGTAGTGATTTATACTGACGCGTGAGTGGACTTTTAAAGACAGGGAAACCTTTCTAGAACTCTAGAAGTCAGCCGGCATGTGGACGGCTGCCTCTGTTGCTTTCAAACAAAGAACCCTGGAGACAAGATTATACCTGGGGAATAATAATACCTAAGGCCTTCAAAGATCCTGACTATAGCTCTGACCCTGGAGCTGGGTGCTCCTCAGGACCCAAGGATGGCAGCCCAGTGTCCGTTCTTCAACTCCTGTGTCACCTGTGTTCTCACACTCATCAGACCGGGAAGGCCTTCCACCAAGTGAGCTGAGCTAATTCCTGACTCACCACGCCGTGGAGCTGCGTTTCCAGACGGCAGAGGCTACAGCTAACCTCTACACTCCCTTGGAAAAGTGCCCCAAGATACAGGACGTAGGGCCACAGCTCAGTGTCCCTGTGGACTGGGCTAGCCCGATCTCCCCTCTGATTTGGCAAAATACCAGGGGAGCCTTCCTGCCTGAGCTCAGGTGTCTTCTCCCCTCATCACCCCCCTGGTTCCTAATAGGGATAATGCACATTTCACTTTCCCAGGTGTTTGTCACCAAGCTGCCAATCCCTCCCTACTTAGGAGACAGGAAAAGAAATGTGAACATGTAAGAAATTCAGAGGGGCCGAGAAAATTTTCCTGACACGCTCCTGCTGTGACACCACGGCAGTTGAAGAAGGCCTGTCATTGGGCTGTCAACCTTTAACCTCCCCCAGACGTATTCTGAAATGATGTGAAAAGAATTGCTGTGCTGTACCACCAGCTCCTTCCAGCTCTGTGTGTCTGTCCTTGATGTCAGTCAAAAGTAGTTAACTGGCACCCATGGTGCCTTAAAAAAAACCCTCCACAAAATATCAGTAATGACTTTAGTTGGGAAGACTAGCTCTTGTCAAGTAATGACTTTTTGACATAAGGTATTCTTTACCTAGGCAACGTGCTCTTACTTGCATTTTAATGAGCCTAATTAATAATAAGTTAGGAGTCCTCGGCTATTTCTTCACAGCTGGACCATATGCACTAATTACTCTGTGTGTGGAAACCTAAAATAATCCATTTGGTCAGAGGAAATTGTTTAAATACACAGAAAACCTTGGTTTAAATATATATAGTTGCTTCTTCCCCTTAGTGATGTCGCCTGTGATATCAAAGCAATTTGCAAATCACTAAGGCAGACATCACCTTAAAAAAAGTTTTGTTTGTGTTGGTGGAATTTTTCACTGGTAGAAGTTTCAGGAGTTTGCTTCTAGAATTGACCGAGAGATTTGCTTGGCACACCCTGCGTGCGCTTCCTAAGGGTAACACACCAGAATTGTTCCCAAATGCAAGAATAAACATCGTAGTAGTGAAAGGTGATCTATTGTGGAAATACTTCCCTTATAAAAAATAAATAACCTCCAAAGGGCCACTCTGGAGTCTGTGGAAGTCTTTCATGTATTATATAAAGCATGTTTTTATTGGCTTCCTGAACGTGAAGTTTCCCATTTAGCTTTTGCACTTCCCTCGATAGAATCTTAGGAAGTAAAAGAAGTATTTGGAATCAGGGCCAGACAACAATTCCAAAGCCGGCACAATGCCAGGTCACTAGACAGATTTTCCAAGAATGACAGGGCATCACGGCTCCCCTCCTCCACCTGACTTGTAAAAGTGCAGGGGACCCCAAGGGCGACCTTCCTTAGGAAAGGGCAAGGAACCCTATTTACTGTCTCAGAGAAAGTTCAGTCCAACTGGCAACCAGACACAGAGCTACTGAAACATTAGTGTGAGTATTTGACTCTTTGAGGCCCAGGTTTTGGGGCTGTCGCAGGGATCCTACGAGCTGAGGTGCAGCTGCTGAAGAAAAGATCCTCGGTGATGTATCACGATTACTTGAGCACAAAGGCAGTTATTAATTTTTTTTTCAAAAAATCATGCATTTTAGCTTTTCGGTTGTAGAGAGATCCTGGAGGGAATGAGATGAGGAAGGCTTCAAGAAGGCGTTGCTCAAAATCCTACCAAGATTCTTCCAGAAGTCAGACTGACGACTTGAGTGCTAAGACCTCTAAGAACATTAAGTAGGAGAGAGAGATTCTGGCATCAGGGCTGCATGAGGAGGCTTGGTTCTCTTGGAGTGACTTTTGGACTTCACCAGGTCCCCATCCACCCATGTTTTAACAAGACATAGTTCAAAACAGTCAGACACGATTCGAGCTAATTGGTGGATTCAGCAAGAAACCTGGGAAAAGGTCATGCTGAGGTTGGAAGGCATCAGGCTGGCAGGGTTAGCAGATGCTCTCCAGAAAGGGCCTTGGAGTAGAGGAGCACCCTGCCAGGCACCATATGTGTGACGGACATGACGGTGAACACAGGATGCCTGAGCGAAGGTGACAGACTGGCTCTCATTTGCACAGAAAGAAACTTCCCTTGGAGTAGACACAAGTGAAATAATGTCCACAAATTGGGCACATTTTCAGGCTGCTGGCCACTTGGCAGAATTTTCCCTGCTGTAACCTCCTCCCTTAAGGAGCAAAAAAACCTACACTATTTACCATGACAGGACACCTGTCCCAGTTGTCCCCCAAGGCTCTCGAAGACAGCAGAGGAGGAATTACAGAACGTAGAGACAGTCACCAGGCGTGTTGGAAAGAGCACACCGCAAGCGCGCTCACACGTATGCGCCCCCGAGTCCTCACAGCACCCCGGTGGGGGCAGAGATGCGGTTAGTTGACAGTGGAGTCAGCACTCAAACCCGCGTCCTCCCGACTCCACAGCCAGGGCTGGTTTCTTTCACTCTGCGTTCCCGAGTTCGAGACAGAGAAACTCGGGACAACAGCATCACAAAATGACATGCTGAAAACAGTTACTCCTTTCTAACAGGACAGGTGTCATTCTGAAGACGTTTGCTGGTCCCCAGTACACATGGAGCTTCCCTCCTCCTGCCTCTGCTGGAAACTTCTTTCCATCCCCACCCTCTTGCCAAATCTTTACTTTGAAAAGCTACTGTTTGAGACTCCCACTGAATTCTATCTTTGATACAAATGGGAAGATGCTAAAAATCTGTTCTAGTGTTCTGTAGACACGTGTTAGTGAATGGCGGGTGAAGATGTGGTTTTGAAGATGGAACTCACCGAAGGAGCTCCGGCAGGTCGCTGGATGGGACATCCAAGCAGAAACCATGATTGTCTTATTTTTCCTCCCCACCAGCAGAAAACATTCATCAAGCACCTATGTGACTATGGAGGAAGGAGGCGGCGGTGAAGTCTCAGGGGCACATTCTCTGACCCTCGGAGCTCACTGTCTTCCCATGTGATGAAACAGGCTTGTGTGAGAAGTTAGCCATCAGTCAACTAGTATCAGTTAGTCGTTCATCACCTCAAGGAGGACACTGGTACTGCAGCCATTGCAGATGACTGGGCATCAGCAACACCCAGCAAGTCATCATTTCCACCGCTTAGCGTTGACCTGTATCATCGAAGCTGTCCTGTTCATGGAGACTTAACAAACTGCCATTCACTCATGGGTCCAAGGCCCCTAACTGATTCTGCACAAGTAGAACATGCTTATGGACTTTGCAGGACAATGAACAGTTAGGAATGAATGCATGGGCTGAATATTATTTACTAAGATGAAAGGCTGGCAGTCAGTGCCCTAGCATCCACTGCTGCCTACCCCCCACCCCGACCCCCTCCCATCTGACCGCCAGCCCCAGCTTCTCATCCACTTTCCCCTGCCTCGGGGCTCAGTGGGAGATAGCCCCAGGGTAAGGGTTCACTTACCAGGCCTGAGACCTTCACAGGCAGAGAGAAGTTAATCTGGATTAAACCCAACCTGGAATGGATCTTTTGTCTGAGCTGGAGGTCTTGAGACTGGATTGACACCCAGGCTGGAATTCTTGGTCAGGATTCTCATACTTGGGTCAGTCTGAAGCAGAATTACCCTCCAGAATGCAGAGGAGAATATGGCTCTGGGTATGTTTCGAGCATTTACTGACCCCCAAACAGATCCTGGGCTGCTCCTCCTGCTGCCTTCACCCCAGGCGCTCCTTTCTCTGGAGCTTTCTCTGCACCCCACCCCCACATGACCAATTTTATATTTGAAATCTACTCTTGGAGATTCCCATTTCATCCTACCTCATGTCCAGAATCCTTCCTGATCCCTTAGTTACAAATGTTAAGTTTAACCTTTTTAAAATGATGTCCCTTTATTTCTGTCTCTTTTACGGTGCATTTCCAATTATATTAGTTTGCTACTTCTGTCATAACAAATGATCACAAATTTAATGGCTTAAAACAACACACATTTATTATGACGTCACAGTTCTGTAGGTCGGAAGTCTGCACACAGTGTGGCTCATCTGGATTCTTTGCTTATGTCTCACTGGGTGGAAGCTGAGGGAACTGGAAGGGCCGCCGTTCTCACCTGGGGCTCAGATCCTCCTCCAAGCTCACTGGGTACTGGTAGCATTCATGTCCTTCTCAGTGTTCATGTGTCCTCCTCCATCTTCTGCTCTCTGGATGGAAAAAGCCCTGTCGTAAGGGCTCACATAACTACACTGGGCTGGCCAGGATAATCCAGGATAATCTCCCTAACTTAAGGTCCCTGATAGTAACATCAATCACAACTGCACAGTTCCTATTCCCACGAACATAATATATTAATGGGCATAACACCAGAGGGTAAAGGGCACAGGGAGCAAAATTCTGCCTATGACCCTGATCAAGCAGCCCTCGTGCTAGAGATGGTGCTAGATCAAAGTTAACGGTGAACTGCTGTGGAAAGGCTGGCCTTGGAAAGATCACTTAGATTATGCAAGGGACCTCCAAGGTCCCCAAAGATCTGGGTGTGATCCCAGAAGATTCTAGGATTTCCCAAGTATGAGCTAAAGGAATGTTCTCACAGAGGCAAATAAGGTCTAGACTTGGGTCCAGTTCAACTTCTAAGTAGCCACAAGCTTCTGAGTTTGAGAATCCCTACAGTCTCTGTCTTACCCAGAGATGATAAAGATCATGCATGGTTACATGGACAAAAGCATCCGAAAAAGCTAGAAGCACCGCACAAATAGAGGAATCATTTCCTGTTGCTGCCTTAACACGTTACTACAGACTTGGTGGTTTCACACAACACATACTTATTATCTCATGGTTCTCCAAGTCAGAAGACCAAAATAGGTCTCACTGGGCTAAAACCAAGGCGTTGGCAGGGCTGCATTCCTTTCTGGAGGCTCAGGGAGAGAATCTGTCTCCTTGCCTTTTCCACCTCCTAGGTGCCCTCACCCTTTTGGCCACAACTCCCTCCCTTCCTCCAACCAGCAATGGAAGGTAGGGTCACACTGATCTGACATGGACTCCTCTGCCTCCAGCTTCCACTTGTAAGGACCCTGGTGATAACACTGGGCCCACCCAGAGAATCCAGATCATCCAGGATCATCTCCGACAAGGTTAGTTGATTAGCAACCTCAGTTCCACTGGCAACTTGAATTCCCCTTTGCCATGTAATGTAACATAATTATGGGTCTGGGGATTAGAACATGGACAGCTCTCAAGAGCATTTTTCTGTCTACCACAATGATTCTAACAGCCAATCACCACTCACCTCCTGTAAAAGGCTGGTTGGCCACCTGCCTGGTGTTAGGGCTGGGACTGCTTCTCTAAGATGTTAGAAGCTACCGCTAGTTTCTATTTGGTGGCTGTATTCCCAGCCCCTGCTCTCATGCAGGCCAAAGTGAGAGGTGCTTTGCTAGTTTTCCACCCTGAGAGTCACAGATCTGTATTTGTTTTGTTTTGTTTTGGAGAATCTTTCCTGAACCTCCATGTCTCTCCTAATTGCTGAGGTAGTGCCAAATGGATACTTATCCTGCCATCTTCTTCTCTGGGAGTCAGTGTCAGACCATTTTTTGCTATCCTGGCTCACCTCCCCATTTTCCCCATGTAGTTCGTGTAAGTAACAAGTTGACATGGGTTCTAGCTAACATCTTCACCAAGCTACACAGTGCAAATTCTTTGGCTTCATTTATTCATTCACTAGAACATTTATTGAGAGTCTGTTAGGTCTGATGCTACCATTCATAGTCAACAGTCACCAGCTAGATCCTCATCGGACTAACCCTTAAAACACACAGTTGATTCTCGTTATTTGCAGTCGTCGTGTTCTATAAAGTGGCGGAGAACATTTAAGCAGTTAATCAGAGCCTTCACTTCCAGGGAAAATACAGGGTGAGGTCCCTGCAAGCCTCTGGTCACAACATTTCCACCAGCTGATCAACCCTAATCTTGTTTTATGTGTGTTCTGTGTAAAGACACCTTATTTAATAGTGTTGATTCATTAGCATTGAACTCATGGCCGATAGCACGGTAGCTCATGCCTCAACAGAGCTGATCTAACACACGCATTTTTTCTGTAAGGCACGCCACAGCCTCCTTGTACTTAGGAAGGCTAGACAGCAGTATAGCATGCCGCTTGGGATCCACTTCAAACAGCAAAATCACCAACAAAGGCAAAACAAAAAACAAAATTGTGGAAAAGGTGCCATTAAACAGACCATGAAAAGAATACTTGTTTATAGTATATGGACGCTGAAACAAGAAAGCAGAGCGCCACTTTGTCCAACCCCTGGTGGCTCAAATTTTTCACCACTCTGTGCATGTCCTCAGATGATCACAAAAGCACCAAAAGAACTGATTTGAGGGTTACAAATAAATTTTAGCAAGTCAGTAAATCCACAAATACAGAATCCACAGATAATGAGAACTGACTGTACCTTATATAAATGGTATGCCTGAAAAATCAATTAAGAGGCAATGTTGTTTACAGGCCTTCCAAATGTAATACTTTTTTTTTTTTGAAACAGTGGTAAAAAGTATCATGTGTGTGTATGCAAAAGGTAATCTTCCGAGACAACGAAATATCCTAGAGCTTTGGGTTCGGCAGCATTCACTTGGATATCTGAAGGCTATTGATTACTTGTCTAATTTGTATCATTTCTCTTGGTTCCTTAGACAAATTAAGCTGTTTTGCCATCTGATCTACCCTTAATGATGCATTTTACGTTCTCATTCTTTTAGCCTCTCCCAATGCACAGACATCCCCAAGGTCTTTCCAATCTCCCCGACCTTTCTACGGGTGGGTCTGCTGGAGAAACTGGGACCCATTGTCTGCCTCATGCCTTCATGCCCCATGCTCCTGGCCTGCTTGGAGCTCACAGCACTTTCTCAGCAGATGAGCCAGGGCAAACTCACTTCCAGAGGGTGACAGGTGCAGGAGGGGAGTGAATAAACTCAGCTTATCTTGGCTTGTGCTTTTTAAGTATAACATTAAATTACTCTTTTTTCTGCATCTATGAAATGGGGATAATAGTAGGTGCCATGTCCTCTTCATGGGGCTTTTCTTGCTAGGCTGGAGTAAGATACTGTTGGAGGAATTTATAAACTGTATAAAAACATTAAGATTATTATAATTTCTCTGGGTCCTTTGCTTCTTTTCTCCTTCTTTTCTCCTCCTCCTCCCCCTCCTCCCCTCCTCTCCTCTCTTCTTCTTCTTCTTCTTCTTCTTCTTCTTCTTCTCTTCTCCTCGTCCTCCTCTTCTCCCTGTCTCTGAAGATTTTCACCCTTAGGAAAATAGCTAAAACTCTAATAATGTCTTGACATTTTTCGTGAATGGTTTTGCAAAATCAAAGTGAATACAAACCCTATGACTAAACCAGAGGTTTGGGGATTTTTTTCCCTTTTATCGGACCCATAAATAACAGATATTATATAGGTCTTGACTCTTTTTCCTTATTTGTCAAACAAGTTCTAAGGTCTCATAAGTTAAAAGCAGTGTTCTTTTGGCAGCAGCATCACAAAAATAGTCATTCAAATGAAACATCTATCACCAATCAGCATGTATGAGACTTTTATTGTGTATAAGACCCAGGCCTTGCACTGTAGCAGACAGAAAAGAAGTATGACCCTTAACTTTGAAGACAACACGTAAATAAAACATCTCGAGAAAAGTTGCAAACACTTCTTAATTGCCAACTTTTATTTTCTAAAGAATCATTTAGGAAAGAACAAGTCCTTTAAACAAAGTTAAGCAAAGAACTCTTGATAACTTCCACGGTGCCTTTTGGTCACTCAATGACCCAACAAGCACGCCTGCCCCACACATAATGGCTAAGGACAGAGTGGGGTCACGAAGGGGCAGAATAGTGGAGCCAGACAAAAAAGGACTGAATCTCAAGCTTCACACTTACTGAAGTCTGAGCTCAGATTCCTCAACCTCTTGGAGCTTTAACTTCCTCACATACGAAGTGGGGATAATTGTATCCCCTCAGTGGGTTTTGTGAGGCTTAAATACAATTTTGTATGTGAGACCACCGAGCCTGGTGACCAGCACATCGAAGACCAAATAAATGGTAGGTTCACATGGAAATAGAGTCTCTTTGTTCACATGGCCATATCCACTCCCCATCCATGTTTATGTAAATGCCCTCTACTAAATATTGGGGGAAAAAATAAAATAGTATATACTTTCTGTCCTAAAGGAGCTTGCAACCTAGTGCATTTAATCAAAGGACAGGTCATACTCATTGCAAACTGAATAAAACTTGAAGGAGGAAAATTCTTTAAAAAGTCAATTTCGGAATCCCTTATTTCAATCTTTTCTCCGAGATTACTTTATGATGATGGCAGAAGTTGTGTGGTACATTTATTTGTTTTCCCACAGAGCTCTTCTTTTGAAAAATCTACTGAGTTCTGCCAGAAGAAACTCATGACATGTTGTAAGTTTAATTATGTTCAATTCATTAACACAATTAGAGCTGTGAACAAATTTATTGACACAGCCAGAATCACTTAGCAACAGGCAGTAAGTCATAGATTAAAAAAACTCATTCTCGTAGGCCTCTAAACTCTGGGAATGAGAAATGGGAAATTCATCTTTAGTTCCTCGGAACAGTTCTAAGAGACTTGACCAGAGGTTGCCACTAATAATTCATTGCAAGAATCATTCATATTTTAAGAATGGCTCTTATGTCCCTTGGAACATAAATTGAATCTCCTTGAAATACTACTTTTCATTTTAACATACTAAGTGATCCAAACGGAGAGATTTGATGAATATGGATTTCATTTTAGCTTAGCTGAATCTGGGGATGGAGGCCTGCTCTTGCTTTCCCAGTGAAGGCCAAAGGGATACTGTAGGTTGAGAAGAACCAATGATCAAGTGCCTCTCCTTCTGAATTAATCCTTTCCAGGTAAATTTTTGTCCTTCCTTCTCGGTTGATTTGTACAAACAACTGGTGGAGAAATCTGATGCACATATATGAAGCAAAGTTCACAAAGAAAGATTTTATGGTCTAGGGTCGTTTTAAGACTATTCCTTTGAAAGAGAGTTAATTTGTCAGTATCCAGGCAAATAATTATTTTTTTTATTTAAATTCAATTAGCCAATTTATAGTACATCATTAGTTTCAGACCTAGTGTTCAATAATTTATCAGTTTCGTATCACACCCAGTGCTCACCACATCATGTGCCCTCCTTAACGCTCATCATCCAATTACCCCATAGGCAAAGAAGTTTTAAAGGGGCCTCTATAAAGTACTAAACTTTGGCTGCTGTTGTTCACTAATAAAAAAAGTTAATCAAAGAAAACCTTTAAAAAAAAATACACCACATGTAATTAGAAGAGTTTTATAGCCAAACTGTCTACTTCCCTAACAATCCCTCGTTGACATAACACTGTTGGCAACTTGACTCTCAAAGAAGTATCTCACAAGAAGTTTTGATAATCAAAGCTGGGATACCTGAATAGCGATATCCTACCTGGATCTACTTATGCTTTTTAGCTGGGGACTTATTTGTGATGTTGAAAAGTGAATAGGTCTGCAGGTCCTTTAGCAGACCACCTGGGTTTGAATTTCACAGTATGCCAACTTAGTAACCAACCAGACCGACCTTCAGCACCTTCTCAGTGTTTCCGTACCTTAGTTTCTGTATCTATAAAAATGGCCATAAGTCGGTTGAGTGTCTGCCTTTGGCTCAGGTCATGATCCCAGGGTGGTGGGATCAAGTCCCACATCAGGTGGCTCAGTCGGTTGAGTGTCTGCCTTTGGCTCAGGTCATGATCCCAGGGTCCTGGGATCAAGTCCCATATCAGGTTCCTTGCTCAGCAGGGAGCCTGCTTCTCCCTCTGCTTCTCCTTCTGCCACTCCCCCTGCTCGTGCTCTTTCTGTCAAATAAATAAAAATCTTTTAAAAAATGGCTGTGATAATTGTGTCTCTCACAAATACTTGCTTTAAGTTCAAACGAGATGTGTGAGAAAAACATCTTAGAATAGCAGCTATCACCTCGTAAACACTCACACAATGGTAACAATTACCATCATGTACAGCCTAGCATCAATCCCACCCCTTTGGTAGAGCTTATATTTTAAGCTGCCTGGCCTTCCGCAGATCCTGGAACCCAGTGACCTAACAATGAATCTGGGATTCGTATGTTACTTCCCAGGTTTTCTTTGCTACTTATGAGATGAATTTCTTTCATTTACAATTAACTTATCATCTTTGCAAAACAGGGAAGTTTTAATCGGAAAATAAATCTGCATTTTATTTCCCTTCTAATGCAGCTTAAAAATTTCAGCTGATGTGCAGTGCAGTTTAGTAAAGAGATGGGAAGTAGAATTACAGATGGAAAGTTAGACATGGGCTTGACACATTCGGAGAGTCGTGAGCTGGAAAATGCACTAACTACTTAGTAATGGGAAGCCATGTTCGTAGTAGAATCTGATTTAGAAAAAAATACATGAGATACCATACATGGTCAAACAACAAGTTGCTAGGTTTCCATTATATATAATGTATTTTTGAGGTTCACAAAATGGTGAGAAGTGGATGTTTTGTGAGACAAACTTCAGTCGGTGCCCTCTGTGGGATATACTCCGCGGTACCCAGCCAAAGTTGAATGCTGAATGGTAAAGATGAGTAAAGTAGTTCAGGAGCAGATAGGTGCCATCATATTAGAGAAAATTCAACAGAGACCAATAAAAATGATTAAGGGACTCAGAGAATTGATTTTTGAGAAAAGATTAAGAAAAATAAATGTGCAGTTTGACACATAGCCAAGGAGGAGTATGATAACCGGGTGGTCAATGAGGTCTACAAGACAGTGCCGAGAAGGCATTCTCTAGGAATGGGGAGATAAATCCCCTACAGCCTCCAAGAATAGTCTTCTCCAAGAAGTGGTGGAAAGACCTGCCACTGGAAGCACTGATAACTCAAATGTCAGAAGCTTGTTGAAATTTGGTGGCAGGCTGTACAAGTGGAAAAGATGACCATGCATGTCTTTTTTTTTTTTTTTTTTTTTTTTTTTTTTTTTTTAGATTTTATTTACTTACTTATTTGAGAAAGAGAGGAGAGCTAGGAGCAGAGGGAGAGGGACAAGCAGACTCCGTGCTGAGCAGAGAGCCTGATGCAGGGCTCGATTCCACCAACCTGAGATTATGACCTGAGCCAAAGTCAGATGCTTAACCGGCTGAGCCACTCAGGTGCCCCAAGGTTTTAGTAACTTCTGGGAACAAGAATACATAGGGTGGCAGAGTTACAATTTCAACCAAGCTCTTATTTTCAGGTCGTTGTTCAAATGATCTCAGACCACGTGATTAAAATTAATGAATGATAAATAACTGTAGGGTAAGCCTGATATATCTCTGCTCTTAAATAAACACACACGTATGTGTGTGCATAAACACACCTGTAGTAGAAATAAATACATACCAAACAGATGGGTACATGACATACGTACTTATGTACATATGTAAATCTATCAACTGGAATGTTTGTATTTAGTGATGTGCCATCATTAAATGTACCCACCCAAATTGAGTTAGATGATGATGGAGCTCCTTAGTGAATTACCTCTGTCCTTTGTTCTGGCAGTTTCCAGAAATGGCTCCTATGCCAAGTATGAATCATCTTTTTCTGGCACCGGAAAAGCTATTTTCAGCAGAGCCACACTGCAGGGTCATTACTCTTAAGGTTGCATTATAGGGCATCAGAGGAAATGACATAATCCAACTCAATTCCCAAAGAGTGGCAAGTGGAGGAAGCTTAAGGCTACATCATGCCACCTATATATTCTCCCCCAAAAGTCACAAACTTCTTAATACGGTCCCTGAGGGAGAAAAATCCCTCTCAGGATAAATGAGGGGAAATGGCCTGAGATATGCCCTGCTGGTCTAAAACTTCCTTCATATATTTACTGTAACAATGAATGTATATAATAATATACATAAAATAATACAACAGGCTTTTATTTATATTATAAAAATACATCCTCAATGTTTGAATGCTATTTTTCACACTTTCCACAGAGCGCATGAGACCCTTAATAACCCTCATAATAATAAAACGCGTAGGGGATAAAATGACTGTGAAAAAGCATCAGGGAGAAATGTTGACCTATGTAGTCTCGATGACATAGCCTCATTCATTGGAAGGTATTACTTAGATTTACTTTTCTCATTATTGAAAGAACGCAGGGGGTTAGTGTGCCACCTTTTCACTGCTCAAGGACTGAAAGAGAATTCGATTTTCCTCTCAAGTGAACTGTGTGTTGGACCCCACAAAACAGTCTTCCTAACAGGCTTTTAGTCTTGCTATTCCTTGAAGAGGGCTTAGCGCCACTCAGCATGGGTAAAGATTGGGCTAAGTGGCCATGTTGTCAGTGGTGCCCCTGCCTAATGTATGGAAGCCAAAATTTCACCCTGGACATTCCTTTGTCATTTTTAATGCAGATTTTCCATCACATTTTTTGTTGTTTCTACAAGTGGTGTTATCACTGCCTTGTTCTGCCCTGAAAAGATCTAAACATGATGGTTTGTAATTAAGTAGTAGCAAAACAGAACAAAAGCAGCCATTGCGATCTAAAGTATTTCGTGCTCCAGGACAAAGGCACAGTAATTATCCCGTGTGTAAATGAAACTTGGAGGCAGGTCACAGACACCCAAAGCGGGACTGTTGAATTTAGAGTTCCAGAGCTAGTTTCCAGACAGCTTCTGAACCACGCTTCATTTTGCTGACCTTCATTATTTCTATTTTGCTGAACCATATTGACACTCGAGCGGTTGGGAAGAATTACCTGTGGTTTGTACTGTTCTGAAAGTTTTAATTGTATTTACAGCCTCATTTGTCATTTCTTCTTGTTCTCTATTTCTCGTCTTCCTTTACGCTTGCTTCTCTCCTTCCTCTATAAATCTAAAGTGGAGAACAAGTGAAGAGAATCGCAACAGAATTTGTAGATTAGAGGGAACAATACTGAGCCTTTTCCCTCTCCTCTAACCTCCATGGCATTAAAATACCATTTCTCTATTGTGTTTGGAAAAATAAATTATTTTTAATAACATCTTAAACAGTCTCTTTATTTATGCATGTACATATGTATTCATTTAACTTTTTATGTTGGAACACTTTAGATTTTCAGAACAGTCACAAAGATAGTGCAGAAAGTTCCCGGATCGCCCAGCTTGGTCTAATGTAACATTTTACGTAATTGCGCTACGTTTGCTAAAACTAAGACATTAACACTGATATGACACCACTAAGCTACAGACTATTTGGAATTCACCAGTTTTTCCATTAATGTCTTTTTTTTACGCCAACATCCAATTCAGGATCCCACACTGCATTAATTTGTCGTGCTTCCCTTGTCTCCTCTAATCTGTGATGGTTTCTTAGTCCTCCTTTCTGTTTCATACCTTTGAAACTTTAGAAGGGTCTTGGTAATCAGAAGCTTTACAGAATGCCCCTCCATTTTATTTTATAATGGGCTTATGAGTTTGGGGGGAAATAACGAAGAGGTAAAGTACATACACATCGTATCAGGGAGTACATGAGAACGATATAATTGATCACCAGTGATGTTAATCTTGATTATGTGGTTATGGTGGTATCTGCCAGCTTTCTCCACTGTAAAGTTACTGTTTTTCCCTTTGCAGATTCTACTCTTTGGAAGTGAGTCATTAAGTCCGGCTGACACAGGGGAAGGGAATCAAGCTTCACCTCCTAGAGGGGGAACTATCTACCTATATTATTCCAGATTCTTCTGTAACAAAGATTTGTTTGTTCTTTCCCATTTACATAGTTATATCAGCATGCACTCAGGTATATCTGTTATTCTTTGGATTATAGTCCAATACTATTATTATTATTTCTCCAATCATTCCAGTTTTGGCACCTAGGGATTCTTTCAGGATGAGTCCTATATTCTTTTGGCATGGTCTCCCCACCTTTTTTCCCAGCACTCCCTTAGTTTTGTCACTACAACGCTACAGTCCTACCAGATGCTCTAGAGCGATCCTGTATTACTTTGGCTCAAGCATAGAATCAGCTATTTCTCCAAGGACCCTGGTTCCTGGTGTTTGAGAACGATGTTTGAAAACCAACATCCGGGCACTGGACGTGCTCATGGCTACCTACATATCACTGCTTCTAGGCTGTCTCAGGAGACAGGGTTAAAATGATCCAGGTATAAACACACATTTCTATTGATGTATTTATCTATTTGTATATATGTTAACATAAATCATACTTGTTTCTCCAACTCTAAGCCACCACACAGGTGTTAACCTTTCCTCCACTTCTGCCTGCTCATTTGTAACTTGTTTCTCTAACATTGAGAAAGTTGGCTCCCGTTATCTCCAATTTATTTACTGATTTTTTTCACCTTGTGTATACATGCAGATTAATTCCAGAATTGATAATGCATACCCCTATGAGAAAAAAAAAATTTTACCAACCAGAGTACCTTGTTTATCCAGGTTTTTTTTTCTTTATCTTTACAGTGTCCAAAGCACTATTTTTCCAAAGTTAATTACACTGGCTCCTCTCCCTGCTAACCCTTTCATTGTGCCATACTCTTTTTTTTTTAGTTTTATTTTTTTAATTTTTATTTTTAAATTTTTATCTATTTGAAAGATTTTCTTTTTTTCTTTTTTTATAATCATATTTTTTATTATATTATATTGCCATACTCTTATAATAAAATAGGTACAATCTTCATTCTATCATGGGATCTTCAACATTTTGGTTGATTTTTTTTTTTAACTTGCACACAGAAAGGCTTACTCTTTGTTACATACAGTTCTGTGGGTTTAACAAATTCATAGTTATGCATCTACCAACACAGTACAAGAGAAAACAAAAGAGTTCCATCACCCTAAAATTCCCCTGTGTGGCTGCTTTCTATTTAATCTCTCTTCTTCCCCCATTCCCCAGCAAGCACTGATCTCCTATTCCTACAATTTTCCCTTTTCCATAATGTCATATAAACAGAACTAATTACACCTAATTACACACTCTGCAGCATTTTGGTTGGGCATTCTTTCACTCAGCAGCACACATTCGAGATTCTTCCATATTGTTGCATCAATCTGTTAACACACCTTTTTTACTGCTGAGTCGTATTCCATTATATGGACGTGCCATCCGCTCACTTGTTGAAGGACATCATGGTTATTTTCAGATTTTGCTGATTATGAATGAAACTACAGTGAGCACTCACATACAGGTTTTGGTGTAAATATGTTTATCACTCACATGGGCAAATAAACTTACTTGGAAATAAATTCAATTCACTTGGGAACTGGATCGTTGGATCATATGTTAAGTATATGTTTATATAAGAAACTGCCAAACTGACTGCCAGAGTGGCTGTACCATTCTGCATTCCACATAGCGATGAATGAGTTCTTGTTGATCTTTGTTCTTGTCGGCATTTGGTATTGTCACTTTTTATGGTTCTAACACTTCTAGGAGGTATGTAGTAGTATCCCACTGTGGTTTTAATTTGCATTTATCTAACGACAAATGATGTTGAGCATCTTCTCATTTGCCAGCTTTATTATTTTCACTTGCCATCATTGTAGCTTCTTTGGGGCAGTGTCCGTTCATATATATATATATATATATATATATTTAATTTTTTTAAAAGATTTTATTTATTTATATGACAGAGAGAGAGAGACAGCCAGCCAGAGAGGGAACACAAGCAGGGGGAGTGGGAGAGGAAGGAACAGGCTCCCAGCAGAGGAGCCTGATGTGGGGCTCAATCCCAGAACGCCGGGATCACGCCCTGAGCCAAAGGCAGACGCTTAATGACTGAGCCACCCAAGTGCCCCTGTTCATATATATTTTTTGCCAATTTTTAAATTACATTGTTTTCTTATAAAACTAATTTCAGTAACTACTTCCCTATCGATATGGGATATTGTATATTTGCCTGTCTCACCAGTGGGGAAGATATTCCAGTCAATTCTCATTGTTTAGGGTAGTTATATCCCATGAAGTCATCACAAACACTGAATGAGCAAACACTGAACCATTGCTCTTAGCGGAAATATATACATACACATGCATACCTCACAAAGCTTATAATCTTAAATCCTAAAGATTCAAGATAGATAGATTCCGTTTTATTTTACAAAAGGGAAAAGGCAGTTCTGAAGTGTTATGTACTTGATGGAGGTGTTTGCACTGACAAGTACCAGAGCTGCATTTCAAACTCCCTGGGCCAACTGGCCCCGGGGCAGGGCCTCCTCCCACCGCACCACCTCCTCCAGTCAGCTCTGCCCCAGCTGGGAAGGTGAGCGTTGAGCAACCCAAATTTTTCACCACTCCAAGCATGTCCACAATGAGTGAGCTGATTTGGGGGTTACAAATAGATTTTAGGAGGTAGGCGAATTCACAAATACAGAATCTGTGAATAATGAAGATGGGTTGTACTTGGGAAGTTTCTGGAAACCAACTCAGGCAAAAGATGCTATAAAATAGTTCTGACTTTGCGCCTTATCTCGAAGAAGGCATCTACATAGCGGTGAAAAATATATACCAATCCCATTCTTGTCCATCTACTTTGCCTCATGGGATTCTACATACTTTGCATTTAAAAACATTTTCTAAATAATGAAAACTATAGTTCACTCTACTGCATACGATTGAGGATCTAACATAAATATGTTAAAGCACTGTATCTCTCTCTAACAGGCATCTGGTCCGATGAATCAAAGTTCACACATTCGAAGGGTAAAGACACTCAAAGTGTCACCCACTACCTGCCTCTGTAGCCACGGTCTCCTGTTTAAAGGAACTGCTCCAGCAGTCAGACGTTACCCCCCTGGCTTCTGGAGCCAGTATGCCCCAGATCTTTGCGTTTTCCTACAGCAGACCTACATCTATGAGTGGTGGAGTGACTGCGGATGACTCGAACGTGCAGAAGCTGATTGATGGAGCATGGTGCATCCCTTAATTAAGTAGAAGCTACTAATAAAAATGAACTTCCCGGATGATTTGTGGGGGCCTGGCCACACAGCCATATGTGCCTCCCAGCAGTAGGAAACAGGAGTGGTACCCAGCTAGTACCAGTTTAGAAGGGAGATGATATTTTGTTGTAAAGGGGGGAAAAGCTTTGTGGCCCCTTTTGGCTTTGCAGCATGAAAATGGAGAGAACCTGGCCTAACAAGTTGATGGTATTCCTTATTAGCCTCTGGCTTAGCTGCTCTAGTATTTGAGCCTTACTTCTGCCCTTCCCCCCACACCCTCCAGCCCCAGGAGGAAGCATGGAGGGAGTGAGAGGGGTAGGGAGAGTGAGGGCCTGGGCCACGGGGAAAGGGTGAACCGGTGACCATGCATTTATTTTGCTGCCTTTTGAAGAGTTTCAACTAATGTATTCCGTGGAAAGAGCATTCTGTTTGTCCTGAGACAATTATTATTCCAGAGAAACTCTACAATGTGGTCAGATTACATTAGCCTTCTCCTCTTCAAGGAGATCCTCCAACCTCACTTCCTCTGTGACACCATCATAATTACATGTCTGCCCGACACAGACACTTGCTCCTCTGGCTAGAACCCGGGCTGACAGGAACGCACCATGCTGATGTCTGCTGTGCTGCCCTCCATTCTTGCTGTTCTTACTTTCTCTGTTGTCCTATCTGTGGACCAGATAAGTCCGTGCCATTCTGGAATCAGTCATCTCCACAGGAAGGTCTTAAGACCGTAGGCTCTGGGCATCCAAATTCTCAGGCCGACCTTCCCTCCTACATCCCGTTCCAGCCCTTCTCCTACCCCTCTTAATATTGAGCCCTCTCTCACACGCTGTACATTTTACTTCTTTATGGTCTCTCTCCCACTAAAATGTAAGCTCTGTGACATCAGGAATTTGGGTTTACTTTCATCTGTCCTATATCCCCAGCTTGTAGAACAGTGCCCGGCAGAGTAGACAATAAATACCTCTTGAATGTAATAAAAAAATGATCTTTCCTGGAGCAATTTTTCGAAGGCAGAGGATATGTCTATTTAGTTTTACACTATACAGCATTTGTCTTTTCTCTGTTTGACTTGATACATTAGTATAATACCCTAAAGACCATCCACGTTGTTGCAAACAGCAAGATTTTATTCTTTTTTATGGCTGAGGAGTATATAAACTGCAACGAACAGAGGGGTGCATACACCTTTTCAAATTAGTGTTTTCGTTTTCTTTAGATACCCAAAAGTAGAACTGCAGATAGTTCTATTTTTAATTTAATACAAACTCCATATAATTTTCCATAATGGTTTCACCAATTTATATTTGTACTGATAGTGTGTGTTTCCTTTTCTCCACATCCTCACCAGTACCTGTTATTTCTAGTAGTTTTAATAGCCCGTTTTGACAGGTGTGAGGTGATTTTTCATTGTGGTTTTGACATGCATTTCCCTGATGATTAATGATGTCAAGTATTCTTCCATGTGTCTGTTGGCCATCTGTATATCTTCTTTGGAAAAGCATCTATAAACATTCTCTCCCTGCGTTTCATTCAGATTATTTTGTTTGGGGTTTATTTTGTTTTGTTTTTGGTTATTGAGTTGTATGAGTTCTTTATATAGTTTGGACATTACCCCTTATTTGATACATGATTTGCCAATATCTTGTCCCATTCAGGAGGTTGTCTTATCATTTTGTTGACAGTTTTCTTTGCTGTGCAGAAGCTTTTTGGTTTGAGGTAGTCCCATTTATCTATTTTTGTTTGTGTTGCCCTTGCCTTTGGAGTAAAAACCAAAAAGCTTCGCCTAAGACTGATGTCAAGGAGTTACTGCCTATGTTTTCTAGGGATTTTATGGTTTCAGGTCTTACATTCAAGTCTTTAATCCATTCTGAATTAATTTTTGTATACAGTATAAGATAGTGCTCCAGTTTCATTCTTTTGCATGTAGCTGTCCAGTTTTCTTAACACCATTTATGGAAGAGACTGTCCTTCCTCCATTGTATATTCTTGCCTACTTTGTTGTAAATTATTTGACCATATATAATTGGGTTCATTTCTGGGCTCTCTATTCTGTTCCACTGATATATATGTCTGTTTTTATGCCCATATCATACTGTTTTAACTACTATAGCTTTGTAGCATAGTCTGAAATTGGATCATGATACCTCTGGTTTTGTTCTTAAGATTGCTTAGGCTATTTGGGGTTTTTGTAGTTCCATAGAAATTTTAGAATTGTTTGTTCTAGTTCTGTGAAAAATGCCATTGGGATTCTGATAGGGAATGCACCAAATCTGCAAATTGCTTTGGGTCGTATCACCATTTTAACAGTATCAATTCTTCCACTCCAGGAGCACCAGATACCTATTTATTTGTGTCTTTTTTAATTTCTTTCCTCAGTGTCTATTGATAGGTTTCAGTATAAAGGTCTTTCATCTCCTTGGTTAGATTTATTCCAAGGTATTTTATTCTTTTTGAAGCAATTGTAAATGGTCTTTTTTCTTCAATTCTCTTTCTGATAGTTTGTTATTAGTGTATACAAGTGTAACATGTTTTTGCATATTTATTTTGTATCCTGCAACTTTACTGAATTCATTTATTAGCTCTAACAGTTTTCTGGTTTATGGTTTTCTATATATAGATCAAGTCATCTGCAAATAGTGACAGTTTCACTTCTTCCTTTCTAATTTGGATACCTTTTATTTTTTTGTCCTTGTCTAACTTTCATGGCTAGGATTTCCAATACTATGTTGAATACAAATGGTGAGAGTGGGCATCCTTGTCTTATTCCTAATCTTAGAAGAAAAGTTTATTATGTTGAGGCATGTTCCCTCAATACCTACTTTGTTGGGAGTTTTTTAAATCATAAATCGCTGTTACATCTTGTCAAATGCTTTTTCTGCATTTATCCAGATGTTCATGATTTTTATCTTTCATTTTGTTAATGTGGCCTATCATATTGATCGATTTGCAGATGGTGAACCATCCTTGCGTCCCAGGAATGAATCCTACTTGATCATGGTATATGATCCTTTTAATGTACTGTTGAATTTAGTTTGCTAATATTTTGTTTAGGATTTTTGAATCTATATTTATTGGCCTGTAATGTTCTTTTCTTTGCTTTTTTCTTTTCTTTTCTTTCTTTCCCCTCCACCTCCCTCCCTCCCTCCCTCCCTCCCCTTTCTCTTTCCTGTGCACCCTGACCACACTACATAAATGACACACAGCACCTTAACCTGCTTAGTTTTTTCCTCATTTAGTATTTATCATTGATGTGTGTGTGTGTGTGTGTGTGTGTGTGTGTGTGTGTGTGTGATCTTTGTCTGGTTTTAGTATCAGAGTAATCCGGGGTAATCCTGGTCTTATAAAGTAAGTTTGATAGTGTACTGCCCTCTGCAATTTTCTGGAAGATTTTGATAACAGGTATTAAATCTTTGAATGTTTGGTAGAATTCACTAGTGGAGCCATCTGGTTCTGGATTTTTGTTAGGAGATTTTTGATTACTGATTCAATCTTACTAGTAATCCTTCTACTCTGATTTTTGTTTATCTTTTCAAAGAAGTAGCTCAGGGTTTCAACCCTCTTTCTTATTTTTAACTGATAGCATTGTTAGTTTCTGGAAGGCAGGGACCATAATAGACTAGCCTAGTTCTAGTATGATGAATAAGTATGACTCCTCACAACAATTGGGGACCTTCTCTTAAACTCAAAGTTGATATTAAAATATGTCACCAGAAAATGAAAATAGAGAACTTCAAGGGGGTGAAACAGGCTCTAATCTTCAGTAGAAACTGGAAAAGTGGGGCCCTGGCCACTGCAGAGGCCCAGGGAAGTCTATTTCTGCAAAGACCAATTGAGCTCTGATTGTAGAAATTCTCCAAGTGTCCTTCTGTCCTTGATGTGGTTTCTCAAGTGTATTTGCCATCTATTCATCTGCATGGCAGGGAGATTTCTCAGTATAGGTTAGGAAATTGATATTTTGCAACAATTCTATCATGTATGAGTCTGGGCAACATCAGTTCTCTTTTCCAAGGCTAATTAACCCCTGGATAAGCAAAGCACTGAGATGAGAGTCCCAACTTCCTAGAGGGAAAGTCACAGTGCACAGTGAAAAGATCATGGTCCTTGGAGTCAGACAGACCTAGATTTGAGGTCTGGTTCCATCAATAATTAGGTATGGCATCTTGAGCAAAGTGTTTACTTTTATCTGCAAAAATGATTATTATGAAAATTGAAAGGAAAAAGGTACAAAAAGCATACATCTAAAAGCCTATGTTATTGCAAATGATAAAGGGCAGTTTCCTTATCTCAATAAATCTAGGAAATAAACAAATCTTTTCTGTAAAGGGCTGAACAGTAAATATTTTAGGCTTTGTGCAAGACACAGTCTCTGTCATAAGCACTCATCTCTGCCACTGTCCTGCAAAAGCAGCTATAGACAATATGTAACTGAAAAAGCTTGACGCATAAAACTCAATTTACAAAAACAGGCAGCTGGCCAGACTGGCAAGCAGCGCTTCTCAAACTTGAATGGGCATGAGTCACCCAAGGATCTTGTGAAGATGCAGACTCTGTCCTGTAGGGGTACACCTGGGCCTGATTTTGCATCTCTAACAAGCCTCTGGGTGCAACATGGATACATACAGGTAAGGGTAACCTGGGAAACTTTTCTGATCGTCAGACCACCATATTTATTTCATTTGACTACTGAGGTAGAGTGCTAAGTCCTTCTGGACTGCTATAACAAAAATACCATATACTGGGTGGTTTAAACAACAAACATTTCGTTCTCATGGTTCTGGAGGCTGGGAAATCGATGAACAAGGCACTGGCAAATTCAATGTCTGATGAGGGCTGTCATTCTGGTTCATAGACAGCTGTCTTCTTGCTGTGTCCTCACATGGTTGAAAGAATGAAGGCGCTCTCTAGGATCCCTTTTATAAGGGTATTAATCCCCCAAAGGACCCACCTCCAAATACCATCACAAGTTTCAACGTATGAATTTGGGGGGGGGGGGGCACAAACATTCAGTCTGTAGCAGTTGTCAACTTCTCAAAATCTTTCAAATAACTCATATTAAGATATATTTACCATTTCTTACTCCATGCATCTTTGATGTACTGTACTGATTTGAGTCCTAAACTTCAGTTTTAGTGAGTTTTAATGCTAATTTTACTTAGACTGAGAGCAATTCTTCCCTGGTTAGATTCTGTGTCATTCTCTCTCTCTTATTTTCATAATAAATGAGCTCTTAACTTAATGGGATTGTTCTAGAATTACACAAACTGGCTGTCACATCTCACTTTCCACGGTGATGTTTAATGGTACACTCTTCCAGTCTACTCCAGGAATAATGACTTCCTATGATGGCTCCGATACCATTTGTAAAGATGCCATTCTATAAAACCAATGAAGGAAGTACCAATTGTCTGGAAGCAGATGGCAGGTAGTAGATGCTAACCAGCCTTGCCCAATGCTGAGTCAAATTTAGCTGCTCAACTAGGTACTGATTGCCTTGCTCTTTGAGTAGAAAATCGTTCTCTAAGGGCATGGCAGTGAGGGCTTTCAAATTCATTTTGGCTTCCTGTGACCAACTCAAAACATAACTATGTCCTAGCTTTTTTCATCCCAAATAACCTCAGTACAATACTCTAAAATTAATCCACTTTTAACTTGAAACTTAACTGAGATGTGCCATAAAAATGTTCTGTCTACTAAAACATCCTAGTCCTCCTTCGCAGCCTAATCTGCTGAGTTTATTTTGGTGGTGGCTTAACTTCTGAGTTTAGGAGTATTACAACAAAAAACCAGCATCTTAGTGAGTTCAGATCTAAACTCAGACTATTCAGAAAAATAAAGGAGTATACTTCCTGATTTTCCTAGGCAAGGAGACTCCATAAACCTTGATAACATTTTAGTTTTTCATGTTCTCAGTCAGCAAATTGTCCTTAAACTGAACCTAAATTCTTCTTGCTGCAAAATAAACCCATTTCCCTTAAAAAAAATTTTTTTTAAACAGCTGCTAAGCACTACTTTTCCAACAGCAATTATCCTGAACTAATCTTCAAAGTCTCTTGGAGGCACTCGTTTTCCAGAGATTTGAGTAGGGATTCTAGGCAAGGTGGAAGGGCCAGAAGAAAGTGTGGCTTGAAGAACACTGCTTGTGTTTACCAGCTGAATGCAAAGATAAAGATAACGATTGCCTAATTGTAAGAAATATAAAAAAGTTGTCCTTTCTTTGTACGCTGATGCTTTTTAAACTGTTTTTTAGAATGTTCTTTAAAGCTTCCTCTACTTCTGTGATGCTTAACTAGGAATTAAATCAGTGTAGCATTTTAGAGCTAGGAATTATCTTTGTTCATCTTGCCTTTACCTTAGTTTATAGACGAAGATAACTAGGCACAGACAGAGGTCAAATGATGAACAATGAAGCATTAACTAAGGATTGTCCATACTCTGCACATAGCAAATAAACTTTGGGGCTTTGCCAGACTCCTGAGAGGTAACCTGTAAGTCCTTGGGATATCTTTCCTGATAAGGCTGTCCTTGTGTATCTGGGGGCTTTGGGCCATGACAGAATCCATGCTAACGATGTGATTTATGGTGGAGCATTTGGCCCATGTGCTATCAGGTTACCTCTGAAGGGGCTGAACACTAACTTCAGCCACATAGGGGGTCAGCATGTCTGTGAGATTAACCCGCCAGGAAAGACGTTGGACTCCAAGACTCACGTGAGCTTCCTGGGTTGGAAATACTCCATAAGTACTGTCACGCATTGTTTCTGGGAAAAAGAAGTGTGGACTACACTAGGAGACGACATCGAGAAGCTTACACCTGCTGTCTCTTGGACCCGGACCTATGTTCCTTTTCTGTGGCTAACTTTAATCTTCATCCTTTTGCTGTAATAATGGTAATCATGAGTACAACAGCTTTGCTGAGTTCTGTGAGTCCTTCCAGAAAATCACTGAACCTAAGAGTGGCCTTGGGGATCCCTGAATATAAACGACTTTTCTGAGTTCATAGTTATTTGTGGCAGAATTTGAACAAACCAACTCTTCTCATTCATTTTTACAACTCCACGTAACTAATTAGTTACTCATTAACACAATTGTCCCTGTAGGCAACCACGAAATACATAAAGGAAGTCTATCATGACCAGGAGCTAGGAAAGCAATGGTAACCATGATGTGCTTTCTTCTACAAGGAGTTACCAAGTCTACTGTGATCTTCATATTCTCACACGATTTTGATCCCAAAATTCCAGTTTTAGTTAGTTGATTCTTATAGAATTTATATGTCTCTTCTTTGGTTTGCCATTGTGAATCTCTTAAAAAATCTATCATAGTCTCCTCTATATTATAACAATTGTACTGTATGATTTTAAGTGCTGTATATATGGGAAAATCTGCCATGCATGTTTGCAACCACCTTTCTCCCTATAACCACTCATGGAAAACTTATACATTCAATATACACTTATATGATAAATTAATCAGTGTATGAATGAGTGACTGATGAATGGATGAACGGATGAATGTTTGGTAGCATAGAAAAGTGCCATCAAGTTCAAGTTATAATCAAATGGTCTCCAAAGTCTCTGTGGATGAAACACAGGGGATAAACTATTTGATGAATAAAATAAAGGTCTCCAAGGATTTAACAATGAAGATAACAAAGACCTATCCATGCAAAACATTTTCACTAATGAACTATATTTTCATATACTGTATTTTTCAAAATACAATAAACGTGACAGTTTTTAAAAACTATGGATTTGTATCTTCCGAAGTGAAAATATCTAAAATGTCCTCAGCTCCCCTGAAGCTCTTTGCAGGCAAAGAAAATTAAAGAGAGCAGAGTCTCATTTCTGAGACTCACGATCACTCCAGCAAATCAGTCAGGACAAGAACAATATCATACTGTCTGTCCTACTTTGTCTAGCACCAGAAGGGTTGGTTATATTTAGCCAGGAGAAGAAAGCTCAGAATGATAAAGATACAGGCTCACTCAGGGACAATTTCAACAAGGAGATAGGGGAGAAGTATGTCTGTGTTAAGAGGTAGGAATGTGAAGAGCTGGGTGGATTTACCAGCATGTTCTAAATACAAATCTATTGACCATAAAAATGTAAACATTCTCAAATGATGGGAGCTGATGATATAGACAGAAATTCCCCAGCAGCCAGTCTAGTACAAGTATCAGGGAGAATTCCTTCACAGATAAAAGACACTATGCCAAGTATAGGGATTGCATTAAAGGATGATATCAGTTCATTGCCTCTCAGCTCCAACTCCACCTTCATTGCCCAATCTGTGAATATGGATCCGGGTCCTTTAAACATTTTCCCTTTGTCAACTGGCATGATGTTAGGAGTTGTCAGTAGAGGGCACTAGGGAGACATCAGGCTGAAGGGCCTTCCCTCCTGGTTCTAGAACGTTCAATGGGCAGGCTTCTGCAGCCTGTTGTGCTGCTTCTCCAGCATGGCTTGGCTTCTTCAGCACTAGGCTCCTGACCTTCCAGTGCCAGGCTGCCACAGCACAATGTGATTTTTTCAGTGCCAGGCTCCAAAAGTGTGGCCTGCTCCTCCTGCATCTGGTTCCTGCAGGATAGGCAGCTTCTTCAGTGCATGACTTTTGCAGTGCATGGCAGCCAGGCGTAGCACTCTCAGCTAGCTGCTTCCCCTGGGGAGAACCCCCTGAGCAATTATGTAGTTGAGTGGCTCCAGAGAGACACCTTCCATGAAGAGCTTTTCCCAGGACCAGAAAGGGTAAATTTCTAGCAAGTTCTGCTAGTACAGCACCAGAGTGATCTCTCTCCCACTCAGCGAGCCAGAGCCATGCCCTCTGCCAGTCCTAGCACACCAGATGCTCTGTATCAGCACCAGGGCTGGTGGCTGCTCCTTCTTTCTGCTACTCCTATTTTTTGTTAAGAAGATTTTATTTATTTTATTTATTTATTTGAGAGAGAGAGGAGGAGCAGAGGGAGAGGGACAAGCAGGGCACGATCCCACAACCCAGAGATCATGACCTGAGCTAAAATCAAGAGTTGGGTGGACACTCAACTGAGCCACCTAGGCACCCCTGCTATTCTTTCAGGTTCTCTAAATTTCTTATTGGCTAATCCCTTGGCACACCAACCTTATGTTAGAATTACCAATTCTTTATATTATACTTATCTTGTTCAAATTACCGCATGGTTTTGTATCTTGATTGGGCCCTGGCTGGTATATTCTGGTTTCTGTGAGTCATTACAAAGTAATTTCTATTAGTGGGATTAGGGCTTGCATAATTGCTTTTTTTCCCCCTGTAAAACTAAAGCAGCTATGTAATCTGTAATTTATTTTCCCTTTCCAAACCTACTATTAAAAATGCTACTCTCAATTATAGGTCCGGTTATTGACATATTACTACAGAGCTCTATTCTGAAAACTCCCTCAGATCCATAGCTTTCATGAACAGAACACCGAAGCCAGAATGACTTCACTGTTTAAGCCTCTTTGGAAAGCATTATATCAGAGAGCAGACAGAGCTCTGGGAAAGTGATCTCATTTCCTCCTCCCTTCTTTTAATCATGCTCATCTCACTAGACAAAGTCTAAAAGAACTTTCCATTGTCCTTTGTCATCTTCTGGCTCCGTGGGGATGCTGTCCTAGGCTTTTCTAAGCAAATACAGAGTAAAATAAAGGTGTCTAAATTCAACCTCTCCAAGGCTAACCATGACAGAGAGGTTAAGACATTTGAAAAATCTTCAAATTTCCTTGACATCATTAATAAAATATGAAGAAGCAGGAAGTCACATCCCCAAATGCATCCTATTCATGGGTTTACAAGACCTCATACCGTAGAGACTTATAAAACAGGCTCAAATGTAGTTACAACCCAAGGGAGAAACAGATGATCTCTTCTAGACCTCAGGTTAATTTGAAATCTTAAATGGGTTTATACATTGTTAATTTACAAACTGCTATGTGAATAGATATTTCATTCGATCAGACGTTCTTTTAACTTCTAAAGCCCTTTTTAGTGATCTAGAGGAGAAACAATGTCAGCTTTTGGACATATTCCATAATTTACTACTCTAAATAAAGTATTCTTTTCACATGGCTAATGCTATAATCATGCTATTTAAGAAATTACAGAGTATTACATATTTAAATGTTTAAAATCCCAGAAATAGGTTGAAATTTAGGTATATTGCCATGTAAAGGCTTGAGAATGAATTTGAAGTCAATTTCTTTACTGTTGGAGAGTCCAGTTTAATAGCTTACTTCCTCTCTCTCAATAATCTGGATCAATGTCAGCTTAGGCTGATGGTATTTCTGGTATATAACCATGATTTGGCTGCATCTGTTAATAATCAATACAGACTCAGGCAGCATACCTGGAGGGAAACACATGATATTAGCTTCCCATTGGTGTGTAACAAATTACCACAAATGTAGGGGCTGCAAACAACACCTACGTACTAGCTTGAGGTTCTGTAGGTGCAAGTCTGGTACAGTATGCCTGGGTTCGCTCAGGGAGTCACAAGGCTGAAATCAGGTGTTGGCTGGGCTTTTTCTTCTGGAATCTCTGGGAGAAGAATCTGCTTCCAAGCTCATTCTTATTGTTGGCAGGACTTTGTTCCTTGCCATAGGGCTGGGGCCCTACTTTTCTTGCTGGCTCTCATCTTGGGCCTCTCTCAGTTCCTAGAGGCCACCCACATTCCTCATCACATGATTCCTTCCATCTTCAAGCCAGCGATACTGCATCAAATTCTTCTCATGCTTCAAATCTGGTTTAGCTCTTTCTCAGCCAGAGAAAGCTCTGTTCTAAAAGGTTCATGGGATTAGGTCAGGCCAACCAGGAGAATCTCCCTACTGTACCATATAACATTACCAAAACCACCCCATTCACACTCCTGGGAATTATGCAAGGTGTAGATACCAGGGAGCAGTAAATCTGGGGGACAATCTTAAAATTATGCCCACCCAACACATCTAAGAAAAGAATTAGACAAAGTTAATGATTGAGAGTTGCCCCTGTATGAACTGAAGTTCAAAAAAGAACTGGTGGAAAGATACGACTGAATTAAAAATAAATAAGGGCCTAGATGTAGTAGATTAGGATTGTTAATAAAATGCTGGAATAATAGAACCAGAGGGCACATCCTGGAACAGAAAAGACGAAAAATAAGTACAGAATACATTTACAGAAGGGGAAGAAAACTGAAAATTCATTAAAGCAAAAGGTGATATTTGGAAACAGTAAGTTCAGTTAAAGTAAATAAAATATTTGAGTTCCAACGATACGTCAGAAGTAGAAATCAACAGAAGATAAAGTAACAAGAATCGTTAACATGTACTGGGTACTTAATATGTGCTCGAGCATCTGGACACTATTCTGATTGATTTACACGTATTTCTTCATTCAGTATTCAAAACACGCATAGAGACTATTATCATTCTTATTTTGTATTTGTGGAGAGTGAAGTAGAGAGAGATTAACTTGCCCAACATCACCTTATAAGTGGCAGAGTCAAGAGTGAACCCAGGAAATTAGGCTCTAGTGCCTAGTGTATCTTTATGTTTCCTGTAAGGAAGGGAATGAGGGAAGCGGGAAGGGAGAATTGCAAGGAGGGGAGAGATCGAAGGGCAAAAGCAAAGCCTCCTGTTTCCTATCTTTCATAGCAAGAGTGTTAGTGAGGTGTTGACCAAGTGTCCTCTACTCCTGGTATTTCCTGGATGGGCACCACAAGCTTTTGCCTCTGTGCCTCCATATTCTAACTAACCTATTTTATGACTGACCTTCCTTCAGATAAATACCTTAAACCTTATTATAGAGCAGACTTTCTGGACTAAGGATCATCCACCTCCTCTATATTCATTCACTCATTCATTTATTTATTCCACAAATATTTATGAGTGCCTCCTATGTGTCAGATATTGTTTGAGGTGCTGAGATTCAATTAGTGACAATACAGACAAATCCCAGTTTTTAGAAAGCACACATTCTGGTGGGGGAAGGGAGGAGTGAGAGGGGAGGTAGATATTCAAGTGAACAAATGCACATTAGGTAGTAACAAGGATTATGAAGAAAACAAAGCAAGGCTGAAGTAATAGTAGTTGGAGGGGTGGTGATGTTATGTTACATGGTCAGGGAAGGTCTCTCTGATAAAATAGTATTTAAGGTGTGACTTGAATGTTCAAGATGGAGCCAGCCTGTAGCTTTGTATATTTCTGTTCTGCTTCGTGTTGCTTTTACAGTTTTATGTATAGGGACAATGCATTTCCTTTCTAATTCTTGTAGGGAGCACCTCACTAGTAACACTAAGCACATCATTAGTTGTTTGTTTTGGTTTTTTAAAATGAATTTGGATGGTAGACTATCAATGAACTTAAGGGAAACTAGGAATTTGAATGGTACCCCAACTTTCTCCCCCAAATAAAAAAATGCTCCTGAGACCTAATATGTAACATATTATTTTTGTTGGCTTTATCTGTAGTCAGTTTTAGATGTCTGAGGATAAATGCAAGTCATGGGCAAGCAATGGTTATTTGGCCAGCCACTGTAAAATATATTATAGGTTCAGTTTTATTATTCAAAGAGGAAGAGATATAAATATGTTGCTTATTTTCAGAATGAACTCACTGGTTCAGTTCTTCCACATTGTTGCCTTTAATTAGATTTTCTAATCAATCATCTCTGGGTATTGTTCCATGTCCAGAAGTCCATATTAATAAAACGTCTGCTTACTTAATAGAATTTGGTGAAAAGTTTAATTCCAGGATGTTAATCCATCTGGCCTTGCCAACTGCCGAACTACAGAAGGATAAGTTGGTGGTAGAGGGAACACCATCTGTTTCTGAGATTTTAGTTGATTTCTGCATGATGAGCAGGAAGTCAATTGCAAGACTGAAGAGCCAAGATGGAGAAAAGTGCAGAGTTTATTGGGTCTTTGTTTCATTGATGAACACAATTTTCACAAGATGGATCAACATGAAAACCAATGAGCACAAGGTTTATGTTATTCATCTACTCACTTGGAAGAAATCATGTCCACATATCTGTCTTTTTTCCTTCCTCTTTGGTAGCAACCGATTGTTAAAAGGAACTATATTCTTTCTGCCTAAACATATATTTCTTCAAATGAAGTAACCTGTTTATCTATTAGTGTTGAATCAGGAAGGCAACATATAATGTAACTTGAATCAAATGTCTAGGCTAGTTAGCTCAGTTGACCATGGTATTTTATCAGTGACCCCTAAATCCTAAATTCTACTTTTATATAGTCAAGTTAGTGTTACGCAGGAACAGACTTCATCCCACACCCAGAACTCCATCTTTAGTCTTAGCTAAGTAGCTGAAAGATGCCATCAAGAGATAGAGATGATGCAATTCAACACATTTATTCAACAAAAGTACTTCTACGTTCATGTCCTAGTGATGGTGACCTTGTTGAATTGTGACCAGGAAGAGCAGCACATTATAAAAATTAGTGAGAATGGTTTGGTTTTTGGATAAAACAAGAAGCAACTGAAGGAGGAATAAGGAAAACCAGTTCAACTGTACATTTTCTCTCTAACCATTTGACATGATCTTTCTAGACAGCATTAGAAGCTTAGGACCATGGCCTTTCTCAACTCTCTTTTCCACAAGTGTCTGTGACAGTCACAAAGATTTCTACTTTTACCACACTTCGTTTTTTTTTTTTTTTCCTTTTCATTCTTTTCTCCTATGCTTCTCCAGGCTTTATGTTCACTTTTAACCACTCTACTGAATTAATCTCCTGTCACTGATTCAGAAACAACCTATATCCTGATTGATGCCTCAATTTATATTTTTGGTTCTGACTTCTCACCAGAACCACAACCTCACAATTTCATTTTCACTTAAATATCATACAGTCGCTTCAAAGTAAATATATCTCAGACTGAATCATCTTCCCTCCTAAACCAGGCCCTTTTCTAAGATTTACACAGTGTCAACATTCTCTAAGTCAACAGGACTCTTCATCAGGGGCTCTTATCCACTTCACCACCAAGGCCTTCTTTTATCCATCCAACCTTCTCCCTGGAGTCCATTTTCAAGATATTTTCACCAAAGGATTCATTTATGTAATAGCTTTTCCATTCTTTTTAAGCAAAGTCATTTGGGCCATCATTCTAAGTAAACAAACTATTATTACACTGAACTCCAAGCAGAGATATTTGATGTACGTCTAGTCTGTGCCACCAGCTTATATAGGATATATATAGGTCAAGTGGGGTATTAAGTGTTCCGTTACTGTTTGAAGGCAATTTGACTGTTAAAAAAGTAATCAAACCTAATGAGTATAATACTTAATCTCAGACAGTCACTATATTTGTATGCCTAACTTCTTCCCAAAAATTTGCACCTCCAGAAAGAGCCACAAAATTGTATTAATGATTATTCATCCACAAATTTTGATGGTTTCCTGGTGCTGACAGATGGAGAAATATGTACTCTAGGTGGCCTCTCTGAAGTTTGGCAGTAGCTATGCATGATCTCATGCAACAAAGATAGAACATTCTCCAGTTCTCTTGGCAGAAGAAGATGAGGAGTGTAAAAGGAGATTAAGTTTCTAAGCAATATTTTCTTTTAAAAATCTCCTCTAAGTATTTTATAAAGAAGCGCTTCTGAACGAAACCTGCCAGGAACTTAAGGTACACAATGCTATCAAACAAGGATATTCTAGCTTCTAGGTGTTTGACACAGCTTTGAAATCTATGAACTTGAATAACAATGGATAAAAGCTAATTAATCCTTTCTTAAACTAAGCCAAACCAAAGTTCTGACATAATGTTTACGGATATCACTCAGTCATTCACTTTTATTGTCTTGGTCTTTTAATAAGTTAGTACTGAGAATCTTGCCGAATATGGGTATTTTGACCCTAATGATCTGCTCAGAAACAGTTCTCTTAATGGAAGCTGTACTATCAAGGGCACAGTTGACATCCTATATAATTCCCTAATTCAATTTAAAGTAGAGGAAGCACTGACATCAACCTTGGACCAATACCCAAACTACAGCATGTTCAAATTATTAAAGAGCTTTAATCCATTTCCCATTTCCATCTTCACTGAACTTCATTGTATTGAAACCAAAATACCAAGGACAGTAAATAGGTTTCAACTTGCATTCCAATTCAAATGGAATAGTGGCTGCCTGAAGAGCTATGTGGAAAAGAATCCTGGGGTTAGGTCAGTAGAAATTAGGATTGTGATTAGCACTGTCTGCCATGGAGAGGTAGTAGTAGAAACAACTAGAGGACAAAGTTCTGGAACCTAAGTGTGTTTAACACAGAGAAAAGAAATCTCAGGTGAGCCATGGTATTTTTCTCAAGTGCTTGAAGGCAGTTATATGAAGAATCAACTTTTTCTAACATACCAAATAGTATCAGTAAGTGAAATCACAAACTCCACGTGACAAAGAACTTTCAAATAATTAGAAAAGTCCAAAATGGAACCTATACTCTTGAGAGGGAGAGTCATACCCAAGACTGAGAAGTGCTCAAGCAGGGGTATAGATATTATAGAAAGGATCCCAGCAAGTGTGGGGAATTAGAATAAATGACTTCTTAGGGATCTTACCATATACCATCAAACCTCAAATAACGAGAAACATTACCTTTCAGAGCAGGGCTACTTGTATTTCAGAGCAGGAAAATGTCCAACTATCTCAGATCAAATATTTAATACTTCCACTGAATTTCATCCCAATCTGAAGCAGTCTCTGTACCTTGCCATAGTACTTGAAAAGCTGTTTTGTGTTTGAAATTTTAAAAATGCACTTGAAATTGGACATCGTCTTTTAAAACCTCAGCATTCAGGATTCTAATGTGTGAATGTGGATATACCTGAACTCACAGTCCTTGCCAGAATGCAACTTATCAAAGGCATTTGTGCCATATATCGGAAACCAACTGGTTGCCCGGGAAGGTTTGGTATAGGCTTCGTTATTGTCCCATCAGCAATCAGCATCTTTGCACCCAGTGAAGGAGATGGGGAGAAAATGACACAAGACAGAGATGAAAGCTGTGTAGTCAGAAGAAAAAAGCCTTCTTGATTATGCTGTGGACTTTCTGAAGTCTTTAATTCTCCCTCTAGCCCATCTTCAAGCTGGCATGTGGGACGTACTGCAGATGGATGGTGGCGCTCATCAGGAAAAGCACACACATATATCTTGTGGGTTGATTTTTTTATTTGCCAGCTCAAGAGGAGCAGGGAGATTTATTTGGAAGGATGGTAATGAAGGTGGGGAGGCACTAGTTAGACTGCAGTTTCTGTTCCCAATATGTTATTCTCACTTTTTTCTCTTCTTGATGCTGGGTTGTTCTCTTTATTTCCACTTATTTTTCTTGAAAGGGGGGATATTTTTGGTATCATAAACCAGTGGCTTGAGAGAGGAGGGTAGTAAAGATGTGGGAACACAGAATATCTGTGTGTCATTTTTGCTGAGATATTTCAAGCGTTTTAATTACATTCTAAATTTTATTCCACACACATTTACTTATACACACTTATAAACTATTTGAAATAATTGTTTTCTTTATCCTCAAATGAGATTTCATGTTCCCTTTCTTGCTATCTTTCTTTTGCTCTGCCTTACAAGAATGAAATAATTCACTATAATAAAAAAAATTGTTTTCTTCCTTCATAACAATAGCACAAGGAAATGGGCTGACTTTGCTGGACCTTTTACAGCAGAAGAACTCACCATCACCACCCTGATCTGAGCCAAAGAATGGAAATATTCACTGAAAGGAAGGAGTAAATTGATATACTCTTGGTTTCCAGAACACTGTTTTGTGCCAAGGAGAGAAAGACATGGCCTTTGCAGGCCTGTTAACAACCATCACCAGGGCATCATTCTAATGCAACAACTAACCACCTGAGTTGAAGAGTCATACTAGACCTGAGTCCAATCCCAGTTTTGCTCTTTATGGCATCAGTTTAGTTACTTATCCTGTCTTAATTTTTTCATCTGAATATGGGTTATGATAAAACCTAACCTCACATGGCTTTGGAAATATTAATCAGAATAATTATGAACCACACCATGCAAATAGTGTTTAATTACTGAATTTACTGATTTTCAAAGTAAATATCGGGTAAAAGGGCCAGATGGAAAAGTATATCCAAATGCTTTCTGAATGCCTAAAATCAACTGTAGAGGGTCAAAATTTAGTAGAGCAAATCCTGGATTATATGGGTGGTTGTTATTCACTTTCTGATTTACCCTTAAGGTTTATATCTCTCTGCCAAGGTTTGTGTTTTATTTTCCCTATTTCTGCAACAGAATGTTATAAAAAATATAGGGTCAGGGATTTTGGAATATAAAATGTTCTTATTTGTTATTCGTGTTTGTAAAATTTGACTTATAGAAGCTAAAATAAAAATTTAATTATCTATGGGTTTTTTCATTATGAAATTACCCTTACCATTTTGTGTATGTATGAAATTTAAGAGTCTTAATGTTGTGGTATAAGAAATTTCATGTCAAGAAACAGGAATGTACCAGGGGTGCCTGGGTGGCTCAGTAAGGTAAACGTTTGCCTTTGGGTCAGGTCATGATCCCAGGGTGCTGGGATTGAGCCCCGCATCAGGCTCCGTGTTCTGCTGGGAGCCTCCTTCTCCCTCTCCTGTTGCTCCCCCCTGCTTGTGCCCACTCTCTCTGTCCTCTCCCTTTTTTCCCCTCTGTCAAATAAATAAATAAAATCTTAAAAAAAAAAAAAAGAAATAGGTATGTACCAAATTTTCTTTTTTGGGTAGATTAAAATCGTGAACGCATATATCTCTGAAAATAATGTTATATTATTTATCATGGTTAAGTGTCCAGGGCAGTCCAGAAAAACCTATCCAAATCATACCCTACTTTTTCTAGAATAGGCATAAAATTTTAGAAATAAATTACCACATATCATAGTATTTCTACGGAAAAACACGAGTTTGAAGACTCAATGTGGGGAAACAGAAATTGATCTTCCAGCTGCCCTACTCCCATTTTCATTCTAAACAGGGGGCGGTGGTGATGATGGCCTTTAGTAGGGCGATAGCAAGAGGAGATTTAAAGATAGGAAGGCAGTTAGAGAGAGAGGAGGAAGATAGGGATGACAAGAAAATATAGGTGTGGAAAGCTGTGGCTGTATGTCTTTGTTTCAAGCTGTCACCCCTTTTTCTCTTCAGTTATCCCGAGAGTACTCTGGCAATAAAAATAATAACAATCATCATTTGTGGAGAGCCTGCTGAATCAGAGGCACAGTCTTCAGTGTTGTTAACATGCAGTCAATCCTCTTAATAACCCTGAGAGGAAAGTATTATTATTCTAATTCTTAGAGATGAGCAGATTGAGGCTTAAGGAGGTTAAGAAATGTTGCCAGGACCACGCACGTAGGAAGTGACAGAACCACATGAATTAGCCACTTCCGTTGCGAAAACTACCAACCACGGGCAAAATCCAGCCCTGGTTGTACTTTCCATGGTTTTCACAATATTTTTGTTAATTGAAATCTTTGCTAACACCTAACAATGGAGAATTTTACATAAATATTTCCAGCTTCTCTTAAAAGTACATAGTTTAAAGTCACTAGGCCTGCCTTCTCTTAAGCAAAACCAGGTGGACGGGAGGAGTGGCTGTCATCGTCAGAGAGAATGGGTGCCCTCCAGGGTTTTTGTTTTTGTTTGCCCTCCGTCCCCTTACGCCTTACAGGACTAACTATAAAGGAAGTAAAACATATATACAGGAAGGTGCACAACTCATAAAAAAATACAGCTCATTGAATTCTCACAAATAAAACAAGTGTATCTATAACCTAAAACAAGAATTAGAACATTACCAGCACCTGAACTGACTTGAGTTCCCTTCGATCACTATGGCCTCATCCCTCCCAGAGATTATATCTATCTTTTCCACTTTAAATGAATGCACTAATATATCTGAATGTATGTTGTGCGCCTGATGGCTTTTACTCAACAATATATTTATGAGGCTCTTCTATGTTATTGAGAGGAGAAGGAGACAGAGTTAATTTTCGTTGCTGTATTCTACATACCATAAACTGATTATACCACAATTTATTATCATTTCTACTATTGGTGGCCATTTGTTTCCAATTTTTGGTGGCTGCTACAGATGGTGCTTCCATTAACATTCTTGTATCTTTCTTTTAATGAGCATATACACACATCTCTTAGACATATACACAGGAGAGGAATAACTGGGTCACAAGATATATACATATTAAGTTTTTGTGTCTATAACCAAAAAGTTTTTCCAACATATTGGAACAATTTATGTTTCTACCAACTTACTGGATGAGAGTTACAGGAGTGCCATATCTTGTCGCCATTCTTTTAAAATTTTACCTATTATAATGAGTATGTACAAGTATCTCAATGTATTTTTTAGAACAGTTTCACTGGGCTATAATTAACATACCATAAAATTCAACCATTTAAAATGTACAACTTAATGGTGTAGGTATATTTACAGAGCTGTTCAGCCATCACCATAATCTAACTTTAGAACATTCTATCACTCGAAAAACAAACTCACAGACAGCTGTTGTTCTCTATCCCCGTTCCCACCACTAGACAACCACTAATCTACTTTCTGTCTCTATATGTTTGCCCATTCTGGACCTTTCATATGAACAGAATTACACAATATGTGGTCTTTTGTGACTAGCTTCAACTAAGCATAATTTTTTGAGGTTTATCCATGTTGTGGCATATATCAGTTCCATTATGCCATTTCATTGCCAATAATATTCCATTGTATGGATATACCACATTTTGTTTATCCATTCATCAGGAGATGGGAATTTGGGCTGTTTGTGCTTTAGGGCTATGAAAAAGAGGACGATGAATATTTTGTACGTTTTTGTTGGTGAACATATGTACACATTTCTCTTAGATATATATCTAGAAGAGGAAGGGCTAGGTCACGGAATATGCATATGTAAAGTTCTTTTTTTTTTTTTAAGATTTTATTTATTTATTTGACAGAGAGAGACAGCCAGTGAGAGAGGGCACACAAGCAGGGGGAGTGGGAGAGGAAGAAGCAGGCTCCCAGCGGAGGAGCCTGATGTGGGGCTCGATCCCATAATGCCAGGATCACGCCCTGAGCTAAAGGCAGACGCTTAATGACTGCGCCACCCAGGCGCCCCTGCATATGTAAAGTTCTAATGGCTATATGCAAACAGTTTAATACAGATATTCTATAAACTTATATTCCTACTAATTTACTGTATGAGAGTTATAGTTACTTGACATTTTGGCACTGCCATTTTTTAAAAGATAAAAGCCCTTGTTTTAAAGAGTTGTTTTAGGTTCATAGCAAAATTGAGAGGAAGGTACCTAAATTTCCCCTAAACCCCTTGCCCTCACACAGGCACAGCCTCCCCTATTATCAGCATCCCCCATGAGTGTGGCACATTTGTTACAACTGATGAACCTACACTGACATATCATAATCACCCAAAGTTCTTACAACTACATGTCTTAACTTTTGCATCCTCCAAGAAATTGTTCTTAACTATTCCCATCCCACTTTAACCCATTTTTTTCACATTTTAGGCATGTAGCAAATTAAAAAATATTTCTTTTACTAAATAACCATTTTTCATTTTTAGTTCTGCCTCAGATTCATCATGTCAACTGAACAATTTCTGTATTCACATGACTTATAATTAAGTAATGCTCAAAAATAAAAGGTTCTATACTGAATCCTTGTTGAGCAGAGAACCCAGGTTTCAAAAGAATGAGTAAACTATTTAGGCTCCAAAAATCCCAAAATAATCTTTTATGTGTTCCCTTCCCCCAGTCAATGATGTTATTAAGTTTATAATATTAAGTATGAGTGAAGGACTACATTTTTTAAGAACTGTTTTTTTTTTAACCTGTCTTTCATTCCATTGGATTACTTTCACATTGAGATGTGTGAAAGTTAATTTTTGTTAGGTAGTTGTAGTTTGGAATTAAATTTAAATGCCTTAAAATATATTAAGTAGCACAGACTACTTCTGAGCTGGAAAACAGGTTAACTATGGAACAATGCAAGCCTAGCAAATAACCATTGTTAGATTTCATTATAGGAGCTTGGGCTTTACTTAGTTTGTAGGGTCTTAAAATCTCCCTGTAAGGTAGCAAATTAATTTCTCAACATTAAACACACACTGCATGTTTCCCTGCTATTTGCTTCAGTGATTTATTCCAACCAGTATGCATACTTTCATCATTTCTTAACATCAGGATTCCTTAATGTACAGACACCTCACTTTGTGGCAAGGACTGCTTAATGCCATAGCGTGCTAAGGAGCTACGTTTCGCAAACATAAATATGAGTCTGAGAACTATAAACTCAATGTACTGATAAGTGACTGTATCTGCCAGCACCAGCAGCAAGGTGATTTCCTCCTCATCAATGAGTTGAAGTGTTTAGATATGGAAGAGTGCTTAGCAACACCCTACTATGCCCTGTGAGGGAGGCTGCTGGGGACACTGAGCCCCAAAAGGAGTAAGCCATGCATAAGCCACAGACCACGCTGGGATTTCATTCTAGTCTCACAGGAAAATGTTTTGAATTATAAAGTGGGAGAACAGATAAGTGTTTTGGCGTTGTGTGCTTTTTGTAGGACACAACAAACAATCAGCTACATTTTCAGTCCAAATTCATACCATTTCTCTCATTTAGAATCTTCCACTGGCAGTGGTAAATGAAAGAAGAGTTCATTTACTGTAGAAGAGTTAGGAAGTTTATCACTAAAGATGTAACACAAAAGATGTGATGAGTTGTGGTTTTAGATAAGCTTAAAGACAGATGCTAACTAGAATTTAATGCATACAGACCAACCCAAACTACGTTCACTCACTCACTCATTTTTTCTAATGCTTTATGTAATTTTAAAAATATATTATTTAAGTATTCTCTATACCCAACATGGGGCTCGAACTCACCACTGGGATGTTAAGAGTCACATGCTGTTATGACTGAGCCAGGTGCCCCTCTGTAATCATTTTTTATAATCTGGAACTTGGATCAAGTGAGCTGGAGCTCTACTAGTTCAGCAATTCTGCTGATCTTAGACAAGTTCCACATATAATTTTGTGATTTTATTAATATCCCTCTTTGTTCCTAAAAGGTTTTGAGCCATTTTACAATGGGAAAAAAGTAAAATGGAAGCGAACATTAGGACAAAGTTAAAATTTGAGCTGGAGGAAAAAAATGTGACTGAAGGTAAAATTAGCACAGAAATGGACAACTGTGTGGATGTGAGAGGTAGGTCATAAATGTGGGGGAGCAGAATAAAAAGGGGATACAATCGTTGAGAAAAATTCAGGATTTCCCTAAGATAAGAATGCAATCTTGGGGCACCTAGGTGGCTCAGATGGTTAAGCGTCTGCCTTCGGCTCAGGTCATGATCTCCAAGTCCTGGGATTGAGCCTGGAGCACCACATCAGGCTCCCAGCTCAGTGGGGAGTCTGCTTCTCCCTCATCCTCTCCCCTTGCTTGTGCTATGTCTCTCTCTCAAGTGAATACATAAAATCTTTAAAAAAAAAAAAGCTAAAAAAGAAAAGAATGCAAACTTGACTTTACAACCACAATACTATATAAATAAGGATAAATAAGGATAATTACTCATTTACAGATATGAAAGATTATTTCCCAGAAGGAACACTTTACCTGAGCAGCAATCACAACTTGACCTCAGGATCAACCAACTTAGTGTATACCAAAATGTGTATCCAAAATCATATACAACAGAACTATAAATGAGACTAGTTAGAAGTAACATTCCACAAAGTATGCGTTCAAATGGGCAACAGTGTCGTTATAGGCATTATTTTAGGAAGCTCTCTGCTATTTTACAGCTTCTATTCCTTGAAAGATTTCTGGAACTTCCTTAACAACATTTATCCAACAGATATTTTACTTTGTGCCAGGTGCTCTGCTAGATGTTGGGTAGAGGGCATTTATCATGAGAGACAGTTATGTGCCCTCAAAGAAATTAGAGATGGGTGGGTTGGGGGGGAGAAAGACATTATCTGATTAACTATAAGAAAGTTGATGAGTATTTTGATTTCAGAAGAACTGGAGATCCAACTCTGAATGTTCTCAAGGCATGCTCCTTTAAACATTCACAGTGTTCTTCACGTTTTTAATGGGAGTCAATATTCATTCAGCATTGAGTTTGGTAAATAAGATGGGTAATCAAATTATCACTTAGTTTTGGTCAGACATTAGTTCTAACTTTCTTGAGTGGCTCATACTGGGAATGTAGAAGGAGATTTGATATAAGTTGATGTAGCTAAGTAGTTTTCCAGATGAAACAGATTGCTTTCCTCAATTATACTCTCTAGTAAGATTCCATATCTCAGTCTTCTCTTTACTCGATATAAAGGCATTTCTTGACTCATATGGACACCTCTGTAGTTATCAGGAGCTCATGTGCGTGTGTTTGGGGAGATGGCAGTGGTGAAGAACAACATTACAAAGATTGGCTATAGAGCACCTTAGGCATTCAAGAGCTTGGATCTCAGCAATACAGAATAAACCGGCATTCTGAACAATGAAACACTTAGCAGTTTCCAAGAATATATCAAGAGCTAGAATTATTTTTCTTGGGTGTACTGATATAACTTTGAAGAAGAACAGGAAAAAGAGGAAGAAAAGGGAGAAGGAGGAGGAGGATGAAGAGGAATGGGAAGGGGAAGAGGAAAGAGAGAGAAGTCAGATCCCCTCACAATGACTTCTGTTTCTGAATTTCCAAGGACACGTAACTTTGGAGTACGGAGGTTACTCATAAACCAATGCTGAAAGTTATTTTAAAAGAATGAGTTCTAAAACATTGTGAGCATTGGCAGCAGCATTAGAATAAGATTCAAGTCTCCTAAGATTATTATAAAAGAACAGGAATCTTTACTATAAAGTAATATATCCTATTTAAAAAAGAGAATAATAATCAAGGAAGAGAGAAAGAGGCTTAATGGAGTTAGGAACCATTACAACAAGAGGCCAGGTTGTATACTCCCCCGCCCATAATGTCGTTTTGATTTTTATTTTCATTCGTTGTTTCCAGAGTAAATGAATTTGGATAGTTGAATTATCCATTCTGTTATCTGGAATAGGCTCAGTGCATACTGTTTCAAAGAAATCTGCTCTGTTCTGAATCTAGATACTTCTACTCAACTTCTTGTACTTTACAACATAGAGTAAGTCTTTACCATCTTCCATTTTTTTGTATAATACCTGATAACATATTTTCCTATTCTATTTCTATTCCCCACCGCCAATGTCAGCAAATTCCTTCTTGCAATAAATGTCTTATTAAGGAAAGCATTTGCTTTTGTTACTTATTTGAATTTTCTACAAACCCATACTTATTATAACTCCCACCATATTAAACAAATTTGGCTCTATTTATTTGTTTTTAAAGATTTTATTTATTTGAGAGAGAGGGCAGAGCTAGAGAGAGAGAGAGAGCACAAGGTGGGGAGCAGCAGACGGAGAGGGAGAAGCAGGCCCCCCACTGAGCAGGGCCCACTAGGACTCCATCCCAGGACCCTGGGTTCATGACCTGAGTCGAAGGCAGAGGCTTGACTGACTGAGCCACCCAGATGCCCCAGCAAATTCGGTTCTAAACTAATGTTAACTGTTTTAAAAGTGAATCTATTTCCTATAAATTTTCACAAATCATAATTCCTTACATAATGCTTCATTACATTAAACACTTTTAAAATTCCAGCTTAGACTATCATACAGACAAGGGTAAGGTTAAGGACTGATCAGAAGACTGGTCGTGTAGCTTTGAAGTGGGCAATGTTCAGAATCTTTCTAATACCAACCAATTGTCTTCCAAGTTTGTGGTGAAGACAGAATCAATAAATATTCACCCAACACCTACAAAATACATAATAGACGGCTGAATGCCATGAAAGACTCAAAGGGTTAGAAGGTGTACTCTAAAATTTCACAATTTAACCAGTCGGATACTTGCTTTTCATTCAGAAACCACTTATTAAGTGAATACAAGGTACTAGTACAACTCTAGGTCTAGATGACCTTTTTGCTCTCTTTGCAGCAGAGACCTGCAAATGTCTTCTCTATTTGAGGGAGCCTATGTTTTTGGTCCCACACCCACTGGTCTATGTCTATATGTTGCAAGTTCAATGTCCTGAGGGGATTCTAATTGGTCTGATGGTCCCTATTTTCCTTAGGCTAGACCTCTCACACCAAACCACTTCATACCATTCGTATTTCAAACCATCCGTCACTCATACTTACATGTTGGCTGCCCTTAACTTGGGTACCCAAACTGGTCTCATCAGTTGTGACTAGGGCGTTGGGGTCAGATTGCGGCCACTTCGGTGGAGCCATTTATGGTACTTTTGGTCACCAGGGGCAGTGGTTGTGACAGACATTCTCAGAGGGAAAAGACCCACTATCCACATACTGTGTGTACATAGATTCACACTATAATTATTTTATGAGCAGCTGGATGTAAATATTATAGTTTATTGAATCACTTTAAGAAGTATGGCTTAAGTGTATTTTCTGTAGGATACGTTTTTATTTTACTTTTAGAACTGTAGAATGTTAGAATGAACCAAAGATGTTTCCCATTTCTCCTTTGGACAAATGAGAGAAAGAGAGGGCAGGAGAGAGAGAAAGACAGAGAGAGAGAAACACGTCAGAGGTTAAGGGATTTGTGTCAAGGTTACTCAGCAGCCATAGAAGTACAATCCAGGATTTCAGGCAGTGGGAGTCTTCTATTCCACACTCACTTCACACCTTAACCTCATTTTTACATTTTGTCTTTTATTTTCTAAAAACAGAAGAGTACAATGAAAGAAGAAAAAGAACCTAGTAACATGAGTTCTCAAATTCTCTATTTAAATCTTCCTCCCTTTGAGTTAGCTCAGTTAAGTCTGGGAGGCTATGCTGTGATTTGACTTTTGTCTGCTGGAATTATCCTATTCTGTAAGCTCTGTCTACACTGCTGCAGATACTGGTAACCAATGCTGATCGTATGTGCCATTAGACACATAGAATGCTCAGCTCACCTGCCTCAGTCATTGAGAAACACAAAAGAATGTCTTCCTATAGGCAAGTGGGTTGCTATAATCATCTTTATTCAAAGGACCACGGGGCCAAGAAAAGGATACTAAAGAAATGTTGGGTTTTGTTTCATTTTGGGTTTTTTGCCAATTCATTATGACTAAATTGGAAAGGGTTATAAATTCACATAGTGTCAAACTGAGTGACAAGGTTTAATCATATCTCTTGTTGAATTAAAAAATCAACCCCCAACAGGCATATATATAGCTTATATGCCTGATTATTACCTTCTCCTCACACACCTTCTTTTCCTTACACAGTTGCTAAGACCTTATTTCTTCTAGAAAAAGACAACAGAATTTCACCTGTTCCCTAACTCAGGCGCTAACCAAACTTATTTTTCATTTTAATTTTTTTCTCAGCTATTTGAGTCATTTATATGCCAAATTCCTATGAAAAGTTGGGGGGGTACATTGGTTTTCATGCATAATTTAATTAAAACTTAACTCATCTGGCCTCAAAATTTAACCACATTTTAGCAGAAAGATAGCCTAGACCAAGGCCAATCACAAAGAAAATGCGAAAACTTAAGGAGCACATAATGCAAGAAAACTCACACTGATGCCAGATTAACCAATGATTTCACCTCATTTTGCTAAGTTTTCTTCACTCAAATCCTTAAAGAGACTCTTCTGCCTGGGAAGATGAATGTAGCTAAAACGACAGCAAAGCAATTCATACCCTTGACGCAATATAGTATAATCTGATTTCAACCAAGCTGCCTTCAGGAAACTATCAAAGGTTACAAAAATCACCAGTTACAAAAGAAAATTAAAGAAATTAAAAGGAGTCATATTCTAGTCAGAGAACGATATTAAAATATGTGTGTGTTTAAAATCTAATTCACTCTCAGCCATTTCAGTGGCTGAAATCTTAGTGCGTTAATCAAAATGGGTACCCAGGGTAGGTTCTGTTTATCCTAAATGCAGACAGGCTAAGGAAAGAAAGATTAATCTGGTAAAGGCATCACTATTCTAATCGGACTGATGGGAAAACGTAGTATGGGTGTAAGAGGCAATGTAGGGTGAATTATAGTGAAGTGATGAACTACCTTGAAGCTGAAGCAATCAAATAGATAGCTCTAAAAATTACTATGGCATCTTTATTCAACACTTTGGTCTAAGTGTCCCCGTCTTGGCCTTCTTTACAAAGAATAGAAGCACTTTGTTGTATTTGGTGAAATTAAATCTTAATAGGAGAGCCTCAGCTAAGGCTGCTACCCTTCACTTACCAAAATTAAACACTAGACATTAATTTCCTTTCCAAGAAGAGGAGATGACATTTCGATAATATTTTCAATTTACAAAATAGTTAAAAATCCAAGAGAAGCGTTAGCAAACATTTTTTTAAATTTCTATCACATATTTCTGTCACATATCTGTGCATCGTGCACTCTTTTTAATTAAAAGTAATGTGAAACATTTGTTACTCATCCTTGTCTTCTTTATAAATAATTTAGCAAGTAATTATTTTGTCTTCAGAAAAAAAAGATAATTGTCTCTAAATTATTATGACTGAATAGAATAAAGTCAAGATGTTTTTGTAATTGGTAGAGAAGAGCAAGTAGTCCCTATTGGAGTATTTTGTTTTAACACTTTGCTTTTGTCTGATTAGATAAAAATTTTATAAAATGAGACTACAAAGAAGTATCACCCAAAAAGGCAATCATAATCTCACTATCTAGAGGTCACTATTGTTAACATTTTGCCTTATAAGCACGTATACACATACATGTAATATACAAATAAGTGCGTGCAAGTGTGTTTTTATATACATACACATTATATATGTACGTGTACACACACACACACACACACACAAACACTTTTTTAAAGGAGTCATACTACAGAGGTTCTTTTGATTCCAGCCTTCTTTTCTTAGAAATATAGGCATTTTTTTCAAATTAATAGGTAAAGATCTATGTTAACATTTTTAATGTCTTCATAGCATTGCATTTACATCTTATTTATTTAATTTACCATATACTGAGTATTCACATTGTTTTCAACCTTTCACCATTATAAATAGGCTGTATCTTTTTTTTTATTATGTTCAGTTAGCCAACATACAGTACATCATTAGTTTTTGATGTAGTGTTCAACGAGTCATTAGTTGCACATAACACCCAGTGCTCATCACAACAGGTGCCCTCCTTAATGCCCATCGCCCGGTTCCCCATCCCCCCACCCCCCTCCCTTCTGTAACCCTCAGTTTGTTTCCCTGGAGACTAGAGTTTCTTATGGTTTGTCTCCCTCTCTGATTTCTTCCAGGCTGTATATTTGAACTAACATCCGAAGTCATACACAAATATGAAAAATTTTATTTCCACTACTGCATATTGTGAATCACAAATACTAGATAAATGTTGCCATGTGTAATGGTACTTTACAAACCTTTGAAACCGCAATTCCGCTTGGCACTATGGTTTTCTATTAGCTCAGAATATTTCACATTTTCCTTTCTACATTCTTTTGGAGTAGTTAAGCGGTAGATATTACTATCTACATTTAACATACTGATTTTTGAGTTGAAGCATCCAAAACACTGTACGTGGGGGAGAAGTGACGCTAACGCTAAATCTACAGAATGAACATAAGTTGCTTGAATCTACTCTGTGCTCTTTCCAATGGACCAATGTCTTCCCCTTACTTCTTGGTGCGGGAGGATACCGGGGATGTCACCCAGCATGATTTCGCATTCCCGCCTCTTTTCCTTCAACCATAGTGACCTGTGCTGTCTTCATCCGATACTTCCTTTACACTGGGCTGAAAGTGCCAGAATACCTATTAGTCTTACTTTGGTTATAAACGCTTCCTATTCTAAAACTCAACAATTCAATGGTTTTCACTGAGAGCTCATTTTGTGATCCTGAAGTTTATGCGGTTATCTCTGTTTTTCTCTATACTGTTAACTTTGACAATCAGAGATCCTAGACACTCTTATTTGGAATCCCCTAAAGACAACTCATACTTCAAATAACACACATACCGAAAATAACATTTTAAACTATTTTAGCTTTTGGACACTATCAATATTTTTTCACCGCATTGTGTAAAACTATTTTTATTATATTAATTAACTGAAAAAGACTACCTCAGATTTTTGTCAATTCTATTTCTTAATATATCTTGAGTTTGTTTTGGAGAAGAGCTTTGAAAAATAAAATCCATGATTTTTGAATGTGAGAAACCATTAAATGAGAATGAAAAATGGAGTTTTATTATATATATTATATCATGGTTTTAAAAATGCTTGAGAGTTAAAGTCAATCTCATTTGATTTTTTAAAATGTTTTTAATACACTTTTTGAAGTACTTCTTAGCAAAAATGCATACCTTTATATAATTTGTCCAGCTTTTGAATATAATTTTCCATACTTTGAGAAGAGATCAAATGATGGTAATACAGTTTGGAAATCCTGGAAAGAAAAAGATCAAAGATTACCACAGAGATCTTACTGACTTTGTATTGTTATTATTATTTTATTATAATTTATGTCGTATTAAATTTCTAGATAAATATTTAACTGCACTTCAAATTTCCCATCATATCCTCAAATAAGACGAAATTGGTAGTTAATTTTTTTTTAAGATTTTTTATTTATTTATGTGACAGAGAGACAGCCAGCGAGAGAGGGAACACAAGCAGGGGGAGTGGGAGAGGAAGAAGCAGGCTCCCAGTGGAGGAGCCCAATGTGGGACTCGATCCCGGAACGCAGGGATCACGCCCTGAGCCGAAGGCAGACGCCTAACGACTGCGCTACCCAGGCGCCCCTGGTAGTTAATTTTTATCAGTTGAAAGCCAGAAGTACCGAAGCTTCCTTAGACACAGAGCTTGCCACAGCTATGGGTGGCACTATTAAAAAACCTCTGAGTAATGCAAAGGCCAGACACACTTACTTGTCTGTATCACAAGAACTCACAAATCTGTATCTTTTATCTTGACCTATAAGGCCCCCGCAGAGCTGTGCTTTTGGGTCCTTTTCTAATGTGGCTTATTTTCCTCTACATTTCCCCTCATTTAGTCTTCTTTAGCAACACTTCTGCGTACTGGACACGTCTCCTCTCAGTCTTTATACTTACAGATGCCTCCACCTAGACAGCCTTATCTTCAGTTATTTCCATGGCTCATTCCGTCCTTCGATCACATCTGTTCAAAGAGGCCCTCCCAGACTACCTATATATACAAAATAGCACTCCTGAAACTTTCTATCACCTCAACTGGCCTCTATTTTCTTAATTACCACTCCTTGATATTACATATTTATCTATCTTGTGTCCCACATGAGAGTATAAGCTTCATAGGAGTAGGTACTTTGTTGTGTAAAAAAGAAATATTTGTTGACTGAATGAATGAAATGGGAAAGGTGATAGACTGTGCTAAGTACCGCAGCATTGATTCAGAGGAATGCTCCAGGAGTTTAGAGGGCAAAATCATTCTTTTACTCAGTAACCAGAGAAGCAGCATTTGATGGAGGATAGAAATGAATACTCTTCATGCATGTTAAAAAGGCAAATAAATTAAAGTACTGAATCAATTGTGAATATTGTAAATAAATGGTCAGACTAGATAAAAGTGTATGTTTCTCTTCCTGTGGGAGACCTATCCTTAATGGAGATGATTTGGGATCATTTTTGTTTTTTTTCCCTTTAAGAAAACCTTGGCAAGAAGGACCTCCACCCTGAGCCCACCTCTTTTAGAGAGGTTCGTACATTACAAACACACGAAGCATCAATGTATTGAAGAACATGCATGTGTCTCTGCCACTAGGGACCCGGCTCTCTAGTCTGGCACAGCAGAGCTCACCCTAGATGTCTGCTTTTCTGACTAACGTGATTCAAGCCCCAGGGAGAAGCTCCACGTCTGTTGCTCTGTGTCAGTGAAATAAAAGTGACTAAGCCCAAGTGATATGAAGGACAGTTATGCTGTAATAGACACTGCTTTCAAGTATGCAAAGAATTTAAGTGACAAAGATGCTTCCATAAAAAACTAATTAATTTGAATAAAATCCTCCCTCTTGGACAGCATAAATGTAATAGAACGTCATACAGTTTTTCTGTGGTGCCAAGCATCTATATTCTTGCTTTCTTTTTAGTACAAATTGGGATTCTAGAGGCACTCAAGAATTGATATTTACAAGAGTTGCCCTTGACATAGCAGGGATATTTTGCAAGAGTAAATAATTCAAATTATTCTTAAATTTGAATGTATGAAACTTAAGGCATATGTGTGAAGCATGGTAGTGATTTTTTACGGAGGCACTTGATGAACTCAGGAACCTAGAACTGTGAATAGTTTCAGTTTTATAAATACACATGACAATTTAATTTTCAAACAAGTAAATGAAAAGGTTAATTTTATCTAAATGATCTTAGTTTAAACTTTTGATATTTATTAATTATATTTATTCCTCATTTTGACATAATAGATAATTCTGAAATTAAAAATAACTTATTTTTAAAACATGTAAATAAGTTTAAATTTTTGTTTTTTACATTTACTTTAATTTACACTTGCTAAAAATGTATTCAAACTATATATGCTTTAAACAGATTTATATTTTCTTTTAAAATCTGGTTTATTCCATTATCGATAATGCCATAATAAGTAAATCAAAATCTTGATTCTAAAAATATAATTAAATAAAAACTTAAAAAAATAAAAATATAATTAATGATTCTGCTGAAGTAAATGCAAGAAAATAAATTATATGGAATACATACTATGCATAATTTATGTGTGTCTTTATTTTACTACTCACCCAAACATTATAGACCCACCAACAGATAACCCAGTCATGGGAACAATTAGTAAATTTTGCTGTCTTTGATATTTTGCCAACTTCCGGTCTTACTTTTATGCGTAGTTCTGGATGTTATAAAGGTATTTTTATTAGGTAGAATGACAGAACATATTTATTTAACAGTTAACTTGATTTGTAACTTTCCAATCAGTCATATGATATGTGGCTTCCATTGCTCTGACCTTCTGCTCTATAAATGGCAGAGGTGGGCCTGCTCTTCACATGCCCGGAGGCCTACTCAACGGACCCCCAGCTTCTTCTTCTCTAGACACAGAGTGCTTTTCCTCCAAAGGCCTCACCTTCCATCCTTTCCAAGTCGTCTTTGCATCTGTCTTGTAAACCACTTTCATATTCTGCAAACCTGTCTAGAAGCAGTTTACCAAACTGATATAAATGGAAATGGGGTAGTCTGAAGTTTCTTTACCTCTTACATCTCAGTTAGTTGTCCACATTTGACCAAAGTATTCTAGTGCTGATTAGGCTTCCTTTATAGTAATTCTTTCCCTTATTATGTAAATAATTTTTTATTTCCTTCACTAATACCCTTAAGAATGTTCCATTCTTTTACTTTTTTATTGAGGGAAGTTTTCATTTGATCATTTTCTTTATTCTCTGATACCCTAGACCTGCATCTAATCACTGTCTTTTGACAATGGTGGTGTGATATAGTGGAAAGGGCTCTGGCCTGGCCTTGGGGCCACTGAATCATTTGTCAAACATGTGCTGGGCCCCATGCCAAGCTCTAGCCTACCCAGAACCAGGTGGGAATCCCTGGACCACCACTTACTAGTGTTTTCAGCTTGGTTGAGGTATTTATCTACCTGGAATTGTTTACTCATCTGGACTCCGGTTTCTGGCCCAATATGTAAAGAGTTTGGAAGTCATCACTCCCAGCATCACAACAGGCAGAAGCTGAACAGATTTCAAATCAACTCTTCTTAGATCCCTCAGAGAACTGAGGTCACAGGGCAAACTTCTGCCCTGAAAATGGGAGAGACATGTAGATACTGCAGATTACTACCTACTGGGAGCAGAAGCTCAGGAAGGGAAGAGCACGGAAGCACTGAAGACAATATTATAGGAATACCTTCAACTATAATTAACAGGTTGCTGGTGGCTCAGTGTGGGCCAGTTGAGAGTTAAGAACTCTGAGGGGCTCCATTGTAGGGGGGCTCCCATGCTGTCCTGAGTTCTCCTACTAGGAGGTGTACCAGGATCTCACTGTGAACCTTACTCTTGCTTCCAGCAGAGGGAGGGAAAAAGGAGCCATTTGTGAATATTTCCAGGCCTCTCTGTTCTCCTAAATAAGGCCTGTCCTCAGTGAAACTACTTTACCAGCCTGGGGAATATTTCCAGGCCTCTCTGTTCTCCTAAATAAGGCCTGTCCTCAGTGAAACTACTTTACCAGCCTGGGGAATCATCAAAGCCTGACCGATCTGAGGGAAGAGAAATAAGGCTCACTAAAAGACTGAGACCTAATCATAGGACTATGGAACATTTCCCCTCCCCACAATTTACCACCCATCATTGGGCTCCTGTGTAATAACAGGGGATCACAGTCAAAATAACTGCAAGCCTGAGACTCCATTTAAGAGTTTCTAGGTACACTCGAAGAAAACAAGGGAGAGAAGGAAAAGAACACTAAAGAAAATTTTAGCTCGGACACCATGGCTATAGTCAACAGTGAACAGCCTAATTCAGAAAACATAAAAGCTCACACAAAAGGCCTATGCATCTTAGTTCTTTCCACTTGATATATCATGTCTATGTCCAACAAAAAATTAAACTCATGCTAAAAGGCAAACAAGAACAACAACAAACCCCCAAAAAATCAAATCTGAAGAGGTAAGCCAGACATCAGAAACGGACTCAGATATGCAGAAATTTTGGAATGGTCAGACCAGGGATTGAACTGTGATTAATATGGTAAAGGTGCTAATGTAAAAAAGTGGACAACATGCAAGAACACCTGGGTAATGTAAGCAGAGACACGAAAACTAAAAAAGAACCCAAGGAAACACTAAAAATCAAAAACGCTGTAATAGAAATAAAGAATGGTTTTGATGGATTCAACAGGAAACTGGACATGGCTGAGGAAAGAATCACAGAGCCTGAAGATATGTCAGGAAAAATTTCCAAAACTGAAATTCAAAAAGAAAAGAGAATGAAAAAGATGGAATAGCATATGCAAGATATGGAATAGATATGCAAGAACAGTTAGACAATTACATTAGGTGTAACTTATGCATACTGGGCATATCAGAAGAAGACAAAAAAAAAAAAGGCACAGAAGAAATATTTGAAGTAATAATGGTTAAAATTTTTCCTAAATTAATGACAGACATGAAACTAGATTCAGAAAGCTCAGAGAACATCAAAAATTTATACCCAAGCATGTCATATTCAAACTGCAGGAAACCATACGAAGAAAAAAATCTTGAAAAAAGCCAAAGGGACAAAAACCCACCTTCCACATAGAGGAACAAGGGTAAGAATTACATTGGACTTCTCTGCAGAAACTGTGCAAGAGAGAGTGGAGTTAAGAAAGCGTTGAAAGAAAATAATCACCAAACTACAATTCTGTATCCAGAGAAATTATCCTCCAAAAGTAAAGGAGAAACCAAGACTTGCAGACAAATATTTTGATAACAAGTGAAGAAATTTGTCACAGGTAGCCCTACTACGCAAGAAATGCAATTTCTTTTCTAAAGAAAGAAAACTTTGAAGTTATCAGAGAGAAGGAAATCGAAATAGGTTAGAAATGAAGAGCATTAGAGAAGAAATAAATGAAGGTAAAATAAAACATTTTATTTTCATTTTTCTTAATTACATTTCAGATAACCATTTTGTTCAAAATAATAATAATAATATACATACATAATATACAATAAATACAAAATATGTACAATATATACAATAAAACATAATCAGTGACTATAGCTTATGGATGAGGTAAATGAACAACTGCAATGTTATAGGGATGGGGTGGGATTGGGAATAATCTGTTACAAGGTAGCTGAACTACCTATGAAGCAGTACAGTGTTATTTGAAAGTGGACTCTGATGAGTCATATATGTATATTCCAAACTCTAGAGCAAACACACAAAATTTTTTTAAAGAAGGTATAATTGATATGTCAAAAGAGGAGAGAAAATGGAATCATAAAATGCTGAATAAAACTAGAGAAGCCTGAAAGAATGGAAAGCAAAAACAAAACAGAAACAAAAGACCAACAGAGAACAATGTAATTGATGGAAAACAGCTATTAATAGAGTAGATATTAATCCGACTATATTAACAATCACTTTAAATGTGAATAGTCTAAATACATCAATAAAAGGCAAAGACTGTGGACAAAAAACAAGATCCAAATATATGCTGGCTCCATGAAACCTGCTTTAAATAAATAAAAAAAAACAAAACACAAACAGATTAAAAGTAAAGGGACGGAGAGGATATACCATGCTAACATTAACCAAAAGAAGGCTGGAGTAACCATATTAATTTCAGACAAAACAGACTTCAGAGCAAAGAAATTATCAGGGATAAAGACAGGTGTTTCACAATAAAGGGGTCAATTCTCAAAGAAGACATAACAATCCTTAATGTGTATGTGCCTAGCTATACAGCACCAAAATACATGAAGCAAAACTGATAGAACTGCAATGAGAAATAGTCACTGCAGTAGTCAGAGATCTCAACACCCCTTTCTAAGTAACTGACAGATCCAGTGGGCAGGAAACCAGTAAATATACAACTGAAAAGAAGAGCTATCAATCAACTCTAACTGACATTTACAGACAACAATAGCTGACACATTCTTCTCAAGCTCACATGGAACATATACCAAGACAGACCACATCCAGGGCCATAAAATACACTGCACCAAATTCAAAAGAATAAACATCATACAAAGTATACTCTTAGATCACAATGCAATTAAGCTAGAAATCAATAACAGAAAGATAGCTGAAAAATTCCCAAATATTTGGAGGTTAAACAAAATACCTCTAGATACATTTGGGTCAAAGAAGAAGCATCAAGAGAAAAAAATATTTCAACCTTAATGAAAATTAAAATACAACTTATCAAAATTTGTGGGATGCAGCAAAAGGAGTGCCTACAAGGAAATTTATAGCATTGAATGCATATGGCAGAAACCACTAATTTAAGTTTTCACTTTAGGAAACTGGAGAAAGAAGAAATTAAATACGAGGTAAGCAGAAGAAAATCAGAGCAGTAATCAGTGAAACTGAATATAGGAATGCAATAAAGAAAAACAACAAAACCAAAAGCCAGTTCTTTGAAAAGATCAGTAAAACTGATAAACACCTAGCCAGGCTAAGAAAAAAGAGAGAAGACACAAATTACTAATATCAGAGATGAGAGATGGACCATCATTACTAATCCCGTGGATATTAAAAAGGATGATAAAGGAATATTATGAACAACTCTATGATCATAAATTTGGTAACTTAGGTGAAATAGACCAAATTCTCGAAAGACACGAACTACTAAAATTCATACAAGGAGAAACAGATAATCTGGATAGGCCTATATCTATTTAAAAAATTAAACCAATAATTGATAATCTTCCCAAACAGGCCCCGATGATTTCACTGATGAATTCTACCAAATAAGGAACAAAGGATACTAATTCTGTTTAAATTATTCCAGAAAATAATAGCATAGGAAGCACTTCCTAATTCATTGTTTCATCGTCTATAAAATGGAGATATCTGTCTCGCAGGGTTGTTGTAAGGATTAACCAGGATAAAATATCTGGCACTTAGCACTAATATTTTCCTCCCCTTTTCCTTCAATGGCAGAAGTCTACTCATATTCTATCTACCATGTTCTTTAAAAATCAAATTAAATAAATTTCATTGGCACCCATGAGAGACTAATTATGGAGCAGTAACGAAGTGAAGTGGGACTCAAAAGATTTTGATCATAACCCCCATCAGTAAAAATATTTTGAGCAAGCACTCTTAATATGTCTAGTAATTTGTTTTAAATTTTACATGTATAATACTGTGATAGCAAAATGTCATGTTAAACAGGTATACAAATGAGGTAAAACTCATTATAAATAGAAATTCTAACATGTTCTTCCTTCATTCCTGTGGATCTTCTTGTGTACTTAATTTTGGACTCTTCTAATACAATGAATGAAGAGTGACTTAATCCTGTGTTATAGTCTCACCTGTGCCTGCCACTAACATTTGAACATCTACAGTGTGTAAGTACTATGCTAGTCAGCTTCCAACTGATGGTAACCAAAACTCAGCTGTGTCTTCCCAGGAGACCTCATGGGCTAGTGGGAGACTCAGACAAAAGGCATTTACAGTTGTGTAGATAAACAAGCACTGACTCTTCAAGCACCTATACTCTCTATCCCCCAAAAGAAAAATTTTCATAAATTCTTTATCACTCTTATATTTTAATTTAAAATCCCAAATTCTTACTTGGCCCTAGCTAACCAGTAACTGTTACCTCTGGTATAGGAAAAGATGAATACGCCACTCAGACAGCGTTGGTTTTGGAGAAAATCTGGTGCTGGTTCTCATTTGTTTAAAATTTGCCTCTGATACATAAAACAGGCCACCCTGCCATGGGAAGCTCTTTATGAGCTCAAGAAAACCACCTGCACAACACTCATGTAGTGTCACTTTTTAAATGGGGGGTGGGGGGTTGCTTTTCTGAAAAATAACCTCATCAAGAAAAACACTGGGGACAGTAATTCTAAATCCTGCCATAGCCTTTGCTTGCCAAAGCAGACAGCTTTTGCTATTAGGATGCCCAGCCAAACACAAATAATCCACTGCTAAAATGAGCTCCTTGGGACAATTTAGAAGTCTTTGGAAGTGAACGGCTCTTTGAGCTGGAATGCAGCCCAGGTCCATTTTCAAACCCAAGTCAAAATGACAAAGAGCAAATTTCCTGGGCCACTCACCCCCTAAGTGTAAGATTACTTTAGGTTGGCAGCTGGGCTGTTTATCTAGTTATTTAAGGTTTTTCACCAGATACTCAAAACTGAGTACTTAAACAACCAGATTCAATGCTGCTAAGCAGGACAGTGCCGGTAACACCATAGCAAACAAAACCTCCGAGATTCGAAGAACAAGACAGAAATCAAAGGTTATGCAATACTGTTCAGCTTAAAATACTTTTTAAAAATAATAGAAAAAAATACTCAGCTCCAAAGCATTGCAAAGGTTTTTCTCTTGGAGCTTAAAAAAGAGAGAGAGTGGCAAGAACTTTTAGCCGAATACTAAGTACTATTTTAACTGAAAATACTTCCTGGAAAAGACCACAGTTAAGTCTAGTTTGCACTTGGGATTTTCCAGTCTTCAAACGAGAGTTCATAGGCAGGTTTAAAAGATAGCCTGGCATTATTCCCGCAATCAAACTTTGCTCTCATTACATGTGGAAGATGCTGTGATGGCATTTCTATGGTTTTGACAAAAGAATATGTTAAAAGTTGTAGCAGTTAGTGTCTTCTCCCTGCTCACTCTGCGTTTTCAGGAAAACATTGAGAGGTGTTCTCTATAATTTGTATTTTTATCAATCCCATAGCTTCAGGATTTATCATGTTACTCTTTCAATTAAACCATTTGTGTATGTTCCCAAAGAAACCATTTCTAGCTGACCTTGAGTTCATGATGCATTGTTGGTCTGAACATGGAAAGGAAACCAAGTTCATGTGTATATTACATTATACTTAGCGTGTCACTGATGGTATTTGCAAGTGGTCTGAAAACTTACTTATGACTTCTGCTCTGAGGTAGTATTGCTTTGGTGCCAAGGTGCCTGAGTTTGAAATCCAGCTTTACTCTTAAGAGTTCTGTGATCCTGGACTACAAATTTAACCTCTGCAATTCTTTTTTCCTCATTTGAAAGAGATGAAATAACATGAAAATAATAACACTTTACTCATAGGGTTGTTACAATGATTATGAGTACATGCATATAAAGTGTTTAAAACAGTGCCTGGCATATAGCAAGGACTTCGTAAGTGTTAGCTATTTTCAAACTAGGAAATTCTCAGATACCCTTATGGAAGGGGGTGGAGGGAATAGTTGTGAATGAATAATCCTAAATAGTTGCCTATTCAAAAGGTTATTTATATTTGATTTTGGTATACTCTTTCCTACTTTTATTTCAATGTGGGTACATCCAAAATCTAATATATATTTGAGTTTCTATTGAATCTTTTTCCATTTTTACATATCTTTCTTCTTAACAGATTTATCTGCTATAGTTTTAATAGTTTTATCTCTTTTCTTTTATTTAGTTCATGCTCCTCCTCCATCTTTATAGCCTTGGTTATAAATGCACAGGTGGGAAATGGCAGGCCAGACATGTAAAATGAAGGATAAATAACGGAGTTTCTTGTTTGACCAGTTCATGCATTATGGCGTATATGTATTATGGTCGCAGTAAAAGAGATACAGGACATAAAGATATATCAGAAGAGTAGATCTAGCTATAGAAATATATTTGTACATATAAAATGTGGCCTTATCTATTTAATTTCAACTAAAAACAGTAAAAATGTCATCTAAATAAAAGTCATTGAAATGGGACATACAACTAGGTACAATGTTGTAGTTAGAATGATCTGTAGCCTTTTACTTGGTTTGGTAACAAAGCTAATGATACCAGGGTAAGAGGTTCCAGGAACATTATTTTCATATACAAAGACAGCCCATTTTATTTATTTATTTATTTATTTATTTATTTATTTATTTAAGACAGCCCATTTTAAATAGAGGGAATGCTATTAAGAACCTAGCACTAAAGGGAAAGTTTGGGCTTGCATATGGTTAGTGTACTAGAAAATGGGCTGCAAAAATGTTCAGAGATAATATCGGAATGGCTTAAGGAAAACCACTTACAGGGGCACCTAGTGACACAGTTGGTTGAGTGCCAGACTCTTGGTTTGAGCTCAGCTTGTGACCTCAGGGTGGTGAGATCGAGCCCTGTCCCATGCTGGCTCTGTGCTCTGCATGGAGTGTGCCTGGGATTCTCTCTCCCTCTCCCTCCCCACCCTGACCACGTACTCTCTTGCTCTCAAATAAATAAATAAATCTTAAAAAAAAAGAAAGAAAAAAGTAAGCCACTTAGAGTGGAGAATAACAACTGAAACCAGGATTGTGACTTTCTTAAATACTGTGTGTTTCTTAGTAGGAAAGAAACTGAATGCCTCTAGGTAATTTGGTATTTTCAGACAATTCTCAAGAGGGGAAGTAACTGCTAAAAGACTGGCCACACTATTTTCACAGTTGTATTCCCAAGGTTTAGCACAGTATATGGTATGGGCTTGGTAAATATTATTTGGCTAAAGGAATGACTGATAATAAAGAGACATGGCCTTGGGGAAAGCGCGAATCTGCTCAAAGTATGAACCTTCTGGAATAGCACCTCTTTATCCTCTCATTCAACCCTGTCACTCTAGAAGCCAAGAGGAGATGGAAACCGTGTGCCTGGTTCTCCATTATTAAGAGGGTCCTCCCAAAGTCCACTCCACACTCTGGAATGTTCCATTTTCCAGCTAGTAAATGCTATACCCAGGTCCCTCAGTACTTTTAGTGATCTCAGTCTAAAAGTATTTGGGAGACAGAGAGAGAAATAAGGAGGGCAGGGAGAAGGAGAGAGGGTGAGAGAGGGAAAAAGGAGAGACAATAGAGAAAAAGTGAGTACAGATGCTCATCTGTGAGCTCTATGGCAAATGAACAGAAGGGTGTATTTGTCTTGTATATTACCAGCACCATTATAGTGCCTGACCCATCAGGACTCAATAAATCATGACTGAATGGAAATACAGGACTTCTCATTGTGACTGCTTTGCAAAGATGATAATGCCCAGATTCACCAGGAAATACCCTATAGCAATGTGTTCAATGATGACTTCTCTATAAGAACACTAATCACTGATCCTCACTATTCAGATTCCTTATTTGCAAATTTACTAAAATTCATATGTAACCCCCAAATCAATACCCACAGTGCTTTCATACTCATTCACAGATATAAGCAGAGTGGCAAAAAAGTTGAGTCCCTGGGTGCACACCCCCCCAGCTGAGGCCTGCTTTCTCATTTCAGCTCTTACACTGTAACAAGTGTCTCTTTGTGCTCTAATTTTAGTACTGCCTTTTTCATCTTTTTGTGCTTGTTGTCGCTGATTTCACTGTTTAAAATGGATCCCAAGCACAGTGCTGCACTGCTGTCTAGTGCTCCTAGGTGCAAGAAGGCTACTATGTTCCTTGAGGCATTCAGGAAGGAGTTGCAGTGCTGTTAGCCAGGAGTCAGATGTTAATGAATCAACATGTATATTAATGAGTTTAAACAGAAACACATATAAAACAATGTTCTGTATTGGTTAGTTGACAAAAATGTTGACCACAGGCTCTCAGGAACCTAACCCTGTGAGTGAGAACACGAATAAAAATACGAACTAAGGAATTCACAGTATTGTTTACTATTCTTTACAGGGTAGGTTGCAAATAACTTTGTGAACACTAACTGTATATCAATTATAACCTGACATTTTAGTGTTTTTTTTTTTTTAAGATTTTATTTATTTATTTATTTGTCAGACAGAGAGAGAGAGCATAAGAAGGGGAGCAGCAGGCAGAGGGAGAGGGAGAAGCAGGCTCCCCGCTGAGCAAGGAACTGGATGGGGAACTCCATCCCAGGACCCTGAGATCATAACCTGAGCTGAAGGCAGACACCCAACCAACTGAGCCACCCAGGTGTCCCCTGACATTTTAGTTTTATGAAGAGGTTTTCATTTCAGTATAATTTCTCTGAGATTAAAAATAAAATAAAGTAGGGGATGCCTGGGTGGCTTAGTCAGTTAAGCATCTGCCTTCGGCACAGGTCATGATCCCAGGGTCCGGGGATAGAGCCCTGCATAGGGCTCCCTCTCTATTTCTCTGTTAAAAAAAAAAAAAAAAAGAGGGGCGCCTGGGTGGCACAGCGGTTAAGCATCTGCCTTCGGCTCAGGGCGTGATCCCGGCGTTATGGGATCGAGCCCCACATCAGGCTCTTCCGCTATGAGCCTGCTTCTTCCTCTCCCACTCCCCCTGCTTGTGTTCCCTCTCTCGCTGGCTGTCTTTATCTCTGTCAAATAAATAAATAAAATCTTTAAAAAAACAAACAAACAAAAAAAGAAAAAGTTAGACATCTTAAAAAAAATAAAGTATAAATGAACATTTCAATGAACAAAATTCTCAAAATCCTCTACTAACCTTAGATTTTCATATTATCAGGAGTTACATTTATTTAATTTCTTTCTGCTCCTTTTAAATAATTGGTTTCTTTCTCTTCCTTTCTTTTCCTTTCCTTCCCTCCCTCCCTCCTTCTTTCCTTCCCTTCCCTCCCTCCTTCTTCCTTTCCTTTCTTTTCTTTTCCTTTCCTTTCCTTTTTCCTTTCCTTTCCTTCTTTCAAAAAAAAAAATGTTAAATACTACTTAGGCCAAGCACTACTCTAGGCTGTGAGGATACAGCAATGCATCAGTAGGGCAAACATTCCTGTCCTCATGAAACTTAAATTTCTAGTAACTACAGACAACAAGCAAATAAATCAGTCAGATAATAAGTGTTACTGAGTAAGGGGGGGGTGTGTGGCTAGGTAGGGAGAGATAGACAGGGGGCTAAGGATCAGGCTCACAGAAATCCCAAAAATGTGGAGGGGGGGGAACCAGAGATAATGGAACAAACAAACAAAGGCCAGTGGGGTGGGTGTCTTTTTTATGATAATCACCGATCACCAACAAGGAATAACCAGACCCTAAAAAGGAAGTAAGCCATTGACCTGTTATCACTAGTCCTTGCTCAGTGGTGATATCCCCTGCAAATGTTAAAAGGATTTAAGTTCCCTAGTTAGCTTTCTATAAAAGACCAACCATAAAGGCCCTCATTGGTAACCCCGTTGGGACCCCTCACATTCTTGAGAGCTTTTTCTTTTCCTGTATCTTCACTTAATAAACTTCTATCGCTTTACTCACTCTCTGTTGTCCCTGAGATTCACTCTTTGACTCCATGAGACAAGAACCCAGCTCTCCTGCATCACTAAGAAGGAAAATGAAACAGGGTAGGGAGAAGGGCTGAGGTAGGCCTGCAACTTCAAATCACGTGGTCAGGAAAGCCTGCTCTCCGATGACATTTGAGAACAAACTTAACTTGAAGGAGATGAGAATGTAAGCATGTAAACTAAGAGCATCACTACAACCACCAAATTTGTCACTACAATACTAGTGTCATTTCAAGTAACTCAAATCCACTCAGCTACCCTAAAAAGATTGATTTATCTGCTCAAGACTTTTGGAGGGTATAAATTTCTGATGTCTGAAACCTGTTTGTGCATTTGGCATTAGCAGTGTGGAGTGTAGGTAAGCATCAAGCAAGTTTTTGTGATGGGATTTATTAGTATTTCTTGGTTAGCTGTAGTGGAGTCCTCTGCCTAACATCTCGTTCACTGCCTTTTCTCTGTAGGCAGTGCAAAAGGGGCACCATGGCCTTGTTGTCTATGAACAGAGATCAATTCATCACTTCTTCAACAGGCGCCGCCATGGCTTAATGGTACCCTCACTCAACATGCATTGACACCTTTCCCGCTCCCCAGGAAGAGATGTGCAACAGTCAGCCAGTGAATGAGCCTAGCCCATAACTTCTAATTCCCACTGGGGCATTTACATCCCCTTAAGTAGCACGGCCCAAGAGAGACATTTGGAGAAATAAAGAGGACTATTAATAATGGTTACTTCTTTCTTTCTTTCAACCACAAATGGTATCTAATGTCAAAAAGTAATTAGCCAGAAAAATATTTACATAGAAATAATACTTGATGCATTATCTGGAAAAGTGGTAGCAGGAGAATTTTTTTTTTTAATAGCAATAATAACTTTAGTCAAGGTTAGGTTTTGTTTTCTTTTTTTCTTTGTGGGCTCCAGTGAGAAAAAGTGAACCCCCTACAAAAGAAGTAAAGATGCATTTTTCCTCCCCTTTCCTTGAAATTGTTCACATCTAAGTTTTTGTGAAGGGATTTATTACTGTTTCTTGGTTAGCTGGAGGGGAGGCCTCTGCATAACATATCTTGTTCATTTTCTAATTACCTACTGAAAATACAAACACCCCGAAAACAATAAACTGGCTAATTTAAAAGGCATAGCTAACTAAAATGAAGGGCAATTTTCTACTTATTTTAATGGCTTTAAAAGTGCAAATCTTACCCTTGGAATCAACTAATCATTGGATTTTAAAATAAAAGTCATATTGCCTTGCCTTCATAAAAGCCAGTCTATCTCCTCTTGTATACCATTTTCATCAAACAGTGTTTTTTACTTGTTGGTTTACTCCTTTACTGTGAGAATGTCTGTGATAATGTGCGGTATAAAAATCAAGAAATTAGTCTCGCAGCAGGGAGTCTGCTAACAACGACATTTTAATCTTATCCTTCAAGCAGTGGCAGAAAACATATTAATTGCTATTTAATTTGTGCAACAAATATTTCATTTTAATTATGCTTAATTTTTGTCAAGCTATAAAAATGTCAATAGTTCTGACACCATTTTTTTCTTACAAGTTTTTTTAAATGAAAGAATTAAAATCAAGTGCTGTTTCTGAAAGAAATTATGAAAGATTTCTAATTACTGCTTATGTTTTCGAAAAATTGCTAATCTAGAAGCCCCAAAATAACATCTGGGAACATGTGAACTTGAAGCTTTAGGACTCAATGTTTATAATTCTTAATAATATACACGCATCATTAATATAATGGAATTCTCACAGGAAGGATTTTTTTTTGTAATTATAGGCTATATCAATAACTGTCATTGAATGGTACATTTTCTCTATAAAAATGCTTTTGTTAATTCCTCTCAGGAAAACTAAAACAAGAATGAGTGAAACCGATTGCAGCTGATACACCACACTGAAGAAAAGAATATTTACCATTAACAGAAGTAAAAGAAAAATGTCAAACCACCAAAGTTGAACAGTATTAATTATATTCAGAAAATATTTATTAAGCTCTCATTAGGTGCAAATCCTACCCAAACATTAAGTTCCATGCAAAAAGGCTACCTCCTCCTGGAAATCCTTCTCTCTCCAGATGTAAGTGAGATCTCCCTGCATGCCTATGGTGCATAATTATACCCTTCTCACTCTCACTGCCCTTGCTGTTTTCTGGTTGGCATCCCAGTAATTCCCACACACGTTTCATGTCCCCCACTAGATAAGGTTCTTGGGGGCAGGATCCAGACCTTCTGTGTTCAGATCCTCCACCTATGACATTCAAATATACTTTACAATGAAGCCTACTGGTAGGAACAGAATGTTCTGAGTGTTCTGTTTTGGGAAATAACACTATTATTTCAAAGCCTTTATAGACCTGTACTTCGAATTTACTCATTTAGAAGACTTCCAGTTTTAAGATGGCAGAGCAATAAATTTCTTGCTCTATCATATCCTACTAGAAATCCACACCCAAACAGAGAGAATTACAAACATCTGCAAAACTGTATCTTCAATGAAACTGGGAGATGACAGTGACCCCATGCTGAGAAACAGATGAGGAGTGGTACCAGCCCTAAAAGGAACAGAGAACAGAGACACCTGTGTGTCTGGATACCAGTGAAATTCCATCCTATTCTTCCTTCCAAAACCCAGAACCCTCGGGCACTGGAATCTTCAGATACCTCAGAGGCCAAAAGTGAGACACAGGGTTTGGCTAAAAGCTTCTATAAGGAACACTTCTAACCTCCCTCCCCAAGTGTTCCCTAGGAACCTCCCTGCTCTTCTCTCCCAGGTTTAGGGGGTCTTTTTTCTGAGGGGAAATAAAACAAAAACAAAAACTGGAGACATAAAGCATAGTAAAAGGTGAGGGCTAAGGCATTAAGTGAAAGTCTTCACACTGAATGGTGAGAACACTATACTACACCCCAGCCCCATTCCCAACTTCCAGAACACTAGCACCCTTGGCAAATTAGGGAATTTTGTTCGGAAACTGAATGGCTATGAGTAGCAGTCCCTCCACAGAGTTACCTTTGAGGTGAAAGCTATCAAATAAGCCTTACTCAGGCACATAATGAGTTCAACTAGCATTATAGTGTCTCATTTTTAATAATGAACAGCCCAAGATTAACAGATGTTTGAGAAAAACCTCCAACCTAAAAGACAGAGAGAGTTATAAATAAGCAAAAAAAAAAAAAAAAAAAAAAGATGACTTCAAAACAATGGAAGAAGCAGAATAAAGTACCATTAAAATCTAAAATATTCTGAGACATTAAAATATATATTGCATCCATTAAGCAAGTATAGGCTGCTATTTAAAAAAATTAAAAATTAGAAAGAGCTTTACTGAATTAATAATACAGAAACACAAAAAAACAACTTGATAGAAAAATTGGAATTTAACGACAAGGAATGCTCCCAGGAAGTAAAACAAAGGGACAATGAAACGGACCTAGGGGAAAGAAGATTTAAAAACAAAACAAAACAAAACAAAACAAAACAAAACAAAAACCCAGCTTGAGGATCAATGTAGAGAATCTGATCTCTTACTATAGAAACTCCAGTTTCTAACAAGAATCTCAGAAAACAAGTAGAAAAGAATTAGGAAAGAATGCAAGAAAATTACCCCCAAACAAAATGACAGATATCAGTGGCTTAAAAGAGAGAAGAGAGAACTTTCAACTTAAAATTCTAGATCTAATCAGTGTCAATTACATGTGGGATGAAATTTTCAGAAATAATAATTATACTGAAAGCTTGTTACAGATACGGGGAAACTTGATAAGAAATGTGAAGAAAATCAAGCAAATGGGGATAAATGCAATTATTAATTCCAGGAAATATAGAAAGTTATACAAGAAAGAAATATCATCATAGAACACTTCATGGCTTAGTAAGAAACAATGTTTCCACAGTTAAAAAACAAAACAAAAACCCCAATATAGAAAGTCTGAATATTTGTTGACTCGACTTAGAATTACTTCAAGAAAACATGGAGAGGATGGCATAAAAGAGCTAAATTCATATTTTCCATAGTTGAAAGTCGATAGCTAACACTTCTAAAACTGATAAATTAAGAGACAGCATATTCTTTAGGTAGAAGATAAAAGAATCGAAAGTGGTGGTTTCTGGAAAGGAGGACTGGACATGAAGGATGGGGGTAAAACTAAATCTCCTTTCTACTTGGATAATTATTTGTCAACTACATTCTTCTCAGTAATTGATGTCCTACTTTTTAAATCATTTATATAAAATACCCAGTTACATTTATCCTAAATACCTAAATGTATGGTTTTCCATATGCTATTTTTGAAGGCCATATTTCCCTTTCTGACTATTTTTAACAAAGCTTCCCATAAGCAAGTCTATATAATATTACAATGCAGGTAAGATAGTCAATGGGAATTAATGTATTTTATAATGCCAACTTCTTTCATAAACTTTTGGAAAATTATATATACATTTACTAGTCTATGTACAATACTTAATGTCTATATTTAAACCAAAATTATTAAAGACGATGTTCTATTTTCTGAACTAGTGTCCTTTTCTCCAACTAAATCAAATTAAGAAAGCAATGTGAATTTCCTCACAAGCTATTTCATACTTGGATGCCCTTGAACTTTACTGAGTCTGAACTAAAAACATGTGTAGGTAAAATACTTTGATATTCAAAATACTAACGAATGTTTATTTGCTGTTGCCGTTCAAGGCACAATTTATTGCAGAACATTTATATATAACTTGTAATTTATTTAAACTTTATAAATAAAAGACTGTCAAATTCAAGAACTTATGATACATAGAAAAATTTAATCTCAATATTCAGTACATTATTTCATTATTATTTTTAAGTAATACAAAAATTATTTAAAGTTTGAGAGGATCTAAAAATGGAACAATTTAAATAAGTATAGCCTCTTGAAACTCTATGGTTGGCATGGTCACACAATTTGAGAGAAAAATTCTTTTGAATAAAGTTAAATTCGACTGTGTATGTATTATATTGACTTACATCTCTTTTGTTTTGCAAAGAAGAACTTACCAGAAACAAAGTAAAAAATAAATATGTCTCACTGGTGTCAATATACAATAACTACTAATTAGTTGATGTATTTTTTAAAATTGTACTTTTGAAACTAAACCACTAATATAAGTTATATTCTTAGTAAATAAATTATATGAAGTTGATATTTATAAACTTGAGAAATTCTGAACTGTTAAGGAGGTTAGCCATTTGTATAATTTGCTTAAATTATCATTCTATTTAATAAGATCCTTTTTATAAGAAATATAAAGTAGAGTCAATATAAGAAAAAATAAAACAAGTAGCAAACATATATAACATTAAGTTGTAAGTAGTTCAGATTTGGCAGTGAGGTGAGCAGGCTAAATAGTTTACAGGGGTATTAGAACATCTTGTAGCCATAAGCAACCTGAAGGTTAATATGAATTATTTGTAGAAAACACCTCTGAATTTAAGCTTGATAGGTTAAAAGCATTCCAAACAAATCAAAATCTTCCAGAGGTAATTTGTAGGGTCTTTTTAAGAAATAAGAACCAGAATGTTCTTCACTTTATTCAGTAATAATTTTGACATGTATATATTCACTTTGTTTAAGAAAAGAAAGGAAAAGTGTAAGGATTATTTTACATTGAAAAGCTACATTAAAACTCTAACTTTATCATGAACATAACATAAATATGGTAGGCTGAAATAATTACGAGTTGTAGATTTACTTTATGCAAACATTATTTAGCAATGTAGTTTAGGATATTAATGCATAACACTTGTATATATTTCTTATGTGGACAGATGCTTAGCTAATATAGATCGTGATACAGGTGTTAGTCATCATTAATGCTATTTCTAGAAACCCATTAGTTTCCAAGAGTCTGGAAATTAACAGTAGAGTATTTCAATTGGTTTTGTCTGCTCTACAACTAAGGTTAGAGCCTATCCAAATTTTTAAAACTGTTAATGTGATTTAATGGATATTAACCTCACAATGTTCCATAAAGTTCTTATCCATCATGGGGGTTAATTAATTAGCCTGGCGGAGGAATTTCCTCTTCCTGAAATCTTATACTTAGAGCCCTAAGAAAACTCTTGTCCATCTCTATCATCAATAACACGTAAAAGAACTGGCTAAGGAATGGGGGGGGGGGAATATTAAACAACTAGTAATGTCTATGACTTCATGGGGTGGAACTGAAAGAGTCATCAAAGAATTATCTCCAACAAACAATCTGGTTCTCAGTTATACCAGTAAGTTTTTTGAAGCTTTCAAGTAACAGATCTAATTCTCAGACTAAGTAAATTGTTCTGGATCTCCTCCTTACTTACAACTTAATTACAAGTTTTAAAGTTGGATTTCTCTTGGGGTCATTCCCCCCCCCCCACCCAAAATTCTATCTCTCCAAGGGATTTCAGGATAATTAGTGGAAAACATAAACTTACTGCACTATAGAAACCAAGCTGTGGGTTGGGCTCTACACAGGTCCTACAGAGACTCACTGCATGTAAGGCCCCTGTGCTATGCACATTGGAGTTGCAAGTTAAGAGGCAGGACCAGGTTAGAAGTATAAGTTTTCATCTCTTCCATCAATTATTACTGCTGGAGAACTACGAAAGGAGGGCAAGTGAATTGGGTTGCCTTCAAACTGGAGCCTGGAAAGAGGCCTTGATCTAGAGACAGAAGACCCAAATCCACAGGCTCTCTGTGTTGGTAAATAGTGAATGTGTCTAGTGCTCTTCAGATAGGAGAAGGATAGGAGGAAAGAAATTATACAGGCCCATGGACGAAAAATCAATTTGCACGTTAAAGACTTGGATGAAAGCAGAAATCTGAAAGTCATCATTTCAGGAACCTGAAGAAAATGTAAGTGTTAGAGAATATTTGTCAACTTCAATCAACTCCTAAAAATATGGATGCTATACAACAGAGCCCATAAAAACAAGGTCAGAGATATTCAGTGAAATACGTAAATAAACTAAGATTACAGTAGCAGAATTAAAATTCACTGTAGAGGCAACAGTTGGCTATTCAAAGTTGCCTGGATGGTAAAAGTTTTATTTTAGAAAAAAGAAAATAATTCAAAAAAGCAGCACCGCCCCCCCAACACACATCCAAATCAGTCAGCTGAAATATTTCTTTCCCAACAGTAATTGATAGAAAGTGACACAGTACTATCTATAAAGTTAAGAGGAAAATGTTTTGAGCCCAGTAACTTTATACACACTCCAGCTGTCACTTACATATGAAAATAGCAGAAAAGTACTCTTAGATATTGTATTAATTGGGATTAGAATCAACTGCAACTGACAGAAAGCCCAAATTAATGGTGATTTAAGAGAGAAGTCTATTTCTCTTTTCACAAAAGTCCACGGTTGGTGCGATGCTCTACAGGGTAAAGGACCCAGGATTCTTTTATATTATTGCTCTACCTTTTGTGGCCTGCAGTGATCCAAAGATTACAATGACTGAAGATGTCAATCAATCTTTAGCTATGAAATCCCCCATTCTAGACATCCAGAAGGAAGAAATGAGGAGAATGACATTCATTTTTCTTTAAAAACACAATGGGAGGCTGTCCACCATGGGGCTCTTGAATTCCTACATATCTTGCTGAAATGTATCAAAATCACAAAGTCTTGATCATTCTTTTACTTGGAAAAAGGGTCACTTCTCAGTATTGTTTATACAACTGGCAATCCTGAGAACTGATGTAACACCTCACAGTACGTATCACACAGTCCTGCAAAGCACCCGGTCTTCCTCCAGGCAGAGCAGGCTTGCTTACTGCTTCCTGTAAAAATGGTGGATTTCCTATATTCGGGGATTCAGGCTTCTGCTCTTAAGGCACATTCGCACATGCAGGCCCTCCCTGGCTCTCTGTATCCCCTTGTGAGGTTCGAAGGGAACTGGTACAACTAAACTCCTACTGCTTTTGCTCTAAGGAATAGTCTCTGACCTAGGAGGCTATGTCTTTTTCCAGCAACTATGGCACTGCATCAGACTAATTTACTAGCTTGTACAGTTCTTTTAGTGAGAGTTCTGCTTTTAACTGTCCTTCACACCATAAGACTTATTTACGTAGGGAAAAGTTCTGATAAATAATTCTTAGGAGTTGAATCTACAGTTTTGCTTACATTCCATTTTACAGCACATAGTCACAGGGCTATAACTAGCTTTAAAAGGTGGCTGATAAATGCAGTTTTTATTTCAGGCAACCAGGTACCCAGGTTCTATTAGTATAGAAATCAGAGGCTCTGTTAGTAGAACAAGGATCGGTAAATTATGGCCCACAGGCCCAAGCCAGCCTACTGCCTAATTTTTAAATGAAGTTTCACTGGAACACAGTCACGCCCATTCTTCTATGTATTGTCTGTGATTGCTTTGGTGCTATAACGGCCAACTTGAGTAGGTTAACATAGGCCACGTGGCCCTCAAAGCCTAAAATATTTACTATCTGGTCCTTTAAGAGAGAGTTTGCTCACCCCCTAGTATAAAAGGGGGAAACTGATATGGAGAGACAATGAACTCTTTGCTATAGCTATTCAAGGCCTCAGAAAACGTACTGTCCATGCTCTCCTTTAACTAAAGCCTTCATGTATATCCTATGCATCAAAGAAATGATTCATTTTAGTATCTCAGGAGAAGAATCAGTAATATTAATATGATCTTGAGTAAAAAACAAGATGTAGAAGATTGGAACACTATTAACAAATTTCAAGAGATTGGTAAATATTGTAGCCCCAAACTGCAGGAAATATATTCTTTTTTAATGTATTGGAACATTTACCAAAATGACAAGATCCTGGGCCATAAATCAACTCTTGGCAAATTTCAGGAGATTAAAATCACAGAATTTGTTCTTTGACCACAGAAGAACTGGAACTAGTAAATTAATAAAAATATAACTTGGAAATCTCCAAATATTAGAAAATCTAATAATACACTTCTAAACAAAATATGATTAAAAATAGAGAACATTTTAAGATTTATGATGAAACCTTGTGGAATGTCACTAAATCCATGTTTTGAAACTTATAGCCTTATACACACATATTAGAAACAGAGATAGAAAACAAATTATTTAATTATCTATCTCAAGAAGTAACAAAAAAGAACAGCAAATTATACCCAATAGAGGTGAAGGAAGAAAAAAGTAAAGAGCGTATATTAATAAGTAGAAAATAACCACTCAACTGAGAAAATCAACAGTCAAAAGTTAGTTTTGTGAATAGACTGATGAAATTGAAAAGTCCTTAACAAGATAATAAAACACTTTCAATATCATGAATAAAACAGGCGACATCAGTACATACGCCACAGGCACTAGGTATATAATAAAGGAGATCATGAACAGTCTTTGCCAGGAAATATGAAAATTTAGAATAATAGGTCAAACTGAAAAAACACAACTTAACCCAGTAGACATAAAAATAGAAATGTGAATAGTCCTATATAAATTAGAAATACTGAATAAATAAAAACCTACCCAGAAAGAACATCCCAAAGCCCAGTGGGCTCACTAGTAAATTCTCCCAAATATTTAAGGAAGAAATAACACAATTTTATACAAATTCTTCCAAAAATGGATATTAGAGGGAACACTACCCAAATATGTTTATGAGGCCAGCATAACCTTGACACTAAAACCTGACAAAGACAAAGGAAGAAAAGGTAGAGACAAATCTATTTCACAAACATAAGTGTAAAAAAATTAATGTATTAGCAAACTGAATGCAATGACACATAAAAATGATAACATTTCAAGATCAAGTTGAGTTTATGCCAGGAATAGAAGATTGGGTTAACATTAAAAAAAAAATCAAACAATTGACTACAATAATAAAGAAATCATGTCATCATCTTATAGATGGAGAAGACATCTATGATAAAGTTTAATATCTATTATGATTTTAAAAAGTCATCTGTTAAAACAGAAGCAAAATGTCTTTAATTTGATAAAGTAAAATAAGGCATCATGATTATTGAAAAAATAGTATAAGTATTCACTTGATAGCAGAAATGACTGGGAAAAAATAAAATTTCATTTTATAGAAAACATGAATTTACATGTAGAAAAATATCTATAGATGTTATTATTAATAAACTTAGCAAAATCACTGAATATAAAGTCAGAAGTGGGAAAAAATAAAGTTTCAAAAGAATACATAAAGAAAAGAAAAAAGGGGCGCCTGGGTGGCACAGCGGTTAAGCGTCTGCCTTCGGCTCAGGGCGTGATCCCGGCGTTCTGGGATCGAGCCCCACATCAGGCTCCTCTGCTATGAGCCTGCTTCTTCCTCTCCCACTCCCCCTGCTTGTGTTCCCTCTCTCGCTGTCTGTCTCTATCTCTGTCAAATAAATAAATAAAATCTTTAAAAAAAATAAAAAAGAAAAGAAAAAAAAAGGACCCCACAGAGATCCCTAGTGAACAGCAAGAAGGTACCAGCTATGAACCAGGCAATGGCCCTCACCAGAAGGCAACCATGCTGGAGCTTTGATCTTAGACTTGCAGCCTCCGGAACTGTGAGAGATAAATGTCTACTGTTCATAAGTCAAAAAAAAAAAAAAAAAAAAAAAGGAATACATAAAGTACAATACCACTTATGTATATTTTAACTCTAAGTAATACATATCATGTACCTACCATTGAGCTCTAACCAGTATTTTTTGCTGTACTTCATATACCTCTGTACTGTATGTATATAGACAGACCTATGTAAAATTTTTCATAACTAAGAATTTTGTATAATCCTTCGTGAGAAAATAAAGAAACACCAAAATTTATCAAATGTAGTCAAAACTTTTCCCAGAGGCATATTACCATAAAGGTTTTCACCATTTCCTCTTGATACCCCCCAAGCTTTCCCTTCTTTATCCCTGAAAACGACTTAATGTTTGACTAAGAAATAAAGGTAAATAGCCAAATATATGTAGAAACTTTATATTGCACATTATTTTACTTCTGCATATTGTTTAGTAGATACTTCATAATAAAAATTGTATGGTTAAGTGCAAAATTCTATTACTTAAACGAAAAACAAGTATTCTATTATAAAATAATCATAAAAATGCAAAGAAAATTTACTTTAAAAATTAACACATTTAAAAATTGTATGAATACATGTGACTCTATATGTGTATATGACATGATATACATATACATCTCTATATATTTATATTATTATATATTTTTCCCTTAATTCGTAAAGCAGAGCTAAATTATCTTTAACATTACTTCCAGCTATGATATTTCTATTATATTATGATTACTGGTAAGTCTCCTAAATATCTGCAAAGAATTTATAAAATCTTAGAAACTGGAATATGATAGGAGAAAGTAACTTTAGAGAGCTAGTATAGTGTCATGGTCAATAGCCCAGACCTTGGCAATGATTAGCATTACTTACTATTAATTTGTAATGAGAAGAAATGATAGTGATCAAAATGATAACATCTAGGTTAGTTCTGGGGATTAAAAGTGATAACACAGCTAAAGCTCTTCCTTAATGCATGTCCATTTACTAAGAAAAAATCAATAAAAAGGGAAGAACTGAAACATGGAGAAACTTTGTTGCTCACATGGCCCCTGCCATGTGTAACAGACAACATCCAAAAGTGGCTTCGTTTCTTTTCTTTTCTCTTTTCTTTTCTTTCTTTGCGTTTTACTTTTTTTTTTTTTTTACCATTTTAAAGACCATAACCAATGCAAGTAGAATTTCATACATCTTTTATTGAATTGTCCTACAAATCAAGTCAGTATGCTGCACACAGTGGGTGCTCAATAGTTGCTAGTGATGAATCAACATTAAAAAGGAGATTTGTTAATAGAAATTGCAGTCATGCCTACAAAATGACTGATTCCCTTTTTTAGAGAAGATAAAAAAAACCTTCAAACAGTTGAACTCCCGGTTTATGCAGAGTGATTTCAGTGGGAATATACAGATCTTTGGTCTTAATGCTTCAAAATGTTTGGCTCAATGCAAAATGTAGACGTCTTATAAAATAGCATTGTGTGATAAAGGGAGAGCTATTCTTCCCTAATAATAAACTACCATCTATGCATTAATTTCATAGAAACTCTAAGTGGAATTTTGGTCACCTAACCATTGCCTATGATTCTCCTATGTTACATTATACATACAGATGAAAAAAATGATATCCATGGATATGCTTTATTGCTACCTTTAACAGTACTGAAACAGTATATCAAATTTTATTTTGGTGGTCTTTTATTAGCTTTCTACCACTTGATCAGCTGATATCACTAATAATAAAATTTTTTTTATAAACTAGAGTTTGCAAGTCCTGTCCAGAGACCGTAATATTTCAAAAAACAGTCTAAGCTTTAGGGAAAAAACCAATTACAGAAACAGCATTAAAAATGCCAAGCACCGGGCAGAAGCAATTCTGGATCAGTTTAAAAAAGTGATTGATGAAACTCTAATCCAAGCTGAAGGAACAGTTTCACGACAAGCTGTGACCATTCCACACACTTCATTAGCTGCCATAATTAGCCTGGTGTTTCAATTTGTTAGAACTGGTGGGGACAATTTTCCTCAGAATGCAAACATCAAAAAACAGGGTCCCTCAGACTTCAGAAGAGGCTGATGAGAGGCTTTTCTAGTCTCTGTTAACTAAAAGATTAATTATTGCTGATGGGAGCCTGTGCAGTGATTGTCACTCTGTCTATGTGCATTACTTTTAGCATTAGAAGAAAGATATGGTTGACACTGCACTACTCAATCAAGCAGCTTCACATTAGTGCACAAAGTCGGTTTTAATATCCAGGCTATTTTTGATTGATTTTTCTTCCTGTTTTCCGGGACCAAGACTCACACCTATTTATTTATACCAGAATTTTAGAACAGCTTCTAACATATTGAAAAGTTTGGTGAATGCACTTTGCCTCAAGTTATAGCTTCCCTTTTTAAAGATCAGCAAACGAGTGATTTCATATATTTCTATGATCATACAGTGGCATCTTCCAAATATGTTTATAAATCTTCTAAGACTACAAATGTTTAAGCTAACCTATAAAGCTACATTAATTTTAAGTATATTTATAAATATGGTACTATAATTTTACCCCTAGATTAAGGGAATATAATATATTCTGATTTCCCACAATGTAAATTCATGAAATCTAATTAGAAGGGATGGTAGGAAGGAAAATCCTGTGTCGTTTCCTAAGAACAAAAGGGATTTCTTTTAGTCCTTTGGCCACCAGCAAAGCTGATCCAAAATCGATAGTATATACCTATAGACAGCATTACTAAAAATTTCACTCAAGCCTTAATTTTTAATTCCCTTGGAGTTTTTACTTAATTATTTGTTTTAGGATAGTTATTTTTAAACCCAAAACGTCCACTTCATGAATATCTTCTTAAAAAAACTTATCTCTTCGACCTATAATGAATAAACTGAAAGTAGTTTAGTGAGGTATTAAGGAAGTAACAAATAATCAAAGAAACTGGTGGTATTTTCAAATCCACTACATTGTAGTGAAAAAGTTTTAAAATTAAAAAAACAACAACAACAACACATAACTACATCAGAAAAAAACAGTTATCTGAATTTCTAGAGGGAATTTTCCATAGGTTCAATTAAAGTCAAATCTTTATTATCCCAAACAACTGGGCAAATACATAATATGGATCAGTACTAACAGAAAAGAAGTAGTTCTAAGTTTTTGTAGCCACATTAGAAACAGTGACAACGAATAGGTGAAATTAATTGTATGGCAATAAGATATTTTACCCCAGTGTGTCTAAAACATTGTCAATGTAATATGTCATTAATATGAAAATATGAATATGTCACCTGTTTTTTGTACTACATCTTTGAAATCCAATGTGTACTTTACACTTAGTAGCACATCTCAGTTCAGACTAGCCACATTTCAAGAGCTCAATAGCTATGTAAGTATCACACCACACAACACAAATTTAGAGAATATAGAACTTTCTTTCCCAAAGAGTAGTTTTTCTGCTACTTAGTGAACAGAGTAATTCTGGGGTTCTATGGAGTTATATACACAAGATCATAGTATGAACATATGCAATAGCAGTTAAATAAACTTTTTACAATGAAGAGTAAAAGTCCTTCTATCTTAATAAATGGACACTGATGAAATACAAATGGATTATAAGAATCACAACAATCAGTTAAGATAACGTAAGATAAGAAATCGACAGTGGTATGGCATGCATACCACTGAGACTGAATATAGCCACACACAGGGCCAGAAAAATACTGCCCACTCCTGGGGCGGGAATGAATGGTCAAAACAAAATCCACCTTTATTCAGAGCTGAGATTCAGCCAGCATGCTTTGGTATGGTCCTGTCATTAACACACGGAAATGCTTGTACTATTACTGTCAATAACAGCTGCTAACCCAAGCATTATTTCCACCATCCCTCACAATCCAGCAGTTAAACAGTTACCAAATAACCCAAGAAGGAGCTCTGGGATTATTGTCCATTCTGATTGTTTGGCACCTGTGAAGTACAGTTAGTAAATAATATTATTATGCCTATAATATATACATAATTAGCTTCCATATTACCACAGTTAGTCATCTGGTAAATCTCTGGTCAATTTTGCCACATTGTTGTTTTTGATCTTTTCATCAAACTGCTTCTTCCTAAAGTCTCAGGAAACATGTTCAGAACCAAGATATCTAGGGTTAGCAGCTCTAAACAGCCATACAAAAGGCATACAGAAACTAATTTCAGTTGAGTCTGCCAAACCATTTGCTATTCAAAAGACATTACAGAGATTACTTCTGTTTGGGTATTGCAGTATGGGGAAGGTTTTACTTCCACAATTTACATCTCTACCACTTATCCTTGATTTAGTTTTTAAACAGTGGAGGAGATACCCAAAGTAACTCTCATAGTTCATACATAATATTCAAAGTTGTTGAATCATTCATCTTAATAATGGTATACACAGAGAGAGAATCTTAAGATATAGATTATAAAATTGCACAGAATTTGAATAACTTCTTCAGTAGTGGAGATTTTGCAATTAAAAAATGTAGTAAATAGAGCTGGAACACTTCTGTCCTTTGTGAAAATACTTCACAGAATGTGGCTTTTTGTCATAAAAAGTGGGTTGATTTGAGAAGGCTGGAAATTAACCAAACTATGATTTGCCCCATCCAAAGACTTTTGTCTGGAATCATCTCATAATGCAAATGGAAGAAGCCATATACCACAGGGGAGAAATCACAAGGCATAAGAAATAAATGTTGACGTTGGTTTGTGATTTAGAACAAAAGAATATTACAGGAGAAATACTTCATTTTCTCCTAAATAGTTGATATTTTCTAACATGTCATAGGGTAAATGACAGAGTAAACATTTTCCTTCAGCATCTGAGAGCAACCAACTTATGGATTTGGTTTGGTATATTCCTACTAACATCGTGATAGAAAAAAAACCCTATTTTGTGAGCTCCTTTTGGAAACTACATAGATTCTCTCTTACTGTCTTCAAAATGATTAACGGTTTTACTATTGAGTGTAACTTCAGTTGGAAGGAAACTTCAAATTTCCTGACTAGATGTAGTATCTGCCATCTTTGGGAAAACATCTGGTTTTGCTGTTGATGAAAAAACAGTTCCACATACCATCCTCATCACCTTTCTACATCAGCATGAATTACCGCCGAAGATGCTGCCCCCAAATCCTGAATCCTGATGCATGCATATTCCTGTAGTCAACTTTAGGCCCAGAGCCTTTACAGGAAATTTTTATGAGAAGAGAACAGAACATGAAATGAGAAGTCTTGGAGTTAAGGATTCAACTTTAAGTAGAGGTTTAAAAATACTTGCAAGAAACAGCAAGTCATGGTCAGAACAATATGATAAGGAGTTCACTCATGGGTTGGATTACTTAGATAATTTTATTATTCTTCTTCAATTCACTACAGCCATATTATACGTGGGGCTGAAAAGTCATGATTCTTTTGAGAAAGCTTTCACTCTGGAAAACAAGATTAGAAGAAGATAACTATGCCAACTCTCTAATTCTGGAGGAAATGCTTTTGCAAGCTGAAGTGGAAAATGACAATTTGTTTATTTCTGTATAGGCAGAAATCTCTGAACGCCTAGGAATATCACAAATCTCTGTTTGAATTCATTTCTGCTTCAATGTCCCTAACATGGATACATGGATTCATAATTTTCAGCTGTCACAGACTGTATAATAATGCCGACTCCTAAACATATAACCTTAAAGGCTTAAGGACAAAAGAAATGAAATGACATGAGTTCAATCTAGAGATTTCTTGAAAAAATTTTATTCCTTTACTCCAACCTTTGCTCAGTGAGTTACTGGAGTTTTGGTTTCATTTGATACTATATACCTAGGTAAGATATTACTTTTAGCATTTGCTGTCATTAGAAAAACTGAAATCAAATTAACGTCAGAGAAGTGCATTACCATATTAAAAGGCTACCCCAACATTTCAACTTTTTATTCAAGTGAAACCATGGTAGTGTTTTCATTGAAATTTATTTTTATAGAATTTCATCTCTTTACCTGCAAAATCTGGATTCATTTCCACATTTTTATAAAATAGACATTTTAGAATAGTAATTGTAAACAAACACTAAAAAAAAACAACTATTGTTTTATTTGTTTGGTGAAGGAAATTAGTTTCCAATAAAATTAAATTGATGGCACACGAATTTTGTGTGCTTTTTTGTATTTGCACTTGATTTTTAGACAGAAGGTCCATAGTTTCAATTATATATCTAAAGAGTCAGATGTCAAAAAAAGTATCAAAGTATTAACATAAAGTCTTAACACTATTTCTGAAGAAAACAGCTGTCTCCTGATTTAAACTGAAAACTCACTTTGCCAGCCTTTAAATCAAACTTCCCACATAAAATAAGTAGAAGAAATGAGGTAGATAAAATGATTTCCTACAAAGGGAAATATGGTTAACCGGAAGAAAGCTAGTGACTTGATTTATATTAGTGATCTAGTGAGTCCACATAAGTGGACAGCTCTTGCTTACTGAAGTCCAAGTCCGTACCAGGTAACATGCACTTGTAATGGAAGTATACTTAACAATTATTCTTCCACAGAGAAAATAATCATAGTGTGGAATATCATTTTTATGTGTAAGTTTCAATATGAGAAAGCTGGTTCTTCAGTTACTTCCCCTTTCCTCCCTACCCAGTGATGCCTTTCCTGTACGTAGGTCTGTGTTCATAGTTGTGAAGGAAAGGAATTGTGCGCTTAATGGGGAAAAGACAGACAAACTCTGAGTATATGTAGCATACATACTTCAGGCAACACGTTCTGGAGGTAACGAACTTTCTGACTATAATATTTAAAAACAAAACCAAGAACACATACAAATGGCCAACAGACACATGAAAAGATGCTCAACATCACCCATCATCAGGGAAATGCCAACCAAAATCACAATGACATATCACCTTACACCTGTTAGAATAGGTAGAATCAAAAAGATAAGAAATAACAAGTGTTGGTGAGGATGTGGAAAGAAAGTGACCCTCATGCACTGTTGGTGGGAATGCAAATTGGTGCAGCCACTGTGGAAAACAGTATGGAGATTCCTCAAAAAAAAAAAAAAAAAAAGAATTACCATATGATCCAGTAATTTCACTACTGGGTATTTACCTAAAGAAAACAAAACACTAATTCTAAAAGATATGCAACTCTATGTTAATTGCAGCATTATTTACAAAAGTCAGGATATGGAAGCAATCCATGTGTCCATCTGCATATACACACAATGGAATATTACTCGGCCATAAAAAAGAAAAAGAGATATTGCCACTTGCAACAACATGGATGGGCCTGGAGGGTATAATGCTAAGTGAAATAAGTTAGACAGAGAAAGACAAATACCATATCATTTCATACGTGGAATTTAAGAAACAAAACAAATGTGCAAAGAAAAAAAATGGAGACAAATCAAAAACAGATCTTAAATACAGAGAACAAACTGCTGGTTGCCAGAGAAGTGGGTGGGGGATGGGTGAAATAGATATAGGAGATTAAGAATACACTTATCCTGATGAGCACTGAGTCATGTATAGAACTGCTGAATTATTACACTGTACACCTGAAACTAATATAACACTGTATGTTATTTAAAAAATCAATTAAAAAAATAAAATTAAGTACACTGTCAACCCCTATGAGGTCATGAAATATAACAGTAATAATGATTACTTATACTAAAAAAATTTTAACATTGGAAAAAAAATGCCGTTCTTTGCTTTGGCCCAGTAGACTTTACTGAGGCTATACCATAAGTCAAACTGTACTTCATAGTAGAAAGAAATTTTCTTGAACGTGAACTTTATTTTTATGTTACCATGTTATCAAAAATCAACCTTAAAGCTGCCATTGATTATTTTAATGCTACTATGCCAGAACTTTATACTAATATAGTAGCTATATTCTGAGATGAATTTCTTTATAGAATACCAAATACTTAACATTTGATACCTGAAAATCTCCCAATCTGACAGACTCATGCAACTTGAGCTCCTTTTTTATTGTAAGCATTTATGTCTATTATAGATAAGTAAGATGAGAGTTAAAAGTTAAAGCAAGGAAATTTTATCAGTAATGTTTTGGGGTAAAAAGAAAAAGTATATGTTACCTGTGAATTTATCTAATATATTCTATCATCTTTTTTTCTGATACATTTCTAGAATTTTCACTGTACCTTGATATTTAGGTAATGCTAGCCATAAATATGGAAACATCCTTTAAAAACAAAACACACTTTACATATAGTATTTTATAACTCCTCAATTAATGCTATTAGAATTAGAAAGTATATTAATACTTGCAAATTAGATTGCTTCTATCCTTTGGACATTATTTATGTAATTTACATGTCAAAACTAAAATGACAGATGATTTCTGAATTCAATTAGAAAAACAATATGCATGTCTCAAAAATCAGAGATAAAGTAAGCAAAGCTTGGGATTCAAACAGTTCCTTTCAAATTCCATGTATTTCTTTTAAAAAATAGTATTTTGAAGAAAATGCTTTAGCCTTTATAGGTGTTAGCAATATAAATGAATTTCTACTGAAAATGTTGACAAATAAAATGGAAGTAACTTTCTTAATACAAGCATGACATAAAAGTGAAGGAAAACAGTATATGGCAAATGCTATTTGCCCTTCATTATTGCTATAATAAATGTCATCCTGATATATGGCATCAGGCTGGGAAGCTGCAAAGAAATCTGGACAGACACGCTCAGGCTTCTACTGACAAATAATTAGATGCATTAACAAAAAATACTCTGAAAAAATGTGTAATAAAACATTGAATAAATGCGAGAAATTATATTTACCATGAGAAAATTTAATTTTGGGCAAGAATGTGGTTTTTATATCAAGGTTTAATTTTTAAAATACTACACTTGCCAGTCATACATAACTTCACTTGGGAGAGGGGGTATAGTTAGGAAAAAGTTCCTAAGCAAGTAGAGGGAGGAAACTAGTAGGTTTCCCTAGGATTTGGCCCAAGTGAGGGTGTGGGTGGAAGGGATTCAGAAGATACCGGGGGTTGGGGAGTAGCTGAAGTGTTCTGTCCTGGGCTAAGAGTGAACTGTCTCTGGGATAAGCAAAGACAAAAAACAACTGGAGTAACACAGCAACTTTTTTCTCTAATGCTGCTTACAGGCAGGTTACATGATTAAATGAAGAAGGTAGGGAAAGCAAGACATTTATAATACAACAGACAAATGACAATGCATTGCTAGTTAGACAGCATAATAAGTACCATCTAATTTTCTCTTTGAAATCCATTTATTCTTCAAAGCCTTAGATCATCATCAAGGGACCACATTTTCCAACTGAGGAATTACAGAGGAAGAAAATTAGATTTTATTAAATATTCCAATTGTGAGCAAAATCTTTGCAAATAGCTCTTGGAATAGATTTAATAAGAAAGTAAGGTCAACATTTGTATCTCTCCAGCCAACAGTGTAAAGTATTTTCACTATTTTTGTACCTTAATATTATTTAATAAATATCTTTAAAGTCAGTTGCTGTCCAGACTAGTAAGTTATCATTTTTTAGTCATCTGATATTTCACATTTGAGCATGCTAGCAGATTTAAGTTTTTCCCTAAGAGTTGATAACCTTATAATAGCCACCTAAAAAATAGCTTGTAGATTAATCCAGAGTTAATGATGCTATTTTCAATATGCCACTAGTATAATGGAAGTTACTAACTGCAGAATTCTCCAAGTCAGTAGGGTAGTATGGCTTCCAGCATCTTTTTCGAATATGAATATTTAAATAACTCTGTAAATAACATCTTCAGGAAAAAATATATCAGATTAGGCATAATTTGGAAAATACCATGTTAAATATGTTAAAAGAAATTAAATTCACAATAATTTTTACAAATTTCTTTAAATGAATTCTCAAGCAGGAAGCTCAGTGTATGAAACAGATAAGTGGAGTTCTGAGCTTGTCTGCACATTATATAAACTGATGTGAAAATATAAGGTAACATAAAAATAAAAGAAGTGTTTGACTTGTCCTTTATTTTTATGGTCTGTATCACTGCTGGTTTCCTTTTCCTTTTTGTAAGAGTTAAAAACAATATTAAGTACCAAATTGGAAATTTACTAAAAATGATTTTTAAAGTACTGCTTTTATATTCTTTTTTTTTTAAAGATTTTATTTATTTATTCGACAGAGATAGAGACAGCCAGCGAGAGAGGGAACCCAAGCAGGGGGAGTGGGAGAGGAAGAAGCAGGCTCCTAGCGGAGGAGCCTGATGTGGGGCTCAATCCCATAGCCGGGATCACACCCTGAGCCGACGCTTAACTGCTGTGCCACCCAGGCGCCCCTGCTTTTATATTCTGACATAAAAATCAACTGAAGATACAAAAGGACAAGAAATGTTATCTAGAAGTAAAAATTAAGCTTGATAGCAAGCTTTAACATATTTGTCTTGGAAGTAACACAAGTTAGACATCTACTATATTTACATTTCAATATTTAATTTTTGTAACAGTAAAACATGAAATATATATAGTATGGAAAATAAACTTGTATTAATACAAGGCAAATTAATCTTTTAATCTAATCTAGGCCTCAGTTAATTGTTATTTTATTATTACTTTCTAAATAGCTTTTATAATGTTAACACATGAAAATGGGGCTAACGATGGAGAAATTTTAAATGATACAGAGAGCATTACAGATTCAGGATATCATTACAACATTAGCGATCAAAATATACTAATAGAAAAATAGAATAGGAAAAGAAACAAAGGGATTTTATATATATAATAATAACTAAAATGTATGGTGTTTACCATGTTGCATAGTCCAAATCACTTAAACGATTCCCTAATTCTGTCATCAAAGCAAACTGTTAAGGTAAAATATTTTCCCTTTCCACAGATGAGAAAACTGAGATACAGAGAATTCAAGTAACTTGCTCAAAATTATGTACCAAAGTAGTAATCTGAAATGAGAGATTCTGACTCCAGAATGTAATCAATAGGACTGGTATCACAAGAAGAGGAAGAGATATATTTCTCTCTCTCTTCATCTCTCTTTCTCATCCTCTCTCTCTCTCCACGCACGCCCAGAGAAGAGGCCATGTGAGGACACAGCAGCAGGAAGGCAGCCGTCTACAAGCCAGAGTCCTCACCAGAAACCAACCCTGACAGCACCTTCATCTTGGCTCTTCCAGCCTCCAGAACTGTGAGAAAGTAAATAAATATCTGCTATTTAAGCCACCCAGTCTGTGGTACTTTATGGCAACCTGAATAAACCAATACAATAACAAAAACACATATGCATAAAAAATGACTATACAACAAGAGCAAGTTAGAAAATAAATAAGAACTTTTTCACAATAACAATAAAATAGAATTTGTTTAGGAATAAATTTAGTAACAAATGTGAAGACTCTGTGAAAAAAATATAATTTTTATTAAGACACACAGCATGCTCTTACAGAAAGAAAAAGCACAATTTTATTAAAATCAAGAAAATGCTAATTAAAACTATAATGTTACATCTATCTGATAATGGTAAAAAAAAGTTAAAGTTAACGAGAATATATGTTGGCAGGAATACTGAATGTCCCTGCTGTACACTAAATTTGTAAAACATTTGGAAAAGTATGTTCTTATGAACAAATTTAAGGATGTATATACACTCAGCAATACCTTTCTTTCGTATAGGAGCCGGACGGTATGTAAAAGAACCAATGTAACATTCAGATCAGCGTGGCTTATTAGAGCAAAAAGGCTACCAAAAAATCCACATTCATCTCCAGTAAAAGGGATAAATTGTGGCAAATTCATGTATGAAATACTTTACATCAGTGAAAATGAAATGCAGCTACATACATTATCTTGTATAGCAAGTTGTTAAAAAAACACATGGTATAATTTGCACACTTATAAAGACACTTACATAAACTGCCTAATTATGTAAAACTATTGCTTGGGAATATAAATATATGTAATAAAAGTATAGATAAAAGCAAAGAAATTATTAAAAATTCCGGATAGTAGATACTTCTAGTTAGCAACAGAAAGGACAGAATCATTAAGAGTGCCACATAAGACTTCAAAATAATAGGAATATTTTTTCTCTAAGTCAGGTGGAGAGTTCATTGTACCATTACATTTATAAATAACATTCTGATATTCTGTATCTGCTTGACACATAATTGAGATAATTTTTTAAAAATATACAATATATAAAACTGTTAAGTCTGGTGCATACAAAAGAGTTAATATAAAGTAATATAAAATCTACAAAAATCCCGAAGTAAATAAAATAATAACTAAACGAAGTGAATAATAAAAATAATAGAATTGCTAACCATAAGAAACAATAGAATAAATGGTATTAAGGAAACTCAGTAGCTATTTGTAAAAAGTGTAAAACTGAATCATCCTTATACAAATGTTAAATCATTTTATAGTATATCAAAGATAGCAAAGGTGATCGTTTAATATTTAGAAAAACTTTGCAAGCATATCTTAGGCGAGAACCATTCCCCTCTAAAATAACTGCACAAAACAGTTTGTTACCTAGCAAAAGTTACTCCAACATTTGAGATAGAGAAAATGTCAGTACTTTAACTTCTGGCAATACAGCAAACTAGATGTTCAGGAAGCTTTTCTCACTTAAAATTTCTGGATAAAAGATTCTAAGATCTTTTCATGCACAGATTACCTGGAAAAAAATAAGTGGATTCTTTCAAAGAAAGAATCAACAACAACAAAAAAGCAAATCTAGTAAGGGCTACAGTCGTGTTTGTTCCAAGGTATATATTTATTTGTAGACCTAGTGTCTGGGTCAAGGTACATGGTCAAGAAATTGACAACTGGACTGCGGCAGAGTGTGGGAGTTATACTGGAGAACTCTGTATGAAACCAGCACTCCTAAAAAAGTAACATTCCTAGTAGGTAAACTAGAAAAAGAAAAAGTCTCCTATTATGGAGACTTTGACAAATGTTCCTGTCTCATTCTTGGCTCTGGGTTGAGTGGAGAGAGAAAAAAAAAAGTCTTTCCTGAGAGCTCCTAACAATGAACTTGAACTCACAAAGGTTTGGATGGCAAATCAAAATTTAGTGTTTCCATTTAGCTCTTGGCAGAAACAAACAACAACCTTTTCTGAAGAAATTCAGAAATTCCTTAAATCAGGAATCAAAGAATTCCCATATATAAAGTTCCAAAGAACAAAAACTCACAAGCAAAAAAATAAAATAAAATGAATGATGATAAAATAATACTCAGAGTTGATGAGATGGAGGGAAATGGATATTCACATAAATTGCAAGTTGGACATGTAAATGAGTTCACCCTTTCTGTTCAGACATTTGGGAAGATGAATCAGAAGTCTTAAAAACATGCATACTCTTTAACCCAAGATTTCTCAATAGTGGCACTACTGACGTTTTAGGCGAGTAATTCTTTGTTGTGGGAGCTGTCTTGTGCATTATAGGAAATTTAGCAATCCATAGCCTCAAGGTGGGTGCTATTAGATGTCCACTTCTACCCAGTTGTGATAGCCGAAGTGTGTTTATACATTGCCCAAATTGCAAAATCAGTTCTGGTAGAGAACACCTGCTTTAAAAACATTTGTAGGCCAAGGCTGAGCTGCAGGGGCACTGGCCCTCAAGATTGCTTCTAAATATGAAAATTCAAAAAGACTAATTTAAAAGACAAATTAACATAAATCATAGGAAATTGATTAAATAATAATATCCAGACAGCACAGTAAAATTTATTCATGCTAGGCTTCTTCCATCTTTAAAAAAAAGGATACTTCACTCTATCTCTCCCCATAGCCATTGCCCAGATCAATCTCTCTTCTCCCTTTCCAGCCAAATTTATTCAAATTACTATCTAACTTGATCGATCTCTCCCTTCCCCCCATCCTTGCCACCCAGCCCCCGCCCCCCAGTTTTTTTACTCCCTCTTCAAAGTACTCCAGTCTGGCTTAGTTCCCCATATTGTCACTGAATCAGCTCTTGCTAAGTAACCAATGACTTTGATTTTGCTAAATCTAGGGGGCTTTTTCAGTCCTCATCGCCTTTAACGTCACAGCATCATTGCCGTGTCTCATCACTCCTTCCTTACTGCATTATCTGTCCTTGACTTCTTTGATAAGCATATTCTTTTGGTTTTCTTCACATTTATCTACCTCTTTTACGGCTCGTCCGACTCCAAATGGTTATTAAATGTTGGCATTCCTCAAAATTTCTAGTTCCCCTCTCATTATCCTGTTTTACTTTAGGCTATTTCATTCACTGTCAGGATTTCAATTATTATTTATGAACTGAATATACTAAATTTTATTTATGAGCCAGATATACTCAATTTTGTAACCCTGGCCCAAGTTCTTGTTTCAAGCAACAAACATGGATATTTAGCTATTTATTTAACATCTCTACTTGGATGAATTAAAGTCATCTCAATCTCAAACATGTATAAGATTGAGCTCAAGATTTCTTCCCTACAATTGCCCCCAAAATTCTGATCCTTTTCTTTTCCCAATCTCAGTGAATAGTATCACTATAAATTCAGTTTCCCTTGCAGAAACTTAGGACTAATCAGCAGAGTGATTTTTTCTTACTTTACCATATCTAATTCATTTTCAGTTTTAACATTATTTGTATTCTTAACACTTCTAAAAATAATTCACATCTCTACAAATTTAATGCCACTCTTCTAGAACATACTATACATTTTCTTCAGGGCAGTTGGACAACATATAACAAAAGCTTTAATAATGTGCTAGCCTATTATCAAAAAGACAAGGGATAACAAGTGTTGGTGAGGACACAGAGAAAAGGGAGTCCTTATGTATTGTTTGTGGGAATGCAAACTGGTATAGCCATTATGGAAAACAGTATGAAGTTCCTGAAAAAAATTAAAAAAAAAAACTACTGTATGGCCCAGCAATCCCCACTTCTGGATACACAGCTAAAGGAAAGGAAATCACTATCTCAAAGATAATATATACACCCTCATGTTCATTGCAGTTAATTTACAATATTCAAGACATGGAAATAACCTAAGTGTCAACTGATGGATGAATGGATAAAGAAAATGTGATAATGTCACACGCGCGCGTGCGCGCGCGCGCACACACACACACACACACACACACACAGGAATATTATTCAGCAATAAAAAAGGAAATTCTGCCATTTGAGACAACAGGGATGAAACTTAAGGACATTATACTAAGTAAAATAAGCCAGAGAAAGACAAATAATATATGATTTCACTTATATATGAAACTTAAAATAGTCGAACTCACAGAAACAGAACAGATTAGTGCCCAGGAACTGGGGGTGGGGTAAATGAAGAGATACTGGTCAAAGGGGAAAAATTTCAGTTATAAGATGAAAAAGTTCTGGAGAACCAATGATACTAAGAGAGTATTTTAAATGTTCTCACCACATACATACACATAGAAAGGTAATTCTATGAACTGACACAGGTATTAACTAATCCTGTTATGGTAATCATTTAATAAGGCATATGTGTATCAAATCATTATATTGTACACCTTAACCTAAAACAATATTATACATCAATTATATCTCTATAAACCTGGAAAATCCAAAAAATTGGAAAAAAATTAATGTGCTACCCCTCTGTATCAGTCACGGTTCTCCAGGGAAAGAAAACTGATAAAAGATGACAGATAGACAGACAGACAGACAGACAGACAAGAGTTTTTTTAAGGAATTGGCCTATGCAGTTATGGAGATAGGCAAGTCCAAATCTTCAGGGTAACTTGGCAGGCTAAAAATTCAGGCAGGAATTAATATTACAGTCTTGCAGTGGGATTTCTTCTCCAGGAAACCTCATTTTTTGCTCTAAAGGCTTTCAACTGTTTGGATCAGACTCACCTACACTATTGAGGGTAATCTGCTTTGCTTACAGTCAACTTATGGCAGATGTTAACCACATTTGCAAAATACCTTCACAGTATCACTTAGATTACTGTTTGATAAAATAATGGTACTAATGCCTAGTCAAAGTGACACATAAAAGCAACCATCACAGCCCTGACTCAGAAGTTTCACTTTCAGGGGTGCGTGGGTGGCTCAGCTGGTTAAGCAGTTGCTCTTGATTTCAGCTCAGGTCATGATCTTAGGGTCCTGGGATCAAGCACCATGAGGGCCTCAATACTCAGCGGGGAGTCTGCTTGAGATTCTCTCCCTCTCCTCCCCTTTCCTGTGCTTGCTCATGTGCATGCTCTCTCTCTCCAAAATAAATATATAAATCTTAAAAAAAAAAAAAAGAAATTTCACTTCTGGGAATTCATTAGGGCAAAGATGTATGTGAAAGAATGTTCACTGCAGTGGAAACACTCAAACATTATTGTTTAGTGTGGTTTGATAGGGGCCCACCTAGAAGGACACACAAATATCCCTTTGACTTCTCCATGCCAAACCTGCAGGCATAGTGGAATGACACTTGAATAAGTACTATCAATGTTAACTCTCATGTTATAATGCTTCAAACACTTCCATGATTCCCAAGATCAAAGTCTGTCCCTTTCTAAGACATCAAGAATATTGACTAGCTATATTTCTAGTCATTTTGGGGCTCCTAATTCTGGTAAACCTCCTCTTTTGCCAAGTCAGATAAAGACATCATGGGGGGAAGCTCGCAGAAAGAAATTAAAGCTATGATCCTATACCTAGGAATGAGGGCAAAAGGTCTAGAAGCCTAAAATTTTCGCTGATGTGTTAACCCAGTTTCCACCATCACCACCACCACCAAAATAATGTTTTTGATTAAGGTTAAGAGTTTAATTTCACAGAAGTGCAGATAACATATTCCAAGATTTTTGTCAGATGAAGAATTTAATTCTTGTTATCCTAGATTAGTAATTATACAGAGAAGACTAGTATATGTTGAATTTTTTGAGTCAAACTTAAAGAGGAAATCTTAATAAAGTTCAAGAATCACACTGGGACCAAAAACTTCCAAAAAGAGAATTTTATAGGCAAGCTGAAAAACCTCTGGCTGTCAAACAAAGACTCTGTCCTCCACCACACTGTACAGCTGCACACCTAGGGTGAGCACCTTAGCAGGGGTGATGGAAATTTTACAGATCTCAGAATGAAACATTTGCCATAGTCTTTTTAGAGCTCTACAGTTATTAATAATCTGGTGGAGAGATCTCTCAATCTCAGACTTTACTGCAGTTACAAAATAAAAGTTTTTTTTTAATGACTTACCAGGCTTTATGAAAATGTGTTCCATTATGTTTGTTCATCACTCAAATGTAATATTTTAGACTCAAATGCAAATTAAGCCCTTAGGTTAATAATCATAAATTAATATGGGCAGCTCTAATCTGAATATCTTGGACATCACTGCACATATTATTTTCATTCACAAGTTAAAATTCAAATCAAGAAATCCTTTGTAAAAGTAAAACTGAAAATTACTACACAATCTAATAAATCTATCAGAAACCAGGTGGTGGTTAAAAAGCAAAGGTAGTGTAAATACATCTATCTTAACATTATTCCATAGGTTAAATATTATTTTGATAAATAATATTTGGCTCCAACCAGTTTTTCTAAAGTACATAATAGAGTATATATAAATATACACATATGCAAATGCATCTACAGATCTATAATAAAAATTATTTAAACTTATTCTTTTCCCTGAAGCCTAGTGACCTCAAAAAGACTGATACAAGGGTAATCATAGAAAAAAAGAAAATTGAAGAATTTCAGTCCCTGGGGTATTGTGAGAGAGAAAGAGGAAAAAAAAAAAACACTTAAACTGAATACTTGATTATTGAAGGCCATCCTCATAAGCAAAATATTTTCCCTCAATTACACCTAATTATTTAATTGTTTACATTTACTAATGAAATGAAACAACACAAAACAAACAACTGTAAGGGGCTGTTTTTCAGCAAGTGCATAATCATCAATCAACATGTACAGAAAGATTCTTAAAATTATATGAAGCTGGTCTGTTTAAATAGAAAGGCATATTTTATCCCAATCAATGCATAAAAGTAAAATTATCCATAACTGAGGCATGTTTCTCTGCTGTACAGTTCAGCTGTAATGATCCCCACACACTGCACTCACGCATCAATTATGATAATCATAATCACGGTCGTTAAGCTGAATGTTCATTATTATCAGGATGCTGGTGACAGCAGATTCAATCACCGGGTGCCATGGGCAAGCAGTCCCAGTCCCACCCAAGCTTCTGCAGACAGCGATGTGCCACATTAAATCTATGATGTGTTCCACATCCCACTCCATTCCAAAAGCCATAGACGGTAAAGGTCAACTTTATGTTCTGTGCAATATGCTTAGGTTCTCTAAATTAATTCTTTGGAGTACTAGATATTTTTATGCTTTGTAGCTTATGAAATCCTGTTTAGGACCAAAATGTACGTGAAAATAACAGAAAGGGGCTGCCCTACTGTTGTAATTCACTTACAATAAGGCACATGAAGAATGGCTCTATCAACATGAGCCATCTTAAAAGTCTCTTCCTGAATTCTGCAAATGTGGGAAAACATGAAATAGTTCCATTAAAATCAGTCGTCTAAAATGCATATGAGAACTCATTCCAATTCAGATAAAGGCCTTAGACTATTATTTCTGCTTCAGTAAATATGAACATATGTGAATGTTTTGACAACCAAAAGAATGTTTTTAGTATACTGAATTTTTGTATTGTCCAACTCGTTTAAATCTACCCAAATAGATTAAAGTAATAGTGACTGACTGGTATATGCTCCTTATTAAATTTCACTTTTATTTTAAATATTGATATCAGCACAATAAAGAGTTATAAACACAAATTATTTACCTGAACTTAAAAATCAGGTCAGCCTCTGCTTCTTCAATATTTTGATCTTAATAACTTTTGCCTCCCTAAAACTATCCTTACTCCACTAATAATGAATAAATTGTGGCCTCCAACCTCGGTAATCAAGAAACTAAGTTTTATAAAAATAAAGAAAAAGAAGACTGCTTTTAGCAATTTATTGGACCCAATTCTCACTCAAACGACTTAACATCAAATCAAAACATAAATTATGTCTAATAGTTGTAAGATTCAACATATAAACAATAAAATGGCTACCTCTCTATTGTGCAGTTTACATTAGCCACATAGAAGGATAATTTGTTTACTTAATACGTTTATTTGAAGAGATCAGAAAGCAGGAAGAAGTAAGAAAGGGAGGGAAGTTGGGAAAGTGGAATTTCAATTTGCATTTAGTATTTTTCTACATGCTTTTATGTAGGGGTAAGTGATTCATGATTTATTAAGATTTAAAGAATCCCTACACTCCTATCTCTTAATTTTCCGGGTCTACAAGAACAACTATTTGTCATTAACTCTTTAAGTATGTATACTTTCTAAAAGTATGGAGGCACACTATGATTCCTCAAAAGAACAAAATAAACTATTTTTCTCTTTAGTGAGTATCCAAAAGTCTCTGTATTTCCATGAAAGCGCTTACTTCTGTAAGACAGATGCATACGCTAAAATACGTTAGAATGTATGACGTGAATCTGTCATATAAAACCAAAAAGTACTGTATCATTTTAGGAAAGAAACATTTGCATAAGGATCTTATTTACTTGGACGTAGCTTAATGTCCTAAGGTAAGTCATTTATATTTAAAGAAATGAACACTTCCTTGAATTAAATAAAATGGTAAGAGGGCATAAAAGCAAAAAATGTTTATGTCAAATAGCAAATGAGATGTAGATCACATTATGCACATTCAAAATATGAAATTAAATAGTTTGAAAATTATATTTAGCCTATATTCTGAATGGTTACATATCAGGTAAAAACAAATGCCAAGAGTAACATCATCACCAGTATTTAGGTTTGTCAATCAGTGAGCCAAATTGGACTACTCACTGTACATGTTCCTTATGATGTGGAATTATTATTTAGTATTTTAGATCATTTTTTAAGAAAGAGGACTTAGCAGGTGGAAAAGAAAAAGGCACTTTCTAAATTATCTGTGTTACCCCCCAGTGACTTACCCTTGGTAATCCTATATTTACAATGTCCTAAAAAAAAGACTTTTTCTTAGAGTTTGGTAAAATAAAGAAATATCTCCTTTTTCTTTAGGGTCTAACATGTGTCTTCCTCTTGAGTAATGACGATATGTCTGCAACCTGTGTTTTCCTCTTTATCTTTGCCATCCACAAGCTGAAATTCCTATCACTTAGCACTGTTGTAATGGTTTCCTTTATTATGTGAGTATAGATACTGTTCTCACCAAAGATCATTTCCCCCTATTTTTATTTCTAAAATATAACCATTACTGTATTTGCCTTTAGTAAGGTGTCTTAAATCCTTTTGGAAGGAGGCTGTGTATAAATGAGTAAATCCTCACTGACAGACTATTAATAGAACCAATACGTCTGGTATACTCTATGGAACTCAGTGGCTTTAATCCCTTTCCAGAAAGTCACTTACAACTTCATTTTATCTGTGTAATTATTTCCATAAATAAGTTATAGTTTCTGTTATATAACAGGCTTAACACATAGTAAGAACTTTCCTTTTACCTCATATTATGTAAGATAGCTTCGTGTTTTCCCTATTCAGAAAAATATCTCTAAATGCTAACAAATATAACTCCGGAATCCATAAATATTTGCTTTATCTTATCTATATCATATATATACATATCACATATATCTCTATCAATCCCTATGTATCTATCTATCTACTTATTTACTTACCTGTCTATCCACATACACACACAGCTTGAGTGGAAGCAACCAAGCACTGATCTCCATGTCTGAGTGCTTTACTATTCTGTGACCACAGATTCAAGTTTTGACCCTGGGTGGCTTTGGCAAAGCCATGATGCAAGCCATAGATCATAGGGTAGCTGAGCCATTACACATAAAAACATATTAATGCTAAAAAACAAAAACAAAATCTCTTGCCGTCTAGAGAAGTCAGCAGTGTCATCTTTACATGAAATAGCTGTAAATAATTTTATAACCACGAGGGTGTTAACTGTAATGAAAATATTTATATTTGTGGGGCACCTGGGTGGCACAGCAGTCAAGCGTCTGCCTTCGGCTCAGGGCGTGATCCCGGTGTTGTGGGATCGAACCCCACATCAGGCTCTTCTGCTGTGAGCCTGCTTCTTCCTCTCCCACTCCCCCTGCTTGTGTTCCCTCTCTCGCTGGCTGTCTCTATCTCTGTCGAATAAATAAATAAAATCTTTAAAAAAATATTTATATTTGTTGTAATCAGTGTATATTTTTAGCCTTTCAAAAGGAACAACATTTTTTAATGTTGCATTAACTTACCTTGTCACAGATCCATTTCTTAGGATTTTCATCTCTAAAATGTTGACTTCCGTAAGAATTGGGACTGTACTTGCTTGATGAATTCATTAATGGGATGTACTTTTTATTTTTATGATAGGAAGAAAATGGCAAAAACCTGAAAGAACATTTAAGTGATGTTAATTTTATTTCTGCAGACATTTGATTAAAGGCATTAGAATGTAGAGATGTAGTAAAGCACAGTGAAAATAAAACACTGCTTAGAATCAGAATACCTGGATTCCACTTCAACCTCTGCCACTATCTCTGTTACTAATTTTTATGAATTTCATTTCTTATTCAGCAAAAGGAGATGCTAAGACTTTTTTCACAGAATTTTTCTAAGTCTCATATATTTTGGAAATACGGAAAATTTTAAAGAATAAATTTATTAATTAATGATGCCAAATAATTCAAAATTTACTGTGGAAATGGAAATGTTCTTAATTTTAAAATGATATCCAAAAATGAAAAGGAAGCCCAGTATAGGATATTCTCATTGAAATGGGTTTTCTTCAAAGTTTTTTTCTTTTTTTTACTGAGGTATAATGGACATACAAGATTATATTCGTTTTAGGTATACAACAGAATTTGATATTGGTATGTATCATGAAATGATCATCATTCAGTCAGTTAATAGCCATCAGCATACACAGATATCTTTTTTTCTTGTGATGAGAAGTTTTAAAGATTTACTCTCTTAGCAACTTTCAAATATGCAATACAATATTATAAATTATAGTCTCCATTATATATTACATCTCCATTGGTACATTATGTCCTAAAACTTACTGACTTTATAACTGGAATTTTGTACCTTTTGATTCCCTTCAGCCATTTCACCTACCCAACGCCCCCCCCCGCCCGTCTCTGGCAACCACCAATCTGTTCTCTGCATCTATCAGCATTTTTTTTTTTAAGATTCCACATATAAGTCAGATCTTATGGTATTTGTCTTTCCTGTCTGACTTATTTCACTTAGCATAATGCCTTCAAGATCCATCCATGTTGTTGTAAATGGCAAGATTCCATTTTTGTTTATGGTTGAATTATATTCCATTGTATACAACACATTTTCTTAATCATCCACTGATGGACATGTAGTTTGCTTCCACATCTTGGCTGTTTGTAACTAATGTTGCAATGAATATGGGGGGTGCACATATCTTTCTGAGTTAGTGTTTTTGCTTTCTTCAAATAAATATCTATAAGAGGAACTGCTAGATCATATGGAAGTTAGTTTTAAGTTTTTGAGGAACCTCCGTACTTGTTTTCCAAAATGGCAGCACCAACTTACATTCCCACCAACAGTGCACAAGGGTCTCCTTTTGTCCATATCCTTGCTAACACTTGTTATTTCTTTCTGATACTAGCCATTCAGACAGGTGCAGTATGGTGATATTTCATCATGGTTTTGATTTGCATTTCCCTGATGATGGGTGATGCTGAGCATCTATTCATATACTTGTTCGCTGTCTGTATGTCTTTTTTGGAAAAATGTGTATTTAAGTCCTCTGTCCATTTTAAAATTAAACCGTTTTTCTTTTTGCTATTGAATTGCATGTGTTCTTTATATACTTTAAATATTAACTCCTTAACAAATGTATCATTTGCAAATATTGTCTCCCATTCAGTAGGCTGACTTTTCATTTTGTTGACAGTTTCCCTTGCTGTGCAGCTTTTTATTCTGATGTGGTCCACTTATTTATTTTGCTTTTGGTGCCAAATCCCAAAAAATCATCACTAAGACTGATGTCAAGGAGCTTACTGCCTACGATTTTCTTCTAAGAGTTTCATGGCTTTAGGGCGCCTGGGTGCCTCAGTTGGTTAAGCGTCTGCCTTCGGCTCAGGTCATGATCCCAGGATCCTGGGATCAAGCCCCACATCAGGCTCCCTAATCAGCAGGGAGCCTGCTTCTCCCGCTCCCTCTGCTTGCTGCTCCCCATTTGTGCTCTGTCTCTCTCTAGCTATCTCTCTCTGTTAAATAAATAAATAAAATCTTAAAAAAAAAAGTTTCATGGTTTTCAGGTCTTACATTCAAGTCGCTAATCCATTTTGAGTTAATTTTTGTGTATACGATAAGATAATGGTTCAGTTTCATTCTTTAACTCAGCAAAATAATGAAGGCATTTTTGGTAGGGGTTACGAATAATGGGGCTTTTGAGTCAACCACACCAGTATTCACATCTTAGCTTTGCCCTTGCTAACTGTGTTCCCTTACAGAAGTTCCTTGACCTCTATGAGATTTTACTTCCATATGGGGTTGTTGTAAGGAATGAATAATCTAGTATATGTAAAGGTTAACATGGAGGCTGAAAGAGCAAATGCCCAGTAAATAATAGGGGTGCTAAAATTAGAAGTAAACATAGATGTAGCCTGTTGTCATGGCCATCATTATCATTATCATCAGCATTATTATTTTAATGTGTTATCATGATCAACATAAAAGATCAAAATTTTAAGGCCCATATAATCTCTCAAGGAACATCTAAGATTGTGATATACTTTTAGTGTAATGTGATGAAATGTTTAAATCCCTCACCAGAACCCCCTGAAATAAGAGGAAAGAAATTTTTTTTTAAAAGTTATAAACCTATAAGAAGAGAGCTGAAAAGAGAGGAGAAACAACAGGTAAAAACACTAACAAATTTTTGCCAGGTGAAAAGCAGATAGGAGATTCAAAAAACTGAGATCTCAGTTCCAGAAGAGGGAGAGGCCAAAGGGGAAGGGCGATTCTGCAGAACCCGCGTGCAGCTCAGGAAGAAAAGCTACAGTTATTGCATAAGGTAAGAGTGAAGGATAGAACTGGAAACAGATTAAAAGTCTATGCAAGGAGGAATGAAATCCCCAAGTTCCTCTCCCAGGCCATGCATCCATGAGAAGAGCCTTTTCTCAGAAACTACATCAGAGAGCTCTGGTCTCAGGAAAAGCAGGCACAGGCCAATGAGAGGCGCCAAACGGGATATATGGATTTTGAATCAGTGTCTACTCCTTCAACTCTTCCCTTGCTCATATCTATGTGAACTGACAGCTGGACTTAAATACTTCGTTCAGATGAATGCATCTTCTCAAAAGATACTGGGAGTGCCCAGAGAAACAACTTCAAATATCGACATTTGAAGAATTCTTCACTAGAAGTCAATCAGTCAAAAAGCCACTCTCACATACAAATACATTTCTAGTCTGATCTTTAGAGTCTCCTTTAATACAGATCTAAGAATGGATTACCAATTGGGAAACCACCAACATGAAAGAAAGACACATATCCAAACATAAAAGATAATCTGGAGGAAAGAGATTTAATGAAGGAAACAGGAGTAAACTTCAAAAATTTTTAATTAATATAATCAAAGAGGATATGGTGCTAATGAAGTTGGAGCTAGATGCTGTTTTAAACAAAAGAATGAAGGGGAGGGTAAACAGAAGGGGGAATGAACCATGAGAGACTGTGGACTTGGGAAACAAGCTGAGGGCTTCAGAGGGGACTGGGGTGGGGGATTGGGATAGGCCGGTGATGGGTATTAAGGAGGGCACATATTGCATGGTGCACTGGGTGTTATACACAAATAATGAATCATGAAACATTACATCAAAAACTAAGGATATACTGTATGGTGACTAACATAACATAATAAAAAATTATCTTAAAAAAATAAACTAAAGAAACTAGAGAAAGAGATCTGGGCAATAAAAAATATATCTTGTGAAATGAAATATTTTGCTGAGAAGAATATTCTGAAATTCAGGCTTTGAAAAGATAAAGTTGAGGTTCAACAGATTTATTGACCCATAACCATATGTCAATACTTTCACATATATTATCTCATTTAATTAAGACAAAGAAGGTTTTTTTTTAATCTCAACTGAACTGAAAATTTGGTTGTCATTATACTTATAAATTTGTTTAAAAAATAATAAAGGAAAGCAGCATTATTTTGTTAATTTTCACGCTTCTCTACAATAACTTTTTAATTTTTTTCCTTTTTAATGTTTATTAATAAACTCCTTTTTAATATTTTTCCTAAGAAAACATCTCTAATACTATTTAAAACATAAAAACAAACAGAACACAGAGCTTTGAATTACACAAAATTACACAAGCATGTATTACGCATGCTCTTGGGAAAAGAGCTCTCATATAAGACAGATTATGGTCCTTCCAGTGCTAATTTGCACATGGGATGGACATCACACACACAAAAATTAATGTGGCCCCAATGTCCCTGAGTATACAAAGGGGGTGCTGTGAGCCGGCTGCTGCACTTACAGTTTTTATCACTTCTGAATTGCATTTTAATAGTACATTTTTCTTTTGTGTCTGAGCAAAATTTGCTTTCTCAAGGGAATGGATGGCTGAGAAGACAAGGCTGAAAGACTAAGTATTTTCCTGTCCACAAGCTAATTTTATTTTCATTCAGCCCTAATATTTCATTGAAGTAACATGTATGGGTATGTGCATATATATAGGTAAATATATTCAAAATATTTAGATGTTTTCTAAAAAATTTTCAAATATTTATCTTCAAATTAGGAAGAAAGTATTTAAGTCTCAAATAGGATTCACTCTATAAAAGTATAAATAGCTATGAAAACCCTAAAAAATCAATTTAGTTTATAATCAAACTTTTAGATAAATACCAATTACTTTTGAAGATGTTATCTTTTACCAGTTTTAAATATATATTCAGATTTATGTCATATTTGCAGTGATTTCTTTTTAATTGGCTAGATACCATATTAAAGAAGATATGGGTTAGCTTATTATTTTATAATCTCATCAAAGATTCAGATCTGGAAGAAATTCTAAAATATAATGTGGAGATATAGTGGCTTTATGGACATGCCATTACCTGAATGTATGGGCAGTTAGGGAGGAATCTGTGGAGGTCTCAGGAAGCAGAAATTAAAAATAGTCATTTAGTTTCAGGGAAAATGGGTCCACTGCAAATATAAAGTCTTTATACTTTGAGTATTAATATACTTAATATTATTTTCCAAATAAGACTAATGTACTATACTTATCTTTTTTTCTCTTATAACTCCCTTTTATTTCCCCCCTTTTCTATAGTCCAGCTATTGCCACTCATAATTCTAGGTTTTCCTCCAACCTGTTTATTTCACTGCCAAATAACTGAAATCTACAAAATTATGAAACCTTCTTGCCTACTGATCCAACCTATATTCTTCAGCCCAGCTGTCAGGCTTCTTAGAAAGCACTTGATCTGTTCGGTCTCCTAGCATTCCCTATCTGTCATTCTCCTGATGCCATTCTCCTGTCTTTCTTTCTCTCTGTCTTTCCATCCTACTTTGCCTTTGTCCATGCTCCTCTCTTCCTGATATGCTGATCCATACACTGTTCATCTTTCAAAATCCAGTTTAACACCCAGTTTTCGTAGGCAGCCTAATTATCCCACTCCAGTCCACACTGATTTCTCTACTGTCGTAATAATATTCATTCATTAAAGGAACATTAAATGAAGTGCTTTTATATACTAAGCATTTTGAAAAACACTGAGATAGAATGATGGAAGATGCACTATACCTAAAAGGAATTCACCTTAAAGTAGGGCGAGGAGAATGAGACAACACGGTAGAATGTGCTAAGTTTTGTGATGGATGCACAAGAGGCTACTAAGGCACAGAGGAAGGTTTATGTTTGTATATGCATATGTGTTAGGGGTTTATTGGCAAGGAGTTGGGAGATGGGACATAGAATAGTAATCTTTTCAGACTGTGTATGCAGAACTGAAAGACAAGTAGTTAGTAAAGTTAAGCCGGTAGAGGCTATTTTAGACGAAAGAAAATATATACAAAGATATGGAGGTGAGTTAGAGCATAGAAAGGAATGCTCAAAGAACTGAAAGGCGCTCAACACAGCTAGAAATTGGGTTCTTTATAAAGGAAACAAAGTAGATCATGTAGTCTTATGGTGAAGATGACTGTATGGTAAATAAGGAGAAAAGGTGGCCAATTACCACATTGCTCTCTTTAACCTATGCTGCTAAAGCGGATGCTTTGTGATCCTTTGATACCAAGACATGTCTGACATTTTCCACCTTTTAATGAAAAAAATATTTTTCTTATATATGAATTATAAAATACATAAGGACTCTTACATAATAAGTGACTATCAATAGACCCACATTTTTGTGTGGGAAAGGGAAATAAAAACACTTTTCCATTGTCTCTGATTATAAAATAATTTAGTCTTCAAGTTTTTAAAATCTCCTACACTTTATAGACAAGCAAATGTAATGAGATGATGGCATAGCAAATAAGGTCTTATGAATTTTACTGTCTTAATACTTGAGTAATTGAACTTCATATGTGCAAGCAGTAGTTTACTTCTAACTTTATTAAGAGTGACTCTAAGATAATACTGTTTCTCGACCACGCACTACTGAGGTAATAAATGACCAAAGAATCTCCCAGAAAATCAATTATCAGTTTTATCTTACGTACAACAGAGAGTGGGAATCATGCCACTATTTTTTCTCATAGCAATAACGGTTGCTATAATGGGTTTTTTTTTTGTTTTTTTTTTTTGGGGGGGGGTCTAGGTAGCAGAAGAGTAGATACGCTCAAAAGATCACAAGCTGCATTAATAAAGATCTTTGTATACGAGCAGCCCCTCCAAATCATTAACAACACTGGAAGGACAGACACTCCCTAATGGGGATACAGGAGTGAGTGCTACAATTCATCCCAAGATTTTTGCTTAAAAGGCATGTATCTAAAATACTTGCAAAAAAAAGAGCAAGGATTCAGAGCTTTGTAATGTTCAAAATAGAACAGCTATTTAGCTGTAGGTGAAGAAAGTAAAATAGGAGGTGGAAAAAATCCAGTATGGGCTAATTAAGGGAAGGCATTTCCTTTAATTCCAGAGAGAATTCTCTCTAGTCTACAAAACTTAATTTGACAAGCAAAGACACCTAGATGTAAAAGTTTGGAAAGAGGTAATGAAAGAATTGAAAGATTAAACATGAATCAAGCAAATTGATTTAATCTAATAAACCAATCAACAAATAATTTTCATGTTATCTTAAAAGTACACCTGCTCAAAAATGATTCTATTAGACTTTAATATTACAATCATTATTATAACAGAAAAATAGTAAATTTAATGTTTTGAGGGCTGAGTTATAACCAGTTCATTTCTGGTCTCTATCAGATGACTCAGTTCTCATTAACCAATCACAGCTTTTTAAGGAAAAAAATAAAGCACTTTGATAAAACACGTAATTGGAAATACGCAAATTATTTTTGTCAATTATATTTTGAGACATGTTTTATATTTGTAGTGTGTATAATTAATAATGAATATTGAATTAATATAATGAATAAATAATGAATGCATATCATTTTGCAATATATGTAAGTGAAATCATTATGCTGTACATTTTAAGCTTATACAGTGCTATACATCAATTATGTCTCAATATTGAATAATTTTAGCTCTACTAAAACACTAATCAGGTTTAAGTGACTCAGGTCTGATTCATTTAAAAAAGGGCCATAAAAAGAGAAACAAAAGATAAAATGAATTTATGGGACTTCATCAAGATTAAAAGTTTCTGCACAGCCAAGGAAACAGTCAGAAAAACTAAGAGGCAGCCCACGGAATGGGAGAATATATTTGCAAATGACACTACAGATAAAGGACTGGTATCCAAGATCTACAAAGAACTTCTCAAACTCAATACACGAGAAACAAATAAACAAATCAAAAAATGGGCAGAAGATATGAACAGACACTTTTCCAATGAAGACATACAAATGGCTAACAGACACATGAAAAAATGTTCAAAATCATTAGCCATCAAGGAAATTCAAATCAAAACCACACTGAGATACCACCTTACGCCAGTTAGAATGGCAAAAATAGACAAGGCAAGAAACAACAATTGTTGGAGAGGATGTGGAGAAACGGGATCCCTCCTACATTGTTGGTGGGAATGCAAGTTGGTACAGCCACTCTGGAAAACAGTGTGGAGGTCCCTTAAAAAGTTAAAAATTGAGCTACCCTATGATCCAGCCATTGCACTACTGGGTGTTTACCCCAAAGATACAGACGTAGTGAAGAGAAGGGCCATATGCACCCCAATGTTCATAGCAGCAATGTCCACAATAGCTAAATCGTGGAAGGAGCCGAGATGCCCTTCAACAGATGACTGGATTAAGAAGTTGTGGTCCATATATACAATGGAATATTACTCAGCTATCAGAAAGAACGAGTTCTCAACATTTGCTACAACATGGACAGCACTGGAGGAGATAATGCTAAGTGAAATAAGTCAAGCAGAGAAAGACAACTATCATATGATTTCTCTCATCTATGGAACATAAGAACTAGGATGATCGGTAGGGGAAGAAAGGGATAAAGAAAGGGGGGGTAATCAGAAGGAGGAATGAAACATGAGAGACTATGGACTATGAGAAACAAACTGAGGACTTCAGAGGGGAGGGGGGTGGGGGAATGGGATATACCGGTGATGGGTAGTAAGGAGGGCACGTATTGCATGGTGCACTGGGTGTTATACACAACTAATGAATCATCGAGCCTTACATCGGAAACCGGGGATGTACTGTATGGTGACTAACATAATATAATAAAAAATCATTTAAAAAAAAAAAAAGGGCCATAAAATGCTGAATATTTTTCCTTTAAAAACAGAATAATCTAAATTTTAGAATAACTTTAGCAAGTAAGACTCTTTTTCACTACGTTCAATATTAGAAATATTTTCACTGTAGGTATAAAGAACCCAAATTTCCAGATAAACCTAACATATAATTCATTAATATCACTAGAAAGATCTCAAAACATAGTCCTGCTTTATTAAGATGTTTTAGTCTACTTCAATTTTGGCTGAAGAGATGTTAATGAAATGAGCAACAGATGGGACTGGAATTCGATGGGCTTCATTTATGGAAGAAGACAGCTTTCACTGAGATTTTAATGTAACCATAGCTCTTTTAATACATAAAGTATTTTATACGTAGAGTGGAATTCATAGCAGAAATTTAAAACTCATGAACTATTTAAGCAGCTATAACAATAGCACAGGTCTCTGACCCAGGGTGGAGACAGAAATGTAATATTTAAGGAACGCAAATAGCAAGACTATCTGTTCAACTAGACAGTAAGCTTATATCGCAAGGTTCTAAATTTAAATGGAAAGACATATTTTGCCCTTCTTCTTACATTTTTCTTAGCTTAAGAAGAACAGAACTCCCGGATATATTAGTATTATTATTTATTATTTATTATTTATTATTATTAACAATGTCAAGGTGTGCTGACTCAGTAATTTCATTATGGCCATGCAAGAACTTTCTGACATATGTTTTGCAGAGTTGAATTTTCTCTAGTTAATTGTGAAAAACCTTTAAAAAAAAATCTCTGCTAAAAGATACTAAATTTAAATGTTCCAGCTAAGTAACAGTCACACAGGCTCTTGTTCTAGGCCATTTATATCAGATGTTTTAAACTAACAAAGATGCCAATATAGCTAAAAAGGATGAGCTCAGATATTTTAAGCACTTGTATAACTGGTATAAAGAACATATAATTATGCACGTTAACTGTACTGGAATTAAAATGAAAAATTTAATAAAAAAGAACATATTATTAAAAAGGAAAATAAGGTGGTGGGAAACACTTGTACAAGTTATTGTTAAGAAGGCTTAAGGAAAAAATAAGCTGAAACTAAAAAAATATATAAAAATCATTAAGGAAAATCAAATATTCTCTGTTGAGTAATATTCCAGACTAGCATATTCCAAACTATGGTGTGTGGATTAAGAGATTCCATGGCCAACTATATTATTATATTGACGAAGCCAGGAGATCTCTGTCTATCTTGTTTATTGCTATGTCTAATATAGTGCCTGGCACCTATTAGGCATGCAATAATATTTGTTGAATGAATAAGTGAGTAAATTTGCAAAATACTATACATTATATGCTCCTTCTTTGAAGTTCACACTAAATAAAAGTCTAAGAGCGAGAAACCCTGTAAATGCCACAAAAAAAAGTTTAACTGTTTTAAATATAACTTTTCCCAAATTTATTTTTTATTTATTTATTTTTTAAAGACTTTATTTATCTGAGAGAGGGAGAAAGAGAGAGAATGAGCAGGGGGAGGGGCAGAAGGAGAAGCAGGCTCCCCACTGTGCAAGAAGCCCGACATGGGACTTGATCCCAGGACCCTGGGATCACAACCTGAGTCCAAGGCAGAGGCCTCACTGACTGAGCCACCCATGTGCCCCCAAATTTATTTGACAGAAAACTCATTAACATCTTCCAGACTCCTGTTTTAAGAGACTCAGTTTGGAAAATGCTATGGAAAGCAAGAGAAAGAAAAACAGAAGCATAGGCGCACCTATTACTGAGACTAGTAGGGTAATGTTTATAAAAATCAAAGAGAAATCACAATGGAACTCATTTTCTTTCACTTGATTTTTCTTTCAATGAGAATAATTTTGGTGGGTGATCAGATAGATCAGGACAAAACAAATGAGACTTAGTTCAAGCTCAAGCTCAATATGTAAAAAAAAAAAAAAATTAACACCTACCATTTGTCAAGCATTGTGCTCAGGGTACTTACTGCATAAGTCATGGGCTCTGTTCTTGAAGAGCTTATCACCTAGAACAAGGGTCTCCAATATTTTATATCTAGAAGGGCTAGGCAGGTAACACCAGTGAGTCAGATGTAAAAATGAAGAATGTAAATTTCAATTACTGCCATGTGAGAGTGTGGGCCCACTGTTTCTAGGTCATCTAGTTTTTAACGTAAGCTGGAAAATCTGGATTTTCAAAAGATTTAATTATAATTTTTAATTACTTTTCAATTAATTTAATTTTTTGAAAATTGTTGGATCCAAATCTAACATATCTGGAGACTGTATGTAACTCAGAAGCCACTAATTTGCAACCTCTGATTTAAAACTTCCATGTGAGCATGTAGCACTTTCAATGACTTCAAGGTCTCTAACTAAAATATATTATATCTCAAGTTACTGAGCAGACCTATGGATGAAATGCAAATCACCATCAGTTATTCTTAAGAAATTATGACTGTACGAAAGATGTTCCTAAATGTCTTTAAAAGCGGAAGAATACAGATTCTATAATATATAGGTGGCTTACTTTGATGTTAATTTTCAGCACAAGTCTAAAGTAGAATATTAAAATAAAATTCTAGAAAAGTGGTGACATACATATATGGCATGGACACATATATGATACTGGCACCATTTTATTTTAATACTTTAGTGTCTATTTTCATATTTTAAAATTAATTTTAAAATTTTAATTTCATACAAAAATTAAATATAAATTTTTAAAATGAATTTATCTATGTGTATATACATTATAAGCATATATACACACAAATTTATATAAATGTAGAAAGAGATGTATACTCATATAAACATATATATCATCATGGGTAAGAATAAAATTTTAGACATATGCCTGAAGTTTGGCAAAGAACTGGACAAGTTCTTTTATGATATCCTGAAGACTATGGGAGAAATAAGAACTAGCTGATATTTAAAGAAGAAAGCAAAGCTGTCAATGAATGACTTCCCAATGGCCAAATCCAATACATTCTTTTAGTTCTCACTTGACTTGACCTCTGCATCATGCTGTTCATCCAGTCCTTACAGTGAATTTTTTTTCTTTACATTTGCACAATATCTCCTGGTTCTCTTCCTTGCTTTGTCAATTCCTTGATGGACTTACCATTTTCTTTCCATACATTGAGTTAATGATGCCTTTCCTAGCCAGAACTGTGCATTAGAATCACCACGGCATACATCTCACACATACCTGCCTACTGAGTCAAAATATCTGTGACTGAGGAAGGCATATGTATATAATTTTAAGCCTCAAGGTGATGGAGATGAGCAACCTAATTAAGAACCATGGTCCTAACATTAAAGCAACTCCCAGAAATCTGTACTTAATCTTCTCTTGATATAGTTTCGCCCTAGGAGATTTTTCCACCACCAAGGTTTTAACTATTTCCTCTACAGTGATGATTTCTAAACCTTTATCTCTCTATACAGTGTTTTTCTTTGACTCAAGACCAATATTTTCAAATGCTCACTAGGAATATCTACTTAGATACACAATAGGAATCTTAAACAGAGCAGTCCCCAAATTAAACTTATATCCCAAACCTCCATCCTATCAAACCTGTCATTCTTCTTATACAGACATACTTCATTTTATTACACTTTGCTTTACTGATCTTTTCAGATATTGTGCTTTTTACACATCGAAGGTTTGTGGCAACCCTGTTTTGAGCAAGTCTATCAATGCCATTTTTCTAATAGCATTTGCTCATTTTGTATCTCTGCGACACTTAGGTAATTATCACAATACATCAAACTTTTTCATTACTGTATTTGTTACAGTGATCTGTGATTAGTGGTCTTTGATATTATTATTATAATTGCTTTGGGGCACCATGAATTATGCCCATATGAGACAGGGAACTTAATAAATGTTCGGTGGAGCAGTGAGAACTGCTCTTCCAAACCGGCGCTCCCCCCCATCTCTCCCTCTCCTCAAGCCTCCCCTTCCCTAAGACAAAGAAATACTGCAGTTAGGCCAATTAACAACCCTACAATGGCCTCTAAGTAGCCAAGTGAAAGTTAGGTTCACATGTCTCTCACTTTAAATCAAAAGCTAGAAATAAAGCTTAGTGAGGAAGGCATGTCAACAGCCAAGACAGGCCAAAAGCTAGGACTCTTGCTCCAGTTAGCTAAGTTGTGAAGGCAAAGGAAAAGTCCTTGAAGGAAACTAAGTGCTTCTCCAGTGAACACACAAATGATAAAGAAACAAAACAGCCTTATTGCTGATAAGAAGAAAGTTTGAGTGGTCTGGATAGAATACCAAACCAGCCACAGAGTTCCCTTAAGCCAGAGCCTAATCCAGAGCAAGGCCCTAACTTTCTTCAATTCTGTGAAGGCACTTCACCTCTCTCTGCCTTCACAGAACCAAACAGAGGAAGCTGCAGAGGTTGGTTGAATCTAGCAGAGGTTGGTTCGTGAGGTTATGGAAAAGAAGCCATCTCCATAATATAAAAGTGTAAGGTGAAGCAGCAAGTGCTACTGCAGAAGTGATAGCAACTTATCCAAAAGATCTAGCTAAGGTAATTAATGAAGATGGGTGCACTAAACAACAGGTTGTCAATGTAAACAAAATAGCCTTCTATTGGAAGAAGATGCCATCTAAGACTTTCATAGCTGGAGAGAAGCTGATGCCTGGCTTCAAAGCTTCAAAGGTCAGGCGTACTTCTTGTTAAGGGCTAATGAAGCTAGTGACTTTAAGTTGAAGCCGGTGCTTATTAACCATTCTAAAAATCCTAGGCCCCTTAAGAATTATGCTAAATCTACTCTGCCTGTGTTCTGTAAATGACACAAAAAAGCCTGGACAGCACATCCGTTCACAACATTAAAGCCCACTGAATATTTAAGCCCACTGTTTAGACCTATGGCGAAGAACAAAAGATTCCTTTCAAAATATGACAACTCACTGACAATGTACCTGGTCACCCAAGAGTTCTGATGGAGATGTACAAGACTAATGTTGTTTTCATGCCTGCAAACACAACAACCATTCTGCAGCCCATGGATCAATTTTGACTTTCAAGTCCTATTATTCAAGAAATACAATTCTGTAAGGCTATCGCTGCCTTAGACAGTGAGTCTTCTGATGTTTGTGGGCAAAGTAAACTGAAAACCTTCTGGAAAAGATTCACATTCTAGATGCCATTAAGAACATTCATGATTCATGGGAAGAGGTCAAAATCTCAACATTAATAGGAGTTTGGAAGAAGTTGATTCCAATCTTCATGGATGACTTTCAGGGATTAAAGTAAGTACCTATGGATGTAGCAGAAATAACAGGACTAGAATTACAAGTGGAGTCTGAAGATGGGACTGAATTGTGCAATCTCATGATCAAACTTGAACAGATGAGGAATTGCTTCTTATGGATCAGCAAAGAAAGTGGTTTCATTTGGTGGAATCTATTCCTGGTAAAGATGCTGTCAAGACTGTTGAAATGACAACAAAGGATTCAGGATACTACATAAACTTAGTTGATAAAGCAGTGGCTGAGTTTTAGAGGATTAACTCCAATCTTGTAAGAAGTTCTACTGTAGGTAAAATTCTATCAAACAGCATCACATGCTACAGAGAAATCGTTCCTGAGAAGCAGAGTAATTGACATGGCAAATTTCACTCTTGTCTTAAGAATTTGCCATAGCCACCCCAACCTTTAGTAACCGCCCTGATCAGTCAGCAGCCATTAACACCGAGGCAAGACCCTGTAACCAGCAGAAAGATTACATCTTGCTGGAAGCTCAGCTGATGGCTAGCATTTTTTTAGTAATAAAGTATTTTTATTTTTTATATTTTTTGTTAGAAAAGAATGCTTTATTAATTATTCTTATACATTTAAATTTTTAGAGCCTTTAGAGTTTTCGTTTGTCTCAAGTTTTTATTTAAATCCCAGTTAGTTAACATGTAGTGTAATACTGGTTTCAGGAGTAGAATTTAGTGATTCATCACTTACGTAGAGTAATAAAGTATTTTTATTTTTATTTATTTTTTATTTTTATTTTTTTTAAAGATTTTATTTATTTATTTGACCTAGACAGACAGCCAGCGAGAGAGGGAACACAAGCAGGGGGAGTGGGAGAGGAAGAAGCAGGCTTCCCAGTGGAGGAGCCCGATGTGGGGCTCGATCCCAGGACTCCGGGATCATGCCCCGAGCTGAAGGCAGACGCTTAACGACTGAGCCACCCAGGTGCCCCTAATAAAGTATTTTTAAATTAAAGCATGCACATTTTGGACATAATGCTGTTTCATACACTTACTAGATGACTTACAGTGTCAACATAACTTTCATGTGCACTGGGAAACCAAAAATTCATTTGACTTGCATTATCACAATATTCACTTTATTGCATGGTCTGGAACCAAACCTGCAATATTTCTGACGCAAGCCTGTATTTTTTTCTATACTCTCTCCTGGCAGCCCTCAATCTGAAGAAATATTTGCTTATGACCCTATTCCCATAAAACACTGTATAATGTAACACACTGTCCCCAAGATCACAACTGTGATTTATTTATATACATTTGTATGTTATGTTTTGTTTATATGTGCTAGTTTTATTTATATGTTAATTTAACATATCTATTACATTAACACATATTTATTATTTATTGTGTTCTAATCCTATGATTTATGTGGGCTAGTTTGATTTAATAAATTGAGCAAAACAGACTTCTCTTTCAGGAATTTGAATTGAAAAATAGAATTAGCTGTGGGTTCTAGAGCTGAAAGGTTATACTGTATCAGGCCTGGAATGGCCACGATAGCTAAGTATAAACTGAAAATTTATGAGAAAGAAACTACTAGCAGATAAAGCTAGTCAGCAGAAAGAAGGTAAGAGGCAGAAATGCAGAGAAAAGCAGAGATGCCACTAGAGAGAGAAACCATGCCCCTGCGGCCCCCAAGGTCACTTTAGTCCAATTTCTCCTTGGTTCCTCATATTTCTATAAGATTCCTTACTGTATCTTTTCAAACACACCCTTACCTTTTCCAGTTATCTTGAATGGATCTTTGTCCTTTGCAGTGAAGGAAGCTCTAATACAGTGATTCTAAGTGTATCTATGCCCTTGACCACACCATCCACACCCTATCAGATTGTTCCCTAAATCTGGTTTAGGGTATATAGGATTCTACCTATAAAGCTGTCTGCCAACCTTTCTCTTCCCCTCCACTACTGATGGCCTTGTTCTAAGTCCTCTTTATCTCTGAATTGGACTATGGTAACGGTCCCCTAACTGGTCTTTGTCACCACTGACTCCCAAATCTTAACCTTGGACAGAGCTAGTAGAGTGATATTTTTAATCTATCTGACCCCCTTACTCCACCGATGGTTTTATATGCCTTTTATATGGTAAAGTCCAAATATTTTACCATGGTTCATATGGCCCTTTACACCCTGGCTCCACCTAGACTTTCTAACTCATCTCTGCCCCATTTCATGAGGTACCAAGCCATGAGCTTAGCCTCACAAGATACCTCAGAAGGCAAGCTGAAATCCCCATAAGCTATGCACTTTGTAACACAGAGATGGCTTTATCCAGGCTACCTCCTCTCGCGACTCTCCCTGCTCTGTCTGGCAAACTTCTGTTCAGGCTTCAAATTTCTTCTGACCCCAACACACTCTTAAACACTAAACTGAAACAGGAAAATCTGGGTTGTATAAATGCTATACTGATATAAGAATGTTGAGTATGCACAAAATGACTATACTTCTTTCAAAAGAGAAATTCCATGTACCTCATCGATTGACCGAAAGTCAATTGACAAAACTTTATCTAGCATATGTTAAGGTGTTGTATTAGGAAGAGGGCATAGCATCTGATAATACCTAACTAAAAGACTACAAGTGTCTTTTTAGGACTTGTTCAATTACATACACCAAAAGTGTATTTAATATTCTCAGGATGTCACTAAAAGCATTCCAAATTACCACCGTTACGTTGGTGTTGTAAATCTTAAACTTCTTTAGCCTTAGATATCTATAGAAACAGAATTCTAGTGTTCTGTGGTCATTTATTTAAAATATCTTTTTTTTCTTTTTTCAGGGAAATAGCGAACAAAACAAGAGCACAGTTCTCACCGTAGAGCCAAAGTAATAAAGGGCTCTTTTGTAGACAAATTCTAGAACTTCTTAATTATACACAGGCTTATTATCTGTATCTCCAGTGTTATAAAGTACCAGAACTTCATTAGAAAAATTAAGCTGGAGAAATGAAGGCAGCACTTTGTAAATTTCCAGTGGAAATTAGCTGGGAGAGGCAGAGGGATACTGGATCAAAAGAGGGTAATCATGCTTAACTGTGCCCTAGAGCACCCGCATGTTTAATACGATTTGCACAGTAACTACCTCTCCTATTACTGCTTGTTTGGAGTATTCTGTGTTAATGGGGTTAGCTAATTTAGTATTTTAACTTAAAAAGGCTCTGCTGATTAATAAATGTTGCACACTGTGCTAGTAATTAAAATAAATGGAAGAGTTACAAATAAAAGTTGAATTGTTAAGAAAACACTATCTGAAAATATATGATAATCCCTATTTATCATAATATAATAACAGTTCAGAAAACATGCAAATGATAAAGGTCTAGAGTGTCTGAAAATCCCAAAAGTCAAAAAAGTTTTGAGATGTGTTAAACTTCTTTATCACTACTCTTTAGTGATAAATATAACCAGATCTCATCTGTATACACATTTTTTAAAATGCCCTCTTTAAAAACTATTTAGATCTAGTTTCTTTTTTTTTAAGAGTTCCAAAACATAATTTTGAATGACAATCTTAAGTTATCAAATTATGGAAATAGTAAATATAACATAAAAATTTACATTTGTATCATTATGAATAATAATGAAACTAGTAGAACAATACTGGAGCATGGAACATAGGGGACTTCAATTTTATCTGTGTTGTTTTCTTCTTTTTTTTTTACTTGGTAAATTCTTTTTTATTTTTTATTTCTTTTAATAATAATATTTTTTATTATATTATGTTAGTCACCATACAGTACATCCCTGGTTTTTGATGTAAAGTTCCATGATTCATTAGTTGTGTATAACACCCAGTGCACCATGCAATACGTGCCCTCCTTACTACCCATCACCAGCCTATCCCATTCCCCCACCCTCTCCCCTCTGAAGCCCTCAGTTTGTTTCCCAGATCTAGTTTCTTAACCTTTCCCATAACATTTTTCCAACGGTAACTGTCTATAAAATACTGATACTTCATTAGAAGCAATATTTAAAAGGTTTAAAAATGACTACTCTATTTACCAAGCCTTCTGTCTAAGCTACGTTGCAAACCTGAGGGAATGAAGGCCAATATGTAAGATTCAGTTGCTGAATGTTTTTCACTAGTGCCAGCAAATGGCAGGGCTCAAGAAATGCAGTTGCTAGTTCTGCTTTGCTGCTAAATGTGTCTAGGATGTCTCCCATTTCACCTAATCTGAATAACAGAGGGTGACAGAACATGTCATCCCAAATAACGCCACTTTGGCAAAGGATTATTTTGAGCTACAGGCACTTGAAAAGAACAGGTACAAGAAACATGATCTGAACTCCCCCACCCTTTTCTTTCCCTAAAATCAGGAGATAACACACCCATATGACCCTTGACTTCCCTATACCATGAGGAAAGAAAGCATCTTGTCACCGAGATGAGGAGTAGAAGCAGAGAGAATTTTGTAAAACAGAACTTGTTAAGTAACTTTTATCTTCCTTTGGTCTCCCCACATATTTTATTTTTCTACAACGTTTCTCATTGTTCAAGCTAACGTATAAGCACTTAGGACTTGCCACTTAGTGGGTGTTCATTTTCTTATGGGGCTCCTGTGTCATGTAACACTTCTCTTTAATAAATGTGTGTGCTTTTCTCCTGTTAATCTGTCTTATGTCAATTTAATTCTCAGGCCCAGCTGAGGACCCTAAGAGGATAGAGGGAAAGTTTTGCCTCCCCTACAATATCTATCAGAAAATTAACACCTTTTATTTTTCAAAAAGGTGTAAAGACAGCTATTGAGTGGTCTGTACTCAGGTTCTTATGAAAGCCTATACAAGTTTAAAATACAATATCCTTGGGGCGCCTGGGTGGTGCAGTGGTTAAGCGTCTGCCTTCGTCTGCCTTCGGCTCAGGGCGTGATCCCGGCGTTCTGGGATCGAGCCCCACATCAGGCTCCTCCACTAAGTGCCTGCTTCTTCCTCTCCCACTCCCTCTGCTTGTGTTCCCTCTCTCGCTGGCTGTCACTCTCTGTCAAATAAATAAATAAAATCTTTAAAAAAAAATACAATATCCTTATACTATGATTCAATCATGAACTTCTCTCTTCACAGGGAGGCTCAAGTCACAATCACAATTTTTTAATCCTCTAAATGCCCATACCTTAAACCTGCAGAAGAATCTTGAATCCTTAGGAATGCAAGGATTTACCTCAAGTTTAGCTCAGGTTTATAATTAATCGAAACACCAAAGTTTGGTCTAGCAAGGCAGTTCCTTAATTTGAAGAACAAGTTATATTAGCTTCCTATTGCTGCTATAACACCACCACAAACTTAGTGGCTTAAAGAACACAAATTTATTATCTTAGAGTTCTAGAGGTCAGAAGTCTGAAATGGGTCTCACTGGGCTAAAATCTGGGGGTTGGCAGGGCTGCATTCCTTCTCGAGATTCTTTTTCTTTTTAAGATTTTATTTATTTATTTATTTGAGAGAGAGAGAGAACATGAACAGGGCTAGAGGCAGAGGGAGAAGCAGACTCCCCACTGAGCAGGGAGCCTGACGTGTGGCTCGCTCCCAGGACCCTGGGATCATGACCTGAGCTGAAAGCAGACACTTGACCAACTGAGCCACCCAGGCGCCCTTATTCTGGAGATTCTATGGGAGAATTCCTTTCTTTACCTTTCCCAGCTGCTGGAGGCTGACAGCATTCCTCAGTTGTAGCTGTTTACTCTGTACTCAAAGGCAGCAAAGACCAGCTGTCTTTCCCACATCGCATCACTCTGACCTTCAATGTAGTCAAATCTCTTTCTGCCTCCCGCTTCCACTTTTAAGGACCCCTGTGATTACACTGGGCCCACCCAGACCATCTAGGATAATCTCCTCCATCTTTAAATTCTTAATCATATCTGTAAAGTCCTCTTCACCATGGAAGGTAACAACATATTCACGGGTTCCTGAGATGAGGTTGTAGACTGAGGGGTGGGGGGCGGGGGGCATTATTTTGCCTCCTGGAACACAGACTGGCACTGACTTCTACTGCAATGTCTTAAATCCTTTCCATTTTGGATCCAGTTATAGTCTGCATAATTATAATCTCTGTATTAAGTCAGAATGTTTACAATTAAGAGAAGGTATTAACATACAGGACCTTAGCCCCTCTCATAAGACTTTAAGTGAAGTCCATATCAGTGTATAACACCTGCCTTATGATCACCCACTCCACTCCATCTCTGCCATCTTGATGGGTACGTTAAATGTTTACTTGGATAGCTCTTGGATGGCATGGCCTTCCCCTTCTTCCACCTTTTTTTTTTTTTTACGTCTTCCACCTCTTAATAACAATGATTTCTTTTTCCACTTCATCTAGGCAATTGGCATGATTCCATTTTACATCTAAAAATATTCTTTGAAATGCTCTCTGAAAAAATGTAAAACAAATTAATGACCATGTCTTAAAAAGTAAAAATAATCCTTTTTTATATTTTTAAATGAATTTCAGATTGAATAAATCATGGGAGTTAGAAAATTCCTTAATGGAAGCAGAAGAGAACATGGGATACAGAGGAATAAAAGCAGCTCGGTACCTCTGGAGCACAGAGTTTCTTAGGAAATGTGGCGGACTGACTAGAGAAACAAGCCTGGACCCCATCCTGAAGGACACTGTGTCTTCTGACAAAGAATTAAAATTTATCCTGGAGTTGATAAAAAGCCATTAAAAAGCATTTTGTCTGAATAACAGCTTGCTTAAATTTCTCTAGTATTATAGTAAATGCACTGAATGGGAGGAAGACTGGGCAGACCGGATAAGCTTTTTATAGCAATTACAAAAACTTGTAAGTGCCTAAATTAAATCAGAATTAGAAAGGAAAAGAGCGACTAAATTTGAGAGATACTTAAAAGGTAGACTAGACAGGATTTGAGGACCAAGAGAATGCTGGAGAAGGATAACGGGATAACTTATGGGTCCCTACCCTGGGCAAAAAGTTGGGGTTACAATTCACATTCCAGATAAGAAGAAGCAGGCCAATGTGGGATATACTGAGTCGGGAACATCTGGTGGAGAAGTAAATAAAGATGGCAGTTGAAAATATATATCTGGAATGTAAGAGTAAGATCTTAGAGATTTAGAGTGGAAAGCACTGGCATAGAGGTTGCAGTTGAAGTCTCTCAATCAGAAGCAATCATTCACACAGATTACATACAGAAGGAGAAGGTAAAGAAAAGAGTTGAATGTTGAGTCCTGCCATCACCTTAGCTCTATTACACTACCTCTCACCAAAGTATTGCAATATTCTCCGCATGGTTTTCCTTCCCCCCCGTACATTTCTTCTCAAATACACCTGTCTCACAATCAACAAATATATATTCTTTCTGTGACATTCCTCTTACTCAAAAATCTTAAATAATTCTTCATGATCTACAGATAAACTCTCCAGTCCTTGGCTTTCAAGCCTTGCCCACTTTCTCCTTCTACTGCTTCCCACATGAAAATTAGCTTCCGTCAAATTGGTGTTCTCATTGTTCTGTGAACTTTTTCTACCATCCTTTTTTTTTTCATACTGTCAATCTGCTTTTACCTTTTCTTTATCAAATCTAAACCATCTTTCACAGAACCAATTCAGTTCCTTTTCTTTGAAGAACATCTTCCTAGACCAGCAGAGACCAGAGCAAACACTACATTAAAAAAAAAAAAATCAAGATACTTAGTGTCTTTAATACACATTTGATGATTTTCAAGTGCTTATCCATGGCAATTCTTACTCAGAATTTCATTAGGTTTTCTGATTTGGTTTAAAGCTAGAAGCACAGAAGTTCCATGAGAGCAGAGAATTTGTCTATTTTATTTACTGCTAAATCGCAAGAGCTTAGAACTATGCGGGACATGCAAGCATTTGTTAAATCAATAAACACCTCTGTACATTTCTCACAATATCCAGCTGAGAGCTTCTCAAATAAAGGTTACTTAGCAATCATTTACTAATTGCTTATTTAATTTCCTGGTTTCATAAAGATAGACGTGAATAAGGAAAATAATTTCCTTTAAGAAAAAAATGAAACTGGAATAAGTTTCTTTAGGAAAGAGAACAAGCAAATAAAGCTCTAAATGCTTCCAAAAAACCCTCTGTAATCCATACTCAATATGTAAAATACTGTCCCACTGTCTATGCTTATTTTAAAGAACATAAAAGAATGCGACCTTATTTGGAAATAAGACTGTTGCAGATGTAATAAGATGAGGTCATACTGAAGTAAGACAGGCCCCTAATGTAGATAGGACCCTCTGCATTAAAAAAATTATGCACCTCTGTGGTAAAGGGATACATTTTTCCTAATTCCTATAACAGAATTCTTATCTGTAAAGATATAAAAGCTAAATTTCTAACATTTCTTTTGCCTCACAAGATATGATTATGTTATGCGGTATATGAAAACTAAAATGGTTTTAGAAGAAGCTACAAAATATCACTGCTTCAAATCTCAAAAAAAAAAAAAAAAAAGGAATTATCCATAGGTTAGCTGCTAAAACCAACTGCTTAGCCCCCTTGCTAAAAACATGGTAGATTCAAATCTATAAGTAATTTCTTAAGCATTCCCAGTTGGGTTTGTTCCTGATTGGTTGATAATCCTAGGAGCATTTTTAATCTGGAAACTTCAGGGTAAAGGGTCATCAGCATAGAGGTTGAAGATATTTACAGGTATTCCATGGAAAGTACAAATGGAACATCTTTATATGGGGATAATATTGATATCTCATCCCTCCAGGCTTATCAAGGAAGATACTATGAAAAGATACTTCAGTATCTTTGATACACAGTGATTTCCGTAGAAATATTAATGTGGTCAATTACTTGAGCAATTAATCTTGTTATTTCATAAACCTTTGTATCACTGAAAACAAAAATAATTCTGAGTAATATAACTCTTTAGATATTCATCACTAAATTGCATATTTTGCTTGACTAAGTCTGAGCAGCATTAATCTTCTATAATCTCTTTGATAAAACCAATCTACCTCCCCCAAAACCAATTGGAAATAAATGTTTCTTGTTTTCTTATTCATCATACATAGGGTGACTGTCAATTATTGAAAGAAGGTATGGAATACTCTATAGCTAGTTATTTCATGTCAAGTAATTGCTATAAAATAAAAAATTAATAAAAATTACTTGAGATGCATGCCAATTTCATCTTTCATCTGGGTTTGTGTGAAAATCTTTATTTTTAAAGAGACTTTTCAGAAATGCCTGATTAACATAAGGCACATTATATATCTCTCCTGACTTATCAAATGATCCAAAATCCACTATGCTGGATGAGAGGTAATTCTAGCTTCTTTACATAACAAAACATACTTTGTAATGTATTTTGGACTTATCATTATTTTACATTTATAATATGATGACTATTTCATATTATATATTATGCAAAAATAATAGTTTACATGTTAACTATTATACAATAATTTATAACAATATTTTATATTATAATTATTATAAAATTGTAATTTATATGAGAATAATATAATTATCGTGTTATTATTCAGAATATTTATAATACTAAATCATTATAAGACACAATATAAAGATAATTACAGGATATATTATAGGACAATAATAATAACTTTTAAAAAAGCCATTCTAGATTTTAAATGGTCTGTTTACATATTAATATGACTATACTGATGACAAATGCCTTAAGAGAGAGGAAGTGCTTTGGAGAAATATGTATGAATTGAGACCCAAATCAGTGAGGCTAGTAAAATAATTTTAATTTGCATATGCTATTAGATCTTCCTTTATCTTTTTCAGTCATCTTCCTCAGTAGTAAAGACACTAACCTCCTACATTGCACCTAATTTATTAAATGTATATCAATGTTTCCAAATTAAATTTAGTCCGCATTAAGAAAAATGTTTTTGTTCTGTTCGTTCTTATTTTAGAAGCATCATAGGCTTTCACTTATCCCCTTGAAATGCCATTCATTCTTCTCTTTTTCTTTCAGTAGTTATATATACACATTTATATAAATTTATACATATATAAATATATATTACACATATATACACATTTATATAAATATACACACTTATATTTATATAATATATACACATTTATATATAAATAAGTTATATAAATATGTAAATATATAAATAAATGTATATATAACACAAATAAATGTATATATATTTATATATAAATGTGTATATGTCTGTGTATTTACATATTTATATATATAAATGTGTACATGTGTGTGTATAGTAATATATAACAATATATAAAAAAGTATTTAGCATATTTGCATATTGAAAAATGGTTGCTTCTGAATAGGTCAAGGGTGGCACTACCTTTTCTCACAAATAAAAGATTCTCTACAGTATCAGGAAATGCAAAATGTTAAATCATTTAAGGCACCACACAGGCTAAAGCTATTTTCTTTTTAAGCTAAGAACTCACATATTGTCATTTACATTTCGCATCCACTCCTGTCTTCTGAATTCCCCTCTGGCCAGCTTTAACTCATCAATTGGTTCTGCTACCCGCAGTGTTGGCTCCAAAGGCTTGTAGCGCTGTTCCAAAACTTCAGTGATATCACGGAATGGTCCCTGACAAGAAAGAATGAGGAAATATTTTATTATGGAAGACTTTTTGTCATTTTATTCATGATCAAGGGTGCTGAATATCTACATAGCATACCAAGTTTACCAAATTATTTTTAAAGAACAAGCTGTTCTCTGAATTAGAAAATACATAGAATATCACATCTTCAAAAAATGCTCACACAAGTAGAAGTGATTATATTAAAATATTTTAAATTAGCCAAAATTTTCCCTACTTACATCAAAAGACTTTTTATGCTAAAACTGTTTGATTTGTAGTTACGTTACTTTGTTTTCTAATTAAAAAAAAAACGTTTCTTCTGATATAACTTAAAAAGAATTCTCTCCCTTTTTAAGTAAAAATATTAGAAAAGATTCTGAGCATTGCTTTCAAAAAGACTTCCTATCAATAGAAATAGGATAGCAAGGTTTTTTTTTCATAAAATAAAGCTTTTAAGTGAATGCCACATCTTATATATAATTGGTGACCCTCCAAACCACAGAGAATCCTAATTTTAATTAATTTAAGTGTTCTTTAGTAAAAATTCTAAGTTCTATTGCATAATAACTCTGATACAATAGCAAACATCTAATGACACAAATACATAGCGGAGGAAAGCCCATAAAGCTGCAACAGTGAAAAGTGTTTTATAACATGTCCTACCTTTAAATTAGTAGTTACTTATATTAATTACTAGAATCCACTGGTTGTCTAATTAGTATCATAATAAGCACAATACAAATCAGAGGCGGCTCTGGAATTTGCCATGTCATTAATTACAGACTGCTTTTTTTTTTCACCACTATTGTTGTGCAGGACAGAAGTGATATAAAATGGACAAAGATTCCTAATCATATTCCTTATCCTTAAAGATCTCTTCTTTAAATAGGTTATCACTAACAAGACACAGCTGGAGTTACTGCAAGCACTGAGTGAAGACTGTGGGGCTAATAAAAAGAAATGATTCACGCCTCATTTATGTTCACTTATGTTTTACATTAATAGAAACCAATAATAGGAACCAGTTACCATAAAAGTCATGGACCGTAAATAACACAAATGGCAAATAAGTATCATCTAGTACTTTTCACAGCTGGACAGGAGGATTGCTATATTTGAAAGTAGTTAATGGATTTTTATTGGAACTTTACTTTTTAAAGATACAGTAACATGATTCCAAGTTCACTATTAAGAAATCAAATGGGGATTTTTTTTTTTTACAGATTCTTAATGTTTTACTTTGAGAAATTCTATGGTTTTAAAAATTAATATTTGGTTGTGTTACCTGGGGAAAATTACTTCTTCAGACCTTCTTTCCTTATATGTAAAATGGAATAATAACTCTCTCACAAAAGTGCTCTTAAGATACATAAGACAACGTAAGTAACACTCTTAGCATTGTACTGAGAACATACTAAAAATTCATACCCCTGGCTTTATTTTCATTATTAGTTTCACGAGAAGTTTGGAGAAGGTTTTGAACAATAGCAGCATCAAATATATAATGAAATATGCAAGGCTAGGAGTTTGAAGGGACCAGCATTCACAAGGAGGAATGGTCTTCTAAGTGGCCAAGCTCTACCTTCTAAACTTTGTTGGTGTATCAACATAACACATATCCATTTGTAGACTTATGCCACTACTTGTTCTGGAACTTACTATTTCCAAAGAGACTAGGAAATGAAAATGGAGTAGCCCTACTCAAGCAGCAAAATTTAGAATAAAAATAGACCCTGTCTTCCTGTTGGGTTCAGTATAATCTTTGTGACCCTAATCGTCCCCTAATCACGTCCATCTCTCTATAATCTATCAATGCCTGGTCCATACATTTATATCTTAGACACTTAGACAAGTGTCTTGCCCTTGAGCTCAACAGAACTTCTCCCTGGTTAGAAATGACATTTACCGTCAAGCTTCTCCTATGCCAAAGCTTCTGTTATTTTGTATTTCTGTTGATAGACTGCCTTTCAGATCTCAAGTGATCTGAATATTGATCATACCAGGAGTGACATGGGGCCTCAGATTCGGGGGAAAGCTTCAAACTTTGGATCTGCTCATTGTATTCATTTCCAAATATTAATCCCTATAATGCCTAGACTCAGCCTGAATCTGTAAGTCTCCTTTGACTCTTAGCTATAGTTTTCCAAAGTTTGACTTTATTTACATCCAACCAAATCCTGATTATGAGGGTCAAATATATTTATGTTCTTCTATATTTTTAATAACGCATGTTACTTTATAGACATCTTGTATTTTTACAATTATCTCAAAGCTTAAATAATAATGAAGTTATGTTTTAAACTCCCAGGATTGTTTCATACACTTGAGAAATTTACCTCCCAAGTATAGACAGACCATCAGAGTATAAATATTACCATTCGTAGTATAGCATATATAATCTTAGATCTCCCTGACGATGTATGCGCCTTTCATATTATTAGATAACATATAGGAAATGTGATTCTGTCCAATAAAACCACAACATTAAAAATACCATTCTGTGAAAACAAGAATGGAAAGGAGGAAAGAAAGTGAAGAAAGAAGAAGCCAAAGGAAGCTGAGAGAAAAGAAGGTGGGATGAAACGATGGGCTGAGGAAGAATGGGAAGGAAGGAAGGAAGGAAAAAAGGAAAGAAAGGAAGAAAGAGAAGATTAAAATGATGTGGAGTGGAGGGAGAAGCCCAGGGACAGGAATGAAGGAGACAGGGATAGAAGGAAAGAGGAAAAGAACAATGGAAGGGAGAAAGGAAAAAAGAAGGGAGCAGAAAAGAAAATTAACAAGGATCATTATTTTGTGGTATGCTAGATAAAGGTAATTTATACGTGTATATATGTATGTACACATACGTATGCATATATATCTGCATATATACACACACACATACACATATACAAAATCTTCCATATACATGTATATTCCACATATATTCACATGTATATCATTATATGAATGTATATAATATTTTCTATGTGTCTTCATATATATACTATTGTGGTATAATAAGAAATACATAGCTGATGATTTTTGTCACTGATTTATTTATTTTTTTTAAAAGATTTTATTTATTTATGTGACAGAGATAGACAGCCAGCGAGAGAGGGAACACAAGCAGGGGGAGTGGGAGAGGAAGAAGCAGGCTCCCAGCGGAGGAGCCTGATGTGGGACTCGATCTGGGAACACCGGGATCACGCCCTGAGCCGACACCGGGATCACGCCCTGAGCCGAAGGCAGACGCTTAACGACTGCGCTACCCAGGCGCCCCGTCACTGATTTCTGGCATAGTGCTCCTAAAATGCTTGGAATTTCCTGAGTGATGGGGTGCCTTTGTTACTGATAACAAGGTTATACCTGAGATTATGCTAATGAGGTGATTTAGGTTAGCCCCTAGTAGCCTCTTAATGAAACTGGTCATCACAAAGACCAAATGATTAGAAGGTTGAAATTTCCAGGCCCCGCTTCTGATCTCCAGGGAAAGGTAATGGAGTTTAAGATTGAGCTTTATAAAAACTCTTACACAAGGAGATTTGATGAGCTTCTCAACTGGCACAAACATCTACGTGCTGGTAGAGAGGCGCATCCCAACTCTATGAGAAGAAGCCTGTGCACTCTGGACCCTTTCAGACCTCACTCAACGTTCCTCTTCACCTGGCTGTTTATCTGTACCCTTTAGAGTAAAGCAGCAAATGTAAATAAAATGTCTTCCTGAGTACTGTGAACCACTCTAGCAAATTATCAAACCTTAGGATGGGGTCATGGGACCCCTCAATTTGTACCCAGCTCAGTAAGAAATATAGGAGACCCAGAAATTGCAACTGGTATGTGAAGTGAAGAACAATTTTGTGGGGTTAAGCCCTTGAGCTACAGAGAACTCCTGGTAGTTAGTGTTAGAACTGGCTTGAATTGTTGGACACCAAATGGTATTCAGAGAATCAGAGAATTAGTTGCTGGTGTTGGAAGACACCTTGGTCACATATATATATTTCTCCATACATATTTATATACTTTTAATATGTATTTACTATATTTATTATGTAAATATACATGTATACATCTTCCATACAAATACATATAACCATTTATATATATATATATTATATATATACATAAATTGTCCACATATATTATTCACATATATCTTGTATATAGCTATATGTATGTATCTTCCATATGCATTCCATAAACACTAAATACATATATGTATAAATACAATGCTATGGGGGAGGGACGCCATGTAAAGTACTAAATGGGTTGTATTGAGAAAAGAGCATTAATAGAGATGAAGAGTGAATACAAACTAGTATAAGCCATATCATAAAAACATAAAATAGCAAAGCAGTAAAGATAATGTGGAATGTAAATATTATAAAACTCATATAAAATGATATTAAATGTGTATGGTTAATGTTGTGAATATTATACAGTGTGTGGCGGTTTGGTCTGGATGACTTCTAGAGTGTTTCCACTCAGAAACATTTACATATCTATATCTTATCAGTACCATATCATTTTCACATTTCCTAAGAAGTTGCATTCAGAATTACTCTATGAATTCCATGTATTACCAATAGCTATCTCATTGAATATAGCATAAAATATGGATTATTAAGTATACAAATACACAATGTTATATCTCATACCTTAGCAATCTTTGAACACTTAATACACAAGCAATGGAAATACCAGAATTATCTTCTTTATAGAATAATAAATGGAATTGCTCATTCTGATGGTATCATGTAAAATCATTACTTGCATCAATTGAAATAGTAATATGCATAATTCAAATGGTAAAAATTCAGTTACTTAGAATATGACATTTATTTTACATTTGTTTTAAAAACTATTTTAAATGCCTTTATTAGAATATTGGTATAACCTATATTTAGAAAAGAATAATGAAACCATACTCTGAAGATATGTTCCAAAATAAACCGAAAATTTTCCAATTATCTCTCTTTTGTCCCCTTGCTCAACTCTCCTCTCCCTGCCACTTTATTTCAAAAAGAGGGAGCTCTCTCAGCTTCTGTTTTTTTGGATAGATTTTTTTTTTTTTTACAGCTCTTTCTATAATATAGTATAAGCCATCAGTTAATATTATTTTTTAAAAATAGTATTAATTATCAATTAGTAGTTTTAAGAGAGCAAAAAAAAAAAAGCACAAATAAAGGGAATAAAAGACCCAATTACAGAAAGTGAATACATAACATCACAAATAATTACAGCAAAGTGGGAAATTATTTTATGGCATAGGTGAGGTTGTCTGCTAGCAATTGATGAAATGGCTGGGGGTGTGGAAAGCAGTCTGTAAAATGACCTCCAACCATCCTACTTTCTGGGACTCAAACCCTTGTATGGATTGGACTTACTTCTAAAAAATAAAATACGGCAGAATGGGAGGTCACTTGTGGCATGAGGTCATAAAAAGGCTATGGCTTCTGTTTTGAGAAGTCTCTCACTCTCGGTTAGATCACTCCCCCAAGGGAAGCCAGATACCAGTGAGGCAGCTCTGTAGAGAGGCCACTATGAGGAGGGGCTGAGATATGAAAACAAGTAACCATATGGGTGACCTTAGAAGAGGATCTCCTCATCCTCCTGCTCTTCCCTACAGCTGAGTTTCCACATGAAATCATAGCTTGCCTGGCACCTTGACTGCAACTTCATGACAGATCTTGAGTCAGAGGCACTCACCTAAGCTGTACCTACAAAACTGACCACAGAAACTGTGAGATAAGAAATGTGTGTTGGTTTAAGCCATCACGTTTTCAAGTTATTTATTACATAGCAAAAGATATACAGAGGAAAGCCTGTGTAAGGAACTATTAGGTGGGGTTCTGGGAATCTGGCCCTGTGAACCCGAATCAACCCAATTCTAGGTTGATGCCCCCTGGTGGCCGGTGTCTACTCCAGATTAAATATTGATGGGGATGATAGAACTGTTGCTCTCTGGGGCCTTTGGAACAGTGACACTCATCCCCAACACATCCCACTCCACCCTATAGCCCTGGGAAGTCATTTGCCAACCCAGCTCTAGAGGAAGCCAGGGAAGACTTTTTTTTGTCTCCGCCTGACTCTTGCATTGTTTTGGGTCCTCTGTAATTCTCAACTTATGCTTTTAGATTATGTTTACAACTGTATATAGATATGAATCATCAGATGAAAAGTTACATAAAGTTGATAATACATCATATTTTTCTAGCAACATGTAATAAAAGTACTGTTATAACAATGTTTTCAAAGAAAAAGGTTAGATCCTAGACAAAACTCTTATGTGTTAACTTCATATTTGAAATAATAAAATCCAGTCCCATAGAATTATTGGATTACTTCCCTCATACATATTTTAAACAGACCTTATATTTATTATTTAAAATTAGATTCCATAAAAAATAATTTCCCTTTCTTGTCACAAAGACAAAACAATAACTTAAAAAAAAAAACAGCAAGAATACAATCATTGACAGAATTCTTATATTGGACTGAGTACCTGACATTGTTTCCTATCAATGGGTGGCAGAATTTCGGATCGAGGAAAGGAACGGGCACTGGTACAAGCTAGCCAATTGCTAAGGCTGATGCAGCGCTTCGGCTTAGCTTTAGACCTTTGGGATGTTAAAGGCTTTGCCTTTTGTAACCGCAACTCCCACGGATCAGGATCTTTTCTGAATGGTGAATTGTATACACCTGGAATCTAAAGAAAAAACATAATTTTTATTTTTATCTTTAACTTTTCACATGAAATAAAAGGAAGACGAAGTTGTATCATAAAAATTTTCATATGTTTAAGAACAATTTTTAAGTAGACTCTACTTCTTAACTAGAGGCTGGCTTTAAATTCATCTAAGGAGATTACAAAATACTCACTTTGTCTACACTTCAGACCAACAATTTCAGAATCGTTTGTAGTTAAAGACTAAAAATGTTAAAAATCGCTGAGCTATAGCTTCTACCTGGCATATATGGCATATTTTATATAACCGTATATTAGAAAAACTTACACAAGGACCTTAAGGCATTCTTTCTGTTAAGTATGTATATGGATATTTAATCATATCCATAAGTCATACATTCACTCACACAAACTCAAATATGCAATGCTTGAACAAATTTCAGGAACAAAATTTGCACTCAATAAATACTTGATTGCTTTAATGATTATGCATTATACACCCTACTTAATAGCAGCAATTTTAAGTTCTCTACTTTAAAATAATAAACTGGCATTTTATATTAGGTGCTGTATTTCTGTAGTGTCATATTACCCTTAATGTTCTTTCATTGATCTTGCCACACGCTGTATTACAAGTCAACTTTGTTAGCACAGCACCTGCTGTGAGATAGAGGTTCAACAGATGTATGTATAACAAATGTTAAATTCAAGTTGAGCAAATATTCATTTTCTGAAAATTCAATGGTGTTTGAGTATACAAACAGCATAAAACCATATTTTTATACTTTTCATATATACAAATTCATAGTCATAAGGAAAAGTTATTTTATTTTTTACTTTTATTAAACATTTTTTAATATATTTATTGGGGGGGGGGCAGGCAGAAGGAGAGGGAGTAGCAGACTCCTGGCTGAACAGGGAGCCCAAAGCAGGATCAATCCCAGAACTCTGGGATCATGACCTGAACCGAAGGCAGACGTTTCACTGACTGAGCCACTGAGATGCCCCAGAAAAGTTACATTTTAAAGGACAGTATGACTTATTTGGTTTCTGTGTAGACACTCTGGACTAAGGATTAAACCCATATATTTTTCCTAAAATGTGCCTTTCTCTTATGCCACCATTATATGCAGAAATTTTTCTGGCCACTACATTTACTAATGGAACCAGCAGATTCAAAGTATTATGATTACCTAAAATCTTTCTTTGAAAAACTATCTTAGAAAATTTTGTATTTCCTGAGGCGCCTGGGTGGCATGATCTCAGGGTCCTGGGATTGACTCCCGTATAGGGCTCCCTGCTCAGCAGGGAGTCTGCTTCTCTCTCTCCCTCTACCCCTCCCCCCTGCTCATTTTCTCTCTCTCTCTTGCTCTCTCTCTCAAATAAAGAAGTAAATACATAAGTAAATAAATATATAAAATCTTTCAAAAAAAGAAAAAAAGAAAATTTTATATTCCCAGCCTAATATTTCAATTCAGTGTTAACCTTTCTCTAATATCAACTAAGGCTAGATTCAGTGCCCTATCCCTAATGCTACATTAAGAGACTGGGGACAACTCTGTCAGAGTTCCTACCTACCTACCACATTGTTTCATAATTACCTTTGCGTGTATCAATCTTCCCTAAACAAGCAGCTGGAGCACCAGGCCTGTGTTTTAGGTATTTTTGTATCCGCATGGCCTAGTGGATTCCTGGGCACATAGTAGACACTCAAAAACAATGCACTCTGCAGTAGGACCTGTGAAGCCTCTATTTTACTCTTGTTTTCCAAAGCCATATCAAGATCTCAGGAAATCTTTTGTTTGAGGCTTATTTCAAAATCTTATCAACTTTTGTTTGAGGCTTATTTCAAAATCTTATCAACTTCTTTCAAAGAATTATAGATTATACCCTTTTTATCTTTCTTAATATATTAGTTTTGCTTTGCTTTCAAACACATTGTGATCTAGAACTAAATTATCAAAGACCCACTTGAGTTATCTCCAACTCAACTGTTCTGTGTTATAACCGAATTTTATTAGATAAAACAAAAGCTACGTAATATGTAATATACTTACATATCTTAAAAAATATTTTTGAACTGAGTTTTCTTTGGGATTTTTTTCCCTATATAATTTATACAAGAAAAAAGTGTTGAAACATTACAGGCAACTGTATAAACCGTATTTAATGTCATGCTAACATTCTCTCACTATAATACTAAATATCAAACAAGGTAGATTCATAAACAGTTTAAATGATGTTAATAAAAGACAGCATGGACACATATATTTAAAATAGTTTTCAGTGTAATTTTGAAGTGGGTGATAATTTTTAAGATGATTTTTAGGGTGAATTTCTATGATGAGAATCTATCAATTGTAATGAGAAGAAAACCAACATATATTACATTAAAAAGACTATTCTGACATAAATATAACTAAATCTCCATAGTCTATGAAAAAGATAGGAGTATGCCATTCTATTTAGTGATGACCTAGCTGACTTAAGTCTGTTGATCATTTCTACAACCTTGCAGATTAAAATAGTAAAATACATACAATTTAACTAGATTATAATTTATCAGTTAAAAATATCTATCCACTTGAATAACTGCTACCAGCCATTAACTCTACCCCATTAGAAATCTTCTTTGGTCTCCTTCCACATTTGCATGCACATGTATACATAGGCTAGATGGGAAATGCAAATAGATCAGTAGACATGATAGCTTTCTTAAATTATATTTTGCAACCTATATGGAGACCTCCTCATGTGTATTCTCTTTGCAATTTAAATCAAATATAGGTAGAAAATATATTTTAATTGAATTTAAAATGTATCATTTAAAATCTTCAAGGTGTCAGTTATTTTAGAAATTAATTTAATACATTTACTAACTTACGTCAATGAAAACAGTCCAGCCCTCTCTCAATCCCTACCACAAGCAAATGCCCTATTTATTTATATAGATACAGTATGCATTTAGCTATTACTTCTTTAAGTAAATAAAACAATGTTAACTTACTATTGTCTCAATTGCTACATTTTATAATTTGTAAGCCACTTGTGAATAATGGTTTGTTGTTGATTTTTAAAAATATTACTATGAGTCACAAAAGACAAGGTTAATCCTAAGGGACCATGACATATTTTTCAGTTTTCACATTTTTCACAACTTAGAAGGGCTACTGCCAAGCTAGCTTTTGGGACTTCATTTTCAGCAATAATTTTCTAGAGTGACCAACACTATAGGGAAATCTGTGCTAACTGTTTAAAAAAAAAAAAAAGCCTACAACTGAGTTATTTGCAGTACTGTCATGCTAACATTCAACTCAATAAGACCCAAGAAATCTCGGGAGAGGACTCTGCTAATAGCTTCTTACTGACCTCCTTGCATCAGGCTGGGCTGCTAACTGGTGGCCCAGTGGTGAATACGGCAAATGAGGTGTGAAAGCACTGATTTTTTTTAAAGGCTATGATTCTGACTCGTCAAAAGGAAAAAAAAAAAAAAGGCAATGAGTTATATAATAGATATATATTTTTCTTGAATTCCCCCCTTCAGACCCTCCATCATGGGAACTTAAGCATGACCTGGAATATTAATTATGTCAGGTTGAGCAACGAGCAAATGTACCATTTGTTACCCAGTCACCCTTAGCATTACATTAATATTTTGAACCATTCCATATTTCTAACAATCTATCAGTTGCTCTTTTCTCCTCAGTTTTCATTCTTTAGACTTACAAATATTGTATGGGAAAGTACGTTAAAAATGCAATTGGTTTAAAAACAAATGGATGGTAGATTTGGAGAATCTACTGTTTTATTTCATGGAGAATGTTTTTATGGTCATTTCCCACTCATCCACAGACCTTCATTTTGTAATTGCCTGGGGGAAGCTGTATTCTAATTCTCCCCTCTTCTCTTTGTTTTTGAGGGTTACTTCTAAAACAAGTTGCTATAAAATAAAAAATTTGAAACATGATTTTGTACACCTATAATTCCCAAAGCACAATGATTAGTCTTTCCATTTCATATTTTACTATGTGAGAAATAATAATCTCTCATAATTTCAAAGTAACTGTTCTCTCAGGAATGAGGAACTAATAAGTATACAGGATAGGTGGGGGAATTCAAGTTTTACTTTTGCAAATGACAATTACACTGCAAATGGGAGTCAATTGCCACATAAAGGAACAAAATCAAAAAGTATTTTCTTACATCAGGATTCAGAATTTGTGAATAGTTGGAGAGATACACAGTTCCATATAGGGGGGATGGTTAAAATATGTTCAGGATCTAAGCTTTAATCAAAATTATTTTAAAAATTAGACACTACGTCAGCACAGAAGAGCAGCAAAGATCTCTACTAACGAGGAAAGTCAAAGTGGGCCAGAGAACTGTGAATGAAGTATTTGTGAGGGTAGGGACTGCTGAATCAACACTGACCAATGTACTTCATCATAATTATCAGGACATACTAGTGCCAGGGGATTTATAAAAATCCCACTCAGCAAATAATTGCCCTGCTGTTAGGAGATAGTCAGAGTGTTAACACACTGTCACAGTCCAGTGTTTAGTAAGATATTCTACATTCAATTACTCTTGCTGAGAACTAAAAGGAAACATGGTCATTTCTCACCACAGCAGTTATGTTTCCACATGCATTACAGAAAACAGCCATGTTAACCCTCAGATACAGTACCTCAGAAGGAAGAAGAATTTCATGGGAACATCTGGGATTTACAAGGAATATATCTGGTATAAAACTTATCGATAGAAAGCAAGTTTTATAAAGAAAAAGCTATTACTAACTACACATGCTTTTCTGTGACTTCAGTGTAGAGTTGAATTTTTAAATATTTTGAGTCAAAGCACAGAGTGGGGTCATGTTAAATGGAGATCCCAGAGGTAGCTAGCTTCATTAGTTTAACAAATGATTTTTATAAATCATTTCGATATCCTAATCATTATCATCATATATTAAAATATTTTCATTAAATATTGATTAAAATAATGAAATTTAAGTAAAATGCCATCCTCTATATACTAATTCAATTCAATAAATATTTAGCATTTATCTAAGGTAGGTAGAGATACATGAAAAGTGATCACTCCCACCAAATCATTCTCAGTTGGGGGGGGCACTTGGAGAGTGATTTTGTGACTGACAATAACATAACCAGCCTGTAGTAAGTATCCACTAATTACTGTTGTAAAAGGTTTATACCAGAGGTTACAGTAAAAGTATATACATTTTTTTAGAAAACCGTGGAAAAAGTATCTGACTTTCTTTTAAAGGCGGGTAGAATTCTGGCAATAAAAAGGGAAGAAAGGCATTGTAGGCTAAGGGAAGGGTAAAAATAAAGACAAACATATTTGTGGGAAAACACAGAACAGCTGTTCAGTGAATATCACACTGGCCAGTTTAAGCACGAGGTTATAGTCAAGAGATGAGTTTATAAAGATAAATTGAGGTCAAACTCTAGAAGGCTCCAAATTACACTTAATTCTGCATAAAGTGTAAATCTATGATTTTCACATTCTTCCTTAGAAGGTAAACTCAGGAAGAAGTCTGAAGCAGGCCTACAGAAACAGACTCTGTGAAAACCACAATTTAAAGAGACAGAACAAGCATCAGAACCAGACTCAGATATGGCAGGCATATCTCTCTCTCAAATAAAAATAAATGTTTATTAAATAATAAACATAAATAATAAAATGTTTAATAAAGTAAATAAAAACAAATAAATGCCATATATATATGTACCTTCATTTACATACATATATATACATATATATATGTATTATATATATAATGACAGAATATCCAAGGAAGGTAGGACAACTACAAAAGGTATATGCCATGCACAGAATGGGAACCCAGAAGAAGGAAGAGAGAAAGGAACAGAAGACATATTTGAAGTAATAATGACTGAAGATTTCCCCCAAATTAATATCATACACTAAACCACAGATTCAAGAAGCTCAGAGAACACCAAGTAAAATAAATGACAAACACACAAACATATACAGAGGCATATCATATTCAAACTTCTAAGAATCAAAGATAAGAAATTCTTGTGAGAAGCAGAGATGATAAGCACCTTACCTATAGAGACGCAGAGACAAGAATTACATTCAACTTTTCCTCAGAAATGATGCCAGCAAGACAAGACGCCCAGAGTGAACCCTAATATAAACTATGGACTTTGAGTAATAATGTGCTGGGGTAGAGAATATATGGCAACTTCCTGACCAAATCTGTTGTGAACCCAAAACTTCTCAAAATTTTAAAAGCCTATTAAAATAGTTAAACATATGCTTAGTATATAACACAACAATTCCATTCCTGGGAATCTATACAAGAGACGTGAAAAAACATGGAACACTGCCTATCTCAAGACCTGGCACAAAGTAGACAATCAATCCATGCTTATCTGAATAAGTGATACAGACCAAAATTCTATGAAGGAGGTGAAGACTGCTTATTGAAAGGTAAGAAGAAAGAACAGCGGAAACAGAAGAATGACATGGACAGAGAGCATTCTATAGAAACAGAATCAGAAGACACCAATAATAACGTTGATTAAAAAGACCATAAGAGAATGTGGACTTAAAGAAAAACCTGGGCTTAGAAGCCAGGCAGAGAAGGTAGAAAGAAGAACAGTTATGCAGGAATATTACTACCTGTTTTGGAGTTATTAGAACTGAGTTCCCAAAAATCCAGGTTGAAAGGTCCAGTGTATAGTTGTAATAGTAGGTCTGGAACTTGGGAAAGAGGTCATAGTAAGCAACTGGAGTGTTTTCTGAATAAAAATATCTGAAGGTCTGAAAATGGATGGCGTCACTGAGGGAAAGCATGTAGGGAATTCAGGGGAACAGTCTTAGGAGTGTATACATACAAGAAATAAGTGGGAGAAGAGATGCCCATGAAGGACACTCAAAAGAGCAAACAGTGAGGGAGGAGAGGCAGTGCACAAGGGAGAAGACTGTTTCATGAAGGAGGTCAGCAGTGTCAGAAGCTCAGGAGAGGTGGAACAGCATGAGGACAAAGAATGCACAACTGGCATGGTAATTAGAAGGTGACAGGTGACCTCCACAGAAGCAAATTGTGTTCTTGTGGCACAAATCACATCATAATTCATTGAATGTGAGGAAAGAAAAAGAAGTGGAGACTGATTTGAGTCTTCTAAAATACAGCAATATTATGATGACTCAGAAAATCTTGGGACTAAAAGAACATTTTTCCCACCTGGTCAGGATTTCCCTTTAACTATATTGCATTTTGAAAGAATTTTTTTTTTTTTTAATAATGATTTTTTATTATATTATGTTAGTCACCATACAGTACATCCCCGGTTTTCGATGTAAGGCTCGATGATTCATTAGTTGTGTATAACACCCAGTGCACCATGCAATACGTGCCCTCCTTACTACCCATCACCGGTCTATCCCATTCCCCCACCCCCCTCCCCTCTGTAGCCCTCAGTTTGTTTCTCATAGTCCATAGTCTCTCATGTGAAAGAATTTCTAAGAGAAGATTCCACGTAAAAGACTTTCTTGGAAATCTTCCCCACTAAACAATTCCTTTATCTTTTTCTCTGTAAATGTCAAGTCACTATTCTACTGATGCCTGCAAGGACTGGATGAAAGTCGCTTATTTTCTTGCTTACGAAATTTTTTTAGGCCTGTTCCTTTCCGTAACAAGTAGCAACCCCTCCAACCCTGGTGCCCCCAAATATAGCTTCATTTACCTCCTCCCCTCCTCTATCTGCTGCCTTGGCACTCTCTCCAGATTTGGCTTTGATTCTTGCTTTTCCATCTGAGTCATAGCACTGACAGTTTATAAGTAATTATAAAATACTGAAATTAGCATTGATATGTATATATACCCATACTGAGAAGAGACCATTCTGTGGGGTTAAGATGACTGGTATTTGAGCAGTGTGAAAGAAGAGAAGGGATGTGCCCAGTGTAAGATGAGGGAAGGCATTCCCAGAAAACAGCAAGATGTGCAAAGGAACAGAAATTTAAATAATTTTGATATTAAAGAACTATAAATAGCCCCATATAATATCAGAGTATTAAGATACACATTGAATACTATTGAATACACTATTGAAGAAGACTGAGAACAAATGATTGAAGAGTACAAGGCTGCCTACAGTGTCCCTAAGGCCAAAGGAAGTTCCAATACCACAAGTGTGATGAGCAGTGTGCAAATCTCCCAGAGGTCCCGTGGATTTACAATTAGAAGATTCCTGGGTGACTTTATCAAGAGGTGTCCTGAGTAAAGCAGTGAAAGTGGACACCCAGTTCCACAGTGATTTGAAAACTCCCTATTGAGATGCTTCTAACACACAATTTCTACACATTCTGTGCTGGCTTATTAAACACGTACTAATGAAGTCTGAATGACCTAAGAAAAAATAGTAAAGCATGTTTTTATGACCACCCCCCACCCCAAGCCCTCCATTATATACCACTGTTCCCCCCTCGGAAACCTACTATTTTCTCTTGCTCAGTTCTTCTACAGATGACTTAATGTGAAAACGACTTCATGGTTCGGGTTTAAAAGACGACTTTCAAGAAAATTAGTTGCTAAAAGAAAAATACTTAGCATCACAGAAACAGGCAAGAGAATTGAAAATTTTCTTTTGTTAAAGAAAATGTACTAATAGAATGGAGCATTTGTCAAACTTTATTCCCAGTGTTATCTGGGGCTCTGCAAGAAACTGATCTCCCAAGAGCCTTTGAAGAAAGATTTCTTAAGCAAACAGGAGGAAGCCATTTTAAGTTTTATCAAATATAGGATTGACTGCCTCGTGGGGAAATGCTATGTTGCCTTAATCTGATTGGCTACAATCTTATAACCAGATCTCAAAGACCACCTCATTTTTAGACTACTGTGCTCTCACACAGTCTTGTTCTGTAGACCTGTGGCTTCTTGTCTGGAAATTATTAATTAATACCTATTAGGTACAGATTATACCTGATACTTTGTGATAACTGAGCTGAGTCTTTAGTATTTTTGCACTTTTCTGCATTATCCTTCAATAAAAATTTTATCTTTTTTAGGTTATCTTTTGCTTTTTTTTTTTTTTAATGATTTTTTATTATATTATGTTAGTCACCATACAGTACATCCCCGGTTTCCGATGTAAGGCTCGATGATTCATTAGTTGCGTATAACACCCAGTGCACCACGCAATACGTGCCCTCCTTATTACCCATCACCGGTCTATCCCATTTCCCCACGCCCCTCCCCTCTGAGGCCCTCAGTTTGTTTCTCATAGTCCATAGTCTCTCATGTTTCATTCCCCCTTCTGATTTCCCCCCTTTCTTTATCCCTTTCTTCCCCTACTGATCATCCTAGTTCTTATGTTCCATAGATGAGAGAAATCATATGATAGTTGTCTTGTATCTTTTGCTTTCTTATTTTGCTTTGACCTCCTTGGTGGTAGGGAGCCCAGAAAATTCCACTATGCTTCACAAACTTGTTATCTTTTATCTCAACTCAAACGTAAGCCCCTTTGGTGGTAACACAACTTGACCACAAACATAATTAGAGGGAAAGTAATTTAATCGAAGGGAGTTGACCAATGCAGTATTTTGATCAAAAAACTGAACTGGTCTAAAATGAGTAATAGTCTAGTCTCTGGCTTTTGGGGTGTACAACTGGGTTATTTCACAAGTTTTAATGCGAGCTTCTTTTTTTTTTTCATTTCATTCCTCATTTCAAAAATATGAGGAAATAATACCTCCCTTGTACTTTTTAATCCATTAATTCACTTTCAGTCCATCATATTATTATTATGCTAATGAAAATAAGGAACAGGCAGAATGACTTAAGTTTCTCTATAATAAGAGATAATTGATCAAATAACTATTTATCTATTTGCTTTTTTGTCAAATTGCTCATGCCCAAATAATTGTCTGCCAAATTAATTACAGCTCTCCTTTATATTCTTTGGTACTCATCCTCAACTATCCCATTCCTTTTCTCAACACTTCTGATCCCTCTCCTATAATCCTTTTAACCTTGCCCTATGGAACCCTTCTCCCATCTATGCTAAACAACTTCTCATTGCCCCCAAATTTCTCAATAATTATACTCCCTACCTTTTTATTATGACTGAAGCTTCCTTCACCCCTAGAATACCACTTCTCTTGCAGGCCTACTGAACAAAGCATTTTAGTACTCCCCTGTTTCACAATGACTAGGGAGAGATTTGCATTTTCTTAATTCCCCAATGTCATTTTCAAACCAATACTCATCAACTTTCTTGCATTCTAAATATGCACTCTTTTGTCCCTCCTTATGGCTGTCATACACAGACTCACTGGTCATTTGCCCATATTCATGATAGCCTTTGGCACTTAGTTCAGTCTTCCTTTCTACTATGTGCTCTGAGATGACTTCTGGGTGATTTCATGTACAGGTGGGTGACCCATCCCAACAGTATAGCCTCACAGTTTGACTCCTTCAACCTCACTGACCTTCACCTTTATATATTACTAGTTAGAGCAAGAGAGAGATGGCAAAAACATCTACATTCTTATAGATATCTCTTTATCTCAAATCATATGATCACAAAATAATGTGTAACTGTACTGAATAGTTTCAGAATTTCAGCTGATGTCTCAAAGATGAAAATACTTCTTTTTAAAAGATTGATTGATTCATTTTAGATGGTGGGTAGTGGTAGGGGAGGGGCAGAGGGTGAGAGAGAGACAGTCTCAAGCAGACTCCCTGCTGAGCATAGAGCCTAACTGGGGGCTTGATCCCATGACCCCAATATCATGACCTGAGCTGAAATCAAGAGTCACACACTTAACCAACTAAACCACCCAGGTGCCCCAAGATGAAAATACTTAATAGATGATATAAGTACACACCCTTAATCCTCTGTTCATGGCTCTTTTCCCAAGAAGACAAATTCATTGCCCAACAGCTCTCCAGAAGTGCCATGAAGGCCCTGCATCTTAGACCTATGTCTCCCACCTCCTGATGCTTAAAGGAACTAATAAGCTAATTCACACAAAACATCAAAAGCTAATAACACTGAATATATTGTCTAGTAATTATTGTCAAATAAATAGAAATTTAAAGATATGATTTCAGCCATCATCCAGGAAAATAATGTTGAGCTAGGACCTTTCTCAGCCCTCTTTAAACCATACCTTAAAGAAAACAAAGCATGGTTTTGAAGATAGCCAGATCATAGTTTGAATTTCATCTTCATTCTATCTAGTTATGTAACTTGGCTTAATTTGGGACATTATAGAATTAAAAAAAAAATGTTAGTGTCGCCTTTGCCTTTTCTTTGAATATAAGATTTGTCCTTTTAAAAGTCATATAAAATTAGGGCGCCTGGGTGGCTTAATTATTAAGCATCTGCCTAAGGATCCTAGGATCAAGCCCCGGATAGAGCCCTGCATAGAGCTCCGCATCGGGCTCCCTGCTCGCGAGCCTGCTTCTCCCTCTCCCTTTGCCTGCTGCTCCCCCTGCTGTGCTCTCTCTGTCAAATAAATAAATAAAATCTTTAAAAACTAAAAACTAAAAACTAAAAGTCATATAAAATATATTTTACCAAATACAGGTATCAGTTATTAAAAATGATCACATCTGTCAAAATGATTGTTTGATTTATAGCTTTATTTAATTCAGAGAAGAAATAGTGAATAATTGGGACTAAAATAAAAGCTGCCTTTCTTGTTTTGAATATGAAAGTATTATAAATCAGAATTAGGACATGTATTAGAAACACCATGACTCTGATATTAGATATTGGGGATATTAAAGTGATGTGGTTGCTCTCCTTTATGAATTCGCCTCTGTTAGAGGGAAGTAGAAATAACCGTAATACCAATGGCAAATGTTATATAAACACACAGAGGAAAAAAGCAACAACTGTGCCTTGCAAGGTCAGGTAAAGCCCAACCACAATTTTAGCATTCTGATAATCATCAACAGAGAAGCTGATTTTGGTATAGATATATTAATAACCAAACCAGGTAAAATAAATTGAATAATTTTAATGATACGAATTTAAGACTAATTCAGATGAACATAAATCGACTTATGCATATATAGCATATGCATACACAACAAATATGAGTACGACAAATTATATTATCTACGATTCATAATTTATTTAAAAGATATAGTAATACTGAAATTATATGCATATATATACATGTATTAATTTAAAAGGAGATGGAAAATAAAGCTGAATAAATTTAAGAGAAAAAATTTTAAAATTCAACTCGTTAAAGGGACTAAAACTACACAGGAATGTTTTACATTATATAAGCACCTCGAAAATAAAATTTTTCTCTAAACTAAGAGTGATCATATCCTTTCGGCAAGACTTTCCTTCCAGTATTAACAGCAGCTAACGAGACCAGTTTATCTATTTTAGGCCCAAGAGACACTAAGAGATTAAGATTTAAAGACAAATTCGTTCTCTTTTCTACCTTCTTCACACCTTCCTTCCTTTTTCTCATCTTTTATTTTACTGTCTGCTGTGATATTGTGTAGATAACATAACTCCTTCCTGAGTGAAATACTTCTGTCAAAAGATATATAGATAGAAACACCAATTGATAAGACTATTTAACAGAAAACCTGCCACTTTATACTAAAATATTTAAAGCCATGTTTCTCACACCAAAATGAAACTAACTTTTTTTTAAAGTAGGCTCCATTTCCAGCATGGAGCCCAGTGCAGGACCCAAGACCACGACTCCAAAATCAAGACCTTAACCACAACTCTGCGATCAAGACCTGAGCTGAGATTTAGAGTCAGATGCCACCCCAGATGCCCTGAAACTAATTTTAATATATATTTTTAAATAAACAATTGCACTTCCCCTTTATGTTTCTTTTGTGATTGTAATTCATATATAAAATATTGTACAAACTTTCCACATCTTTTAAAATATTTACCTACTTTATACTGCATAAAATCTCAAGGTCATAGACGATTTCTTATATTGGAATATACCTTAATTTACACTCAGAAGTTAAGAAATACTCATGTTCCTAATAGTGACCTTAATGACCAAATAAGCTACGTTAGTCAATGTTTGAAAAGCTTGATCATTGACTTAGTTAAGAGCTCATTTTAAGAAAACATTTGAAAGTATAACTCTCCCTGTGTCTCCAGTTTTAATACAAAGGAATAATGTTTTTGATTGTAGGGTACAAGGGCTAGGGAAGGATATATACAGAAGATTAAAGGAAGAAGAAGAAATAAAGAAAAGATGGATTAATTCAAAGCCAGAGATTTTAAAATTTGGCCTCCAGCTATTCAGTGGAAATATTTCTAACGTTTTCCAATCCAAAAGAGTGAATTTAAATATTAAGAACATGGGGGGGGGGTGAGCAGGGCTGATCTATATAAAGTTATTCTTCTGGACTTGCAGAAGAGCTAAGATAAATCATGAGCTGACAAACTACCTCTTAATTATTTATCCATTTATAACAGCATCTAACTTCTAACTGGTTTCATTCTAAAATATTTCTGAAGTGTCTTAAAAATAGAGAAGTAGTCATAATAATAGTAGGAATACATCTTCAAATCTATAAAGTATTATAGCTCCAATTATTTCATCAGATCTTAGTTACAGCAATGGTATAACTTCCTTGAGTTTCTAAGTTTTAGATTTCATTGTATTACAATTAGGGACAGCAAAAGGAACCACCAAAAACTCAGTCTTCTCTAATCAATGAAGAAGTTGAAAAAATTGATTATAATCAACATACTAACAACATTAATTTTATAAAAACAGAAATAAGCATATACAGTTAGCTGTCGATTACCCTGTATAAAACATCTGCGTATAATACAATTTAAAATATGGTGTGCCAGAGTACAAAGGTAAGTAAAGAAACATTTTACATTAAGGTAGAAAATGGGAACTACTTTTGTTACAAATTTTTTCTAATTCTTTTCTGACTTTTGAATTTTCTATTAAAGCTGTATTTGACATTTTGTATAAGCCTGTATTTGTGTATGCATATACACATATGTACAGATAACACATACACATATATAGATGTGCATGCACAGGTTATTATTTAATACCTGTAATACCTAATAAGAACTCTCCCTACCCCACACCCAATACATTAAAAATTTGCCTCATGACTGGATGGAAATAAACAGACCCTGAGTTTGATGTCCAAAAATAAAACATGATAAATAGAGGACTAAAGAAAATCAGGTGCCTCAATTTCATGGATAGGACTAAAATAATAATGTTCATTTAAATGTCTGAATGTTAGATTTGATATCTGATACTCAGATTATTCATATAAAATTAAATTGAATTAAATTAAAATAGTTTTAATAGTTAAAACTTCTTTAAGCAAGTTTAACACAATACAAAAATATAGTCCGACTAGAGGTGAAGGAACAGTGAAACTGATTCAACTTAATCTCTGAGGCCCTCATTTTCATAGGCTCTTTCCATAACACAAGGAGGAACCCTGGCAATGTGTTCACATGGTTATGTTTTTTTGTAAAATCTGTGAAAGTAAGACATCAGTTAGTTCCACCGTCTCTTACGCTCTGACTTATCCTCTATCATACTTGGGCTGGGCGGCACAAGAATGGCTATGGGCATGCTGGAGACCAAACCAGGAAAAAGCTAAGGTGGGTGTATATTTAATTAAGGTTTGGTTAGGTATATTTATGGGTGTTTTTTTTTTTTTTTCTGTTACTTCCAAGTATAGTTAAAACTTTTTAGTAATCCCAATGCAGGAATAACTTTCAGGAATACTCATGAACCCAGTGGGCAGACTCACCAGGCATCATGAATAAAGGTGCAGGACCAGAGGCTGCACCATACTATGAACATCCTAAACCATCTGGCCTGGAAGTATGTGACTAGTGGAAGAGAAGTGGGGTTTTCTCAAATGGAGAATCTGATTCTTCTCATTGCCCATACAAAATAGAAGATCTTCCCTTTCAAAAATATACTCAATAACGCAGCATACAAATAGGAACGCACCATTTAACTTTCTTACGGTAATGAAAAATTTAGATCAATGTTCCTACAAAAAGGAGTGAATAACTTTCTTTTCACTCTAGAAAATATAACAAAATTATTGTCAAAGAAAGAGGCAATCAAAGAGCACGAAACCAAAATATGGTGAGCAAATATGATAGAGCTATCAAGCAGTTAATAAAACTACTGTTATATTTAGATCTTGTGGTGTTCTCAGATGTTAAAATTTGAAATGTGCTTGAAATGATTTTTTGCTCATTATATTCATCTTCCCATATCTGTTACTTTGTGTAGTTTCTTCTTGAAGGTAGATCCCAAAATTGTATAAGCTTCAGGCCCCAAAACACATGAATCTGCCTCTGGTCACATGCACAAGAGAAGTTTACAGTGTGTTTTGCTAATGGACAGTTTTTAAAATAACTTTTAAAATGCAGTATGCTGAAAAGGAAAATATACATAAGAAAAGTAGCTAAGGCACTTTTCTACCTGTGTGGTCTCTCTTTAAATTAACTTTCATTTTGTTTTTGCTTCCATCATTATTTTTGCCTCCATTTCTTAGATAAATGATGGCAAGGAGAAGAACAGGGAAGGGACTTATTTGGGGACATAAGACTTTTTTTCTAACCACTTCACTTTATCTCTTCAAAGAGTACTGACAATGGACAATAATTTTATCTCTTTCATATATTACAGGATAGTAAAAACTATAATGTTAAAGAGGGAGGAAATAAAATGTAAAAGTTAATAGCTAATTCATTCGCCACGCTAGTTCAGTCCTTGGCCTTTTCTCAACAGAGACTGCCAACAGTAACAAATTATGTGATGGTTTTGTGATGTGGACAGTTCACTTGGGACCAAGAGCAAATGACCAAACTTGAGGACCTGCCTCTTAAACTAGGGATCCAAAGATCATAGGTCAGATCTTTATTCACTACACAGTCTTCAGGAAAGAATAAATCTGCCAAGTGTCTAGAGGAAAAATGAGTACCAAACAAGAGCATTTCAATCACCAGAAAGATAATTGCTACTTTATAGAATATTGTGGGGATAAATGTAATAAAAGTGCTTTGAGCTATTCACAGAAAGACACCATAGAAATCTACATATGTCTGGCTTGCTTCATTCACTCTTTTATATGCAGGCCCTAGTTTTTCTATTTGTCCATGAACTCATTCAAATCAATGTTCCTTTTAAGTACTAAAAAACATTTTAGAGAAAAGGTAAAAAGCGAATGCTATGAATTGAGGGTAACTCAAGGAGCAGTGCATACTCAGAATGCTAGTGTTTTCAAGGATAAAAAGATAGTCATAAACCTAAGGTAAAGTCCCTTCCAAATAGAGTTTATTGAGGTGAATCACATGTAGACCACAGATGTAGATCACTAACTCAGATTTTCACTGTGGCTGCACTGTCCTGAGGATGCCCCAACATCACAGAGTTTAAATAAACTATAACCTTGAGCAGGTTGCTTCATCTTCCAGACCTGCTTTCTTTAATCTGTTAACAGAAAGAGCTAGAAAGGTAATCTCTAAACAGCCCACGCTGCTCTAGTATATTCCAATCAGGGGTCCTGTCCTCTGTCAGTGTGAGTTCCTATTTTTATATTTTTCTCCATGGAAACATACAAAGTACTGGGAACTTGGCAAAAACAAATATAAGATCCTTCATGTAAGACTTATGAATCTACTCCCACTCCCTACTTCCATAATCCTCAGTTTTACTGCCAGACCTTTTCAACCTAAAAAAAATATGCCATAACCAGGGAGTGGCTAACATAAGAATTGAGAATTCATTGTTGAGAATGCTGTGTAATGCAGGAAAGAAATAAGAGGAATCTAGAGGGACATAGTTAACTAGGAATACTAAATAGCAGTGATGCTAAGCAAAATGACAAAACTGCTAAGTTTCTCTTACACGTCCTCCTAATTATCTTTACGGTGCCTTTTAGGGTCTCCCCAGACATTCCATGTAGTTAATATAGCCCTTATCATCTCTGGCTCCCTGCGTTACCAACGTTATGCCCATTTTGGTCCTCATACTCTAGGCATTGCCTCAGGACTGTGGACATACTTTTCTTCCTTCCTTTTATGACAGCCTACTCACAGTTATTAATTTTCACCAAGCTATACTAATAAGAACACCTTAATAGCTGTCTCCTTTCTAAAAGTATTTTAATTTAATAAGGGAAAAGAAATGTATCTCTAACAATAAAATAATGGCAAATTTAAGTGTTAGGGGAACATATGTGAGATGTTGACTCTTTTTGGGGGATGGGGGAGGTAACAAGGAAGCTTCTGAGTTTCCAGAATATGACAAGCCACAAGAAGTCACCTATCTCCTATAAGGAGACCCTTGTGATGAACGTTTCTGGGATATAAAAATCAGACTGTATTAGGATGCTCACCCTGAGGAGGAAAGGAAGATAAGACTGAATATAAATAGACAGAGTAGAGTCAGTCTGGAAAGTTTCAAATGTGTATGCTGAAAACTTTGGATTTTATCCTATGGACAACAGGGAATCGTTGGAGGTTTATAAACTGCAAAGAGACATGACATAAAAAGTACCATTTTAGCAAAATTCATCTGATAGTGGCAAATATACTGGGACAAAGAGAAAAAGACTGAACAAAAAGAAAATCATTTTAGAGATTATTACCATTGCTCAGGGTTCAGGAAATGGACATAATGGAATTTATTTAAAAGATGACAGGAAGAATAAATTGAAAGAAGTCCGCAATTTTACACAGAAAATAAAAAAGAGGGAAAGATTTTAAAAATTTGGATGAATAGGAATAGTTTAGAACATTGATCAAAATAAAGACTGATTTGGACAAATAAAGAAAAAAATCACATAAAGAAGAAAAAATGCCAAAAAGCAGAAGCAAGGAACCACGTGAATGCTCGAAATCAGGTTGCATCAAACCATGAAGATCAGAAATGTAATATACTCAATACAGCGGATGTTATTAACAGCCATAAATATTGAGGCATAGATCCTTTTGCGTGTATATTATGGAAATACAGAGGTGGGGGAAAGGAGGGGAGAGGGAAAAAGAGAAAGTGGGGGTCTATCCTAGAAATGAGAGAGGAGCATAATATTTTTAAGTCAAAGAAGTGGTTTTTAGATAAGGATCAAGAGGTGTAAAAGTGTATTCCACGAGTTGTTACAGGGTTACGTTTTAACACCACACTTGAGTTTCCCAACTGCTGGTGTGGTATACCACTGACTAAGGAAAATGCCTTATGAGAAGGATCTCCAAAGATGCTTTCCAACTACACCATATACACAAAGATACATCACACACACACACGCATACACACACACACACACACATGCATGCGTGCTTGCCCATGTGCAGGTACACAATGAAAGGCTGCCATTCTTCTCTTATTTCATCACCTCAAATTAAAAGTGAGCAATCACATATTAAGCACAGAATCTCCCCATTTATGATTTTGAGGAGATAGAGCTGAAAGCAATAAATGACTTGTAAGACTTACTATATTTCTTAATTTACACATTTTTTTTCATCTTAGAAAATGTGTCTTATTAACATGCTTTCCATATCAATAGCATATCCATATCAACAGAGTATCAATTATTTTTGTTATATTGTTTTTTTAATTAAGCTACTTTCCTTCCATATACACATGTGATTTGATATAATTTTGAAAAAGAAAGTTGCTGAAACCATTTGTTTCTCTCAAGAAATAAAATAATTAAAGACGTTTTATTAATATTAATTGGAGTATGGGGTCCTTTTAAAGAATCTTAAATAACTGAAAATCATTACCTCAGTGTCCACATAAAAACTATGCATTAAAGAAAAAACACTGAAAACCTATTATATAAGTGATGACATGAAAATTATTTCCATAAAATGTTACAAATTTTAATTAAATTTATAAATTTTCATTTTAATTTTAACTTGAGTATGTATAAACTATTAAGAACCATTATTATAAAATAAAATACATGTAGTAATAATATAGCCATGCATATATTTTGTATCTATTCTTTTTTTATTAGTGTATTGAAATAAAAAATGGTTATTATTTTTCACTGATCAGGAAGCAATGTATATAATTCTATATAATAACCTATACTTCTAAACATTACTTATAATGTGGATCTTGAATCTTACATTTGTATCTGTAACCTGCTGTTTTCAAGGAGGATCTGTAAAAATTCTGGCAACATTTTAGAGGCAGCGTCTTCTAATGAATTCAACAATAGGCCTTTTTCATGTATCTACCAGTAGGTGGAGCAGACAACATAATTTATTACCCAAGAACAAGGACGGGAATGAAAGTCAGTTTATTTGGAGTAAAACAAATCTGCAAATGAGATTTTCTTCAAAGGAAATATGTCCTATATGTGTCAGATTTAGTCTGACTGGTTACTGAATCAAAATAAATAACTTTATTTAAATAATCAATCTTTGCAGAAAGATAAATTAAATTTACATATGGAAGCAATGTTTGCATTTTACTTATTCAAATCAACTAAAATTAGCTTTCTTTTCATAAAACTTTCACAGGGACAAAGATTTTTTGATGTGTTCATTTAATAAGGGCACTAAACCCAATCCTGTTTTACAGGTGATGGGGTGCATAACAAATAGTATTTTCTGGGAAATATAATTGACTAATCCTATTATGTCTGTAGCAACAAATTAACCTTATTACTACTAGTAAATGGTGATTGATTATTTATGCAAATAAGTTACCATGTTCAGCTTTCTGATTGAAATAAACATATACAAAAGGTGCTTTAATATGACTTGAACTTTTTAATTAATAAAACCCTGAGGGGTCTATTAATTCACTCATTGCAATATTAGTTATTTACTTGTGTAATTCCTATTAGTGCTAACATATTTGCTTGCATAAAGATGAGATACTTAATATCAGTAAAAATCAGGAATATATTTTAGAACTATTTTAAGATACACAATAGATTTGTACTAACATTGACTGTGAAACTAGGTTATCAGTATGAGTATGTCAGTATATCAGCATAATAGCCCTAAAATTATTAATACATTAAATAACACATGACTTCATTTATTATCTACATATGAATTCACAAATACAACTTTGGCTTAGAAAATTCCTTACCTTTTCTAAAGCATTCTTTGTCTGAGTCAACATTTTAGTTATACTCATCTAAGTGAAGCTATATTAGACCTATGAAAATTTAATATGAAAATTAGCATTCAACAAACTATCATTATATATCATTATAAATCACTCCTCAATTATTGAAGTCACCAATAAAACAGTTCTAAAAAGGCTATTATGGTATTATTCCCTTTAAGTACATCAGCAGAACTTTTCCAATCCTGCTGTACTTCTTATAAAAATTATTTACACTTGAATATTTATTCAGTAAACTTTCAAATAACTGCACAAATTGAGAGTTAAAATTGACACAAGCCTTTAATAACAAATACTCAATTCATATCTGGCTTTTATTTTGTACTTAAATGTGTATTTTGTATAATTTGAAATCAAAACTCTTAAAACAGCAACAAAATTAATCTATAACTATCTCAGGAATGTTTTAAAATCTGCAGCTTAATTTCTCCCCCATAGCCAAGTCATGCTGAGAAAATCAGTAATAATACCCAAATTGAAATATGTGTGAGTCTTCCTCAGGTTAGGGAAAGTAAAGGTTTTTGTGAAAATAAAATAATAAATGGAATCACAAAATCCTAAACATAAATGGTTGTTAATTTCAATAAGACCACCTATATAAACTGTAACTGAAAGGTGTCAAATTTCTTTCTAGTAAAAACATTTGTTTGGCATAGACCAAAATCAGAATGAATGCACCTTTTGGTTAAGGATCACACAGCATACATTTATACGTCCTACTTCTGGTTCGGTATCAGAGAGATTGTTGGTACTCAAAAATATGTTATTTGGAATAATTGAAGAATTTTAAAGTTAAGATTTATATTCAATCTATTTATTAATGTTAGTGTTGCATATCTTTGTTTAGGTTAAGGTGAATATTGCATACTTTTGTTTAGGTAAAGATGTTTTATAATTGCGACTTGTAATATCAGTTTAAAATTCAACTTTTTTATATCATGATGAAAAATACTGATTTAAAGCTAAGTAAAGCAAATCTGGTAGATATAAGGAATGAAACATTCGAAATTTCTAGTACCATCCCATTAGTAAAACTAATCCCCTGATCAAAGTCAACAGATGAGACTACGATGATACCACTGTTCTATTTCATTGCCAAAAAAAAAAAAAAAAAAAAAAAGTTTGCTTTGGGAATAAAAGTGTTTGCATAGGTTCAAAGGGTTTTATTTTATCTTCAGTTATTTGTGATCAAATATGAAGATCACTATAACAAAAACTGACCAACTTGGCAGATCCAAATGAAAGTCTCTGATATTTTTATAATATTCTTCTCCAAGGAAGGGGATTTAAGAACATCATTTCCCCTCCATTGCCCTCAAGTCTGTGAGACCAGTTGTAAACGGGGGAGGGTGATGTTGGGGAAGATCATTATAAATATTTCTAATTTTCATTAATAACTAAAGGAAAGCAAAGCAAAGAAATGAGAAAATGAATGCTTCCAACAACTAAGACAAACAGAAAAAATTAAAGTATAGAATCTTCGTTTATCCTTGATAGGTTAAATTCTTTTTATTTTTTAAAATATTGTATTTATTTGACAGAGAGAGAGCGCAAGCAGGCAGAGAGAGAAGGAGGAGCAGGCTCCTTGCTGAGCAGAGAGCCAGAGGTGGGGCTCCAACCCCGGACCCTGGGATCAATGACCTGAGCCAAAAGCACACGCTTAACTGACTGAGGCACCCAGGCACCCCTTGGTAAGTTAAATTCTAATTATGATTGCTATCATTTACTGGAATGCTCTCTAAGGGCCAGGTAGTATTTTAAATATATTATATTCAATTCTCATAATGTTCTTTCAAATTGTAGAGTGAAACAGACAATTCCAGGTAATCTCCTGATCTTACCCTAAGTGGGAGAGCTTGGATGCCCACTTAGCTCTGATGTCAATGCTCATACTGATTCTACTGTACACAGTGCCTCAAAAACAACCATTCTATTGGATGCCAAGGATTTCTGGAGACAAAGGACCACTCAACTAAAGTCTATATACATGGATATTACCAGCAGTCTGCAAGGTATAAACAAGAAGGAAAATGGGCCAGGGCATTGACAGCTGGTATTTGTTAACACAAACATACCTAAAACACAACAGTAACATTAAAAATTCATTAGGGTCCAAGAGTCAAGTCACATGGTCAAGTTTGTGAAATAATTTGTTAAACCAGGTGTTTAAATTTAAAACTGAAATGAAACCAAAATAAATAAATTATGCATATAAAGTACCTACCATACTCTGTGGCACACGGTAAGTATTCCATGGATATTCGCTATTTCTTTTTTTTTTTTAATTTTTTAAAGATTTTATTTATTTGAGAGAGAGGGAGAGTGAGAGAGCATGAGCAGGGTGAGGGGCAGGGGGAGAAGCAGGCTAAGAGCCCGATGTGGGGCTCAATCCTGGGACTCTGGGACCATGACCTGAGCTGAAGGGGGATGCCTAACTGACTGAGCCACCGAGGTTCCCCCTGCTAGACCATTATTTTTATTAATAAAATAACTAAGTCTTTATGGACTTCCTAAAATATTCCTCTATGTGGATATCTAAATAACCCTGGATAAAAGAATTAACAAATGTTTCCATTAAATCTGATTTCACCATCTAAAAAGTTATTTTTGCTGTTACACTACCCATCATAAGTATAAACAGCACAATTAGACCTCAGATTAAGAAGATTCAAGGTATAAAAGGGATTCAGAGTTATCAAAATAAACAACTGTACCCAATAATTATTATCAGGTTTAAAGAATTCAAGGATATATTTATGACTCCCTTAGTTTTATCAAAATTAAAATTACTAATAACTAAAGTCAAAAAAAGAATTCTTGATTTGTGATTCTACATTTAAAAAGCCCACCAATTATACAGATAAATTCTTTACATTCTTATGGATTTATAATTGAATGTAAAATACCTCAACTTTTTATTTTTTAATTTATTTTTATTTATTTTTTTTTAAAGATTTTATTTATTTATTTAACAGAGACAGCCAGCGAGAGAGGGAACACAAGCAGGGGGAATGGGAGAGGAAGAAGCAGGCTCCCAGCGTAGGAACCTGATGTGGGGCTCGATCCCAGAACGCTGGGATCACGCCCTGAGCGGAAGGCAGACGCTTAACGACTGCTCCACCCAGGCGCCCCATTATTTTTTAAATTATCTTTATTGTGTAAGTGTTTAGAATCTAAAGACCTCAGTTTGAGTACCAGACTTACCACCACTAGTTTTGTGTCTATAAATCAGTCCCATAATTTTCTCTTCCGGTTTTTTCTCTGTTAAATGGAGATATCTCAGCTATACGAATGTAAGTAAATTTTAAGACAGTTACCATTATCAAAAGTATTGTTAATTAGACTACCAAACAGAGGCTACAAGTGCAGTTCTCTGTTCTAAATGTACATGGCCAGTCCAGTACTTAATGTTTTTGAATTTGGATGTCTCGAAGCATGACCGTCAGTCTCAGGTAACACCCTCCAGCACCCTCCACCACAGACTTGCCTTGCCTATGTCTGAGACATTTGAATGTGTGACTCCGACTGGAACTATGAGACTGGACTTGAAAGTCTCTGAGAAAGAATAAAAAACCCACAAATTGCTAGTTTCCTGCCTGAAGCTCAACTAACAAAATATACTTCAAGCCCCAAAGTCCTGTTGTTTTTTAACCACATTTCTTTGTGAGCAGAATATTCTACACCCCAAATGTATTTTTTCTTAGCAACTTGACAAGATTTGAGGCACTGAAATTTTACCACTGATAAGAAAATCATTCTAAGTATTCCAAACTTCACATTTGTATCTCAATATGAAGATGTAATTGCTGAAGCAGGTTTGTTCAAAGCTTTACTGAAAACTGGCATCAAAATTTAGAAAGGGTGCAAGAATGGTTTTAATATCAACATTAGCTCAAGGAAAAGGGAAAACCTGAAAGCGACCTCGGTTTAATAACTTCTTAGTCCTTGCTCAATTCGCAGAACAACAATAAGCCACTCAGAATGGGTTTCAAAAGCGAGGGTATGCCCTTCGTGTAGTGTTATCACAGTGGCAGATGACACTGCTGACTTGGACCTTTCTGCCAGCGGCCCAGCAGCTGCGTCTATGCAGCTGCTGTCACGGACGAGTCATGGTGCCTGCGCGCACCTACACAGAAGCACGAAATTGAACTCGAAGTAGTGTCTTTGTGATATCTTTTCAACAAGTCATGTCCCATTCAGCCTGCTACTTTATCTCTGTCAGGCTCGGGGCCCAAGTGGTTTACGGGAGCTGTCAGGCACAGGTAGACCAACCTGCTTTGTGCTGAGGAGGTAATGCATCTTTCGGGCCTGGTAATCTCTTTTCTTCTCTTCCCTTTCGAGGTCGGCCTTCTTCTCTTCTCTTTCTTTCATCTCTGCAAACTCCTCCAGCGCCTCCCTGCATCAAAACAATCCGCAGTTATTTATGATACTAAAAATCTGCCAGCATTTTCATTCTTCCACGGATGATAATCAAGTAAGTTTTTGAGGGGCTACTTTCACCCACATCCATCAAAATCAGTGGTGTAATCGATCTTACCTGCACATTCCACTGAATCTTTGCAATCTCTAAAAAGCATTTAAGTGATTTTTCAGTGGTTAAATTTTTTAAATCAAATATCTACATATTATCATTAATTCAACAGCTGAGGAAATATATCAAGTGCAAAGTAAGTGAACGACAATGTTGCCATTTTCTTTGGTTGAAGATTAGCTATTGGACACACTTAAATACCCCAAGAAAACATCTGAGCTACTGACTTTAAGTTTCGATTTCATATTTACAAAGCTCTAATCATTTATTTTGTATACTAACGGGCTAATTCTGAAAGTGTCATGGTTTTTTATATATATACTTAATTTAAGTTTACTTCAGTTAACAGTTCAAATAATACCAGCATGCATTATCCTGCACTTGAAAGGTTATTTTGTTCAATTATACAGATAATTAAAATAAAAGCTAAACCAGGTAAATAAGTCCATGGCTCTCGAGGTATAATAAATTCCATTAAAATAATGAAAATTTCATCATTTATGTGTATCTAAGAAATTTAAACACAAATAAACCTTTAAAAATATACTATGTGGAAAAAACATCTGATAAATAGAATAAGATATTATCAAACACGGAAAAAAGAAATCTTTTATTTTCACAGCACAAATTTAACTATTCATGTTAAAATAATGTTTTGAAAGTACACGTTATTCTTTTTCAAAAATAGGTATGTAACTTAGTGTCCAGTTCTTTAAGTAAAACCTTAAGCAAATCACCTGAGCATTTACCTCAGAGATACCAAGGGAAAGTAGAGGGAAAGATTCCAAAAATAAAAAAAGATTCTCATTTCTACTTCAACGTCTAGAAATATTTTTGTTGCAATTTTCTGTTAAAGGCTACTAATACAATACTTCATACAAGGTTACTTATGAAACACACTGACGTTTAAAAATCACCATGCTATGCTACTGCAGCAGAGCAATTTTTTTCAACATAAGATTAAATTGCAAAATAAATGAATTACTTGGAGTGGCATGGCCCTCATTTTGCCACCCTTCTCTTGAAAATTGCTTATTAATATGAAAAAAGGAGTCAGAAAATAGCCTGTTTTACTTTATGCATAGTATTTTGGGGGCTTCTGCGCCCACAGAGCTGGGCTAGCTGCACATTTAGATTGTGTTGGCAAGCTGGTACAATGACCTTTCTGACCTGCATCTCAAGGCTATTATTAATCGCTAAGTAACCTGGTAAAGCCAAACAAATTTGTTTCCATTGAAAGGATCTCTATCTGTGTCTGAGAATTTGTTCTGTACCAAACAAACCTCATTAACTGTGTCCATTTTTGACAAAGAACCAGGAGTTAGAAGGATTGGTGACCTTTCTTTGTCCTTAAGGTACAAATTTCAAGGCAGGTACATATGAATAAATGAGAGCTTTTACCAAGAAAAATAACAATCACATACTACATAAAAAACTAAATACATTATTAATTTTCATCTTTACTTTTAATATTATGTAAAAAATATTTCTTCTATAATTCCTCTTATAAGTCTTTAAGATAATTTAAAATAACCAATGAACTGCCTCTACGAGGATAATTACTCAGATACGCATGCATCCAATTTTATGTCATTCCAAAGATAAGCACAGTAATTTTCCAAGCAATCACAAAAATAAAAAAAAAAAAAAATCTACAAAGAAGTGTGTGCTCTATAAATGATCTAATGAATAAGGGATCTTACATAAGAAAGAAAAAAATACCCAATATAATTGTACACACAAATGAACAGGTAAGGTGCAAAGAAGTAATAGGACTTGGATATAAAATCAGAAGTGTAAATTATTTGATGTAGTAAAAACATTCCATCTTCTGGATATGGAAACATAAACTGAAAACAGCATGTACTCAGGGAGCTTGACAAGGAAAGCAAGAATCAAGAGATATGTAAAAGAATGTCAGTTTCCAGTAGGTAAAGAAAACACACTGTAAACCCAGAAGGAACTGAAAAGCCCTAAAAATAAATCCAAGAAATTTGACAAAACATTAGGAAAACTAATCCGTGGTAATCTCAAAACACAAAAGTAATTAATTTAATAAATTTATACGATTTTTGAAAAAAATCAATCTTATGTTCCGGATTTATTGCCATACTTGAGAGTGTACAGATATACTGAACACCACGTCAAATAGTCTTTGTTTAATGGCCAAGTAGGAAGAGCTGAATAAATTTTTATCTCTGGTATACAAGTTTTTGTTGCATCAATAGCGATCAAGAGATATCTCAGTGTAAAGGATGTAATAAAAAATTATTATCCCATTAAAGATTAAATGATGGAAACCACTTGAACTAGGTTTATAAAATTATAAAATTATTGATTTTTAAAATTTTTTTTTTAATGCAGTACTTCTAAAACACTTAAATTTTTTCCCAAATAATTCCAGGTTGTTTTCAATATATTTTTTTCATTTCAGGCATATATATTGTATTATTTCTATCCTTAAAAAAAACCCCTGTGATATATACGGGATAGATGTTACTAATTACCTTATTTTACAAATACGGTAACACATAAAGAGATAAAGTGATGTATTCTGAATAACAAATCAGTTAATGACAGAAATGGAATTAGGATACTTAGATTTACGGATTCTCTAACTGCAGATCAGGACAGAAGATATTTTTTATTGAATGAACCACATACATTTTCTTTTATTTCATGATGCTGTTTTCTATTGCATAGCTAAAGAAACTTGGGAAGTCCCAGGACTTCCTGTATCACTTTTCATTTACATAAATTATCTGGTGATATTAGTTTAAAAATAAAGGTAAAAAATACTGAAACTTTTTCAAAGTCTTTCATATTCAATATATTTTGCTAAATCTAATGATATTTATAATGATAAAATACATATTCTAATTATGATCTCAATCATTTAAAATAATAATAGCTACTTGGAAGCAATACAGTGGAATGGTTCACAGCATAAACTCTGAAATGACTCCTGGTTATAAACTCTGTTGTGCTATTTATTAGCTGTTTAATATATGAGTCTCAATACCTTTGTCTATAAAATGTAAATATATTAGTACTAGTGTCTTCTTCATCAAGCTATTGTGAGGAGCAAATACATTAATCTACATAAAGTGCTCAGAGTGGGGCTGTTGCATAGGAAGACGCTACACAGGTATTAGCTATATATTCAATTTTCACTCTAAGCCATGTTCTAGACTACTTGCTTTATCAACTCAACCACATACCAATCTTTTATATCTTCTCAAACTCCCTCAGTGATCTCTTCCTTTCTCTTTCCTGATCAGTGTACGATTGTGGATGAAATCCATGACGCAAAGCATGGAATCTGATTTTCTAAGAGGCACAGAGGCATGGCTGGTGGGAAACAGGACATGGAAGAGAGTCATGCAAATAAATTTTCCTGTTTTCTGTCCTCTGTGCACTGCTGAGAGCTCTCCTTGCAAACCTGCGTGGCTAATGGAGAATGCAGTGCACACCTGCTGCACCTTACACTATGGGACTCCCTAGCAAGTGGTGGCCAGGGCTGCAGGAGCTCATCATACCACATTCCTCCCTACAGGACCAATGCATGAGTACTAGCAGCGGCCAGCTTAGAGCAGTATGCACGGGAGAAAATCAGCTGCCAGGTCTCAGGTTTTGTCACTCTCTCCCTCCAACCTGCATCCAGTGACTGGTGACTGAGGGAATACATACGCCCAGAGCCTTTGTCTCACTTTGGGTCCACTCTAAAGACCCATCCAAACCCTGAGCTTCCTGAGACTGGCTGAGACTTCTGATGCAGTTCAACTTCTCTACCACCTTACAGATGATATTCCCCAAAGGCTCTCCCATACAGTCCTGCTTCAAATCATTACATTCAGAGTCAGTTTCAATCTCTGACATTTCACTCCCACTTTTCCTCGTGCTCACTGCCCTGAATATTAGTATAAAGTATTACCAGTTTAATAAAGTATTACCAGTTTAATCCTACACTTACATTTTATTTCCAAGAGGTTCCTGGCTAAAACATACCTATTACTTTTAATCCTTTCGCAATCCAGTGAGACAAGTGTTATCACTCCCATTTTATAGATTAGGAAATGAGAGTCACAGAGGTTAAATCTCTGTCCAAACTCCCAAACTAGAAGGTGAGAGTCAGAATTTGAATATAGCTCTCACACCAAAATTCATGCCTTTATGCACAACACTATAGTCATATCACACATTTTGTCCAAATCCAATACGGTCGACTCCTGAACAACACAAGTTTGAACTGCACAGGCCCACTTATATGCAGATTTTTTTCACCAAATACATTATAATACTATAAATGTATTTTCTCCTCCTTATGATTTTCTTAATAACATTTCCTTTTCTGGGTACCTGGGTGGCACAATCAGTTGAGTGTCTGACTCTTAGTTTCCACTCTGGTCTGATCTCAGGGGTCCTGGATTGAGCCCTGCATCCAGCTCTATGCTCAGCAGGGAGTCTGTTTGGGTTTCTCTCTCCCTCTTCTTCTGACCCTCTGCCCTGCACTCTCTCTCTCTCTCTCACTCACTGAAATAAATAAATCTTTTTAAAAGATAATATTTTTTTCTCTAACTTACTTTATTGTGAGAATACAGAATATAATACACATACCATACAAATATCTGTTAACGGTTTAGGTTATCAGTAAGGCTACCACTCAACAGCACGGTATTGGTAGTTAAGTTTAGGGGGAGTCAAAACTTGTATGTGTATTTTCAACTGTACAAGGGGTCAGGGCCCCTAACTCCCACATTGTTCAAGAGTGTACTACACTTTGCTACTCTGTTTGATTTTCTTATTCATTTCAAAATATGGTACTAAAAAAAATTATAATTTTTGTCTTCTCGTCTTTGTAGGTCCAGAACCCAAAAACAAAAATCTCTACCCTTTTCTCTAAAAAAGCTTCATATGGGGCACCTGGGTGGCTCAGTCAGTTAAGCAGCCGCGTTTGGCTCAGGTCATGATCCCAGGGTCCTGGGATCGAGCCCCACATCGAGCCCCACATCGGGCTCCTTCCTCAGCAGGGAGCCTGCTTCTCCCTCTGCCTGCCATTCCCACCACTTGTGCATACTCGTGTGCTCTGACAAAAAAAATAAATAAATAAAAAATAAAAAGGCTTCATAGATCAGTTCAACAATAATTAATCTCTAGCTGTTTCCACTGTTATAATCCTCTTTTTTATATGTCTGTTATATTCTACAATATATTATGGCTGCATACCTGCACGACTTCCTGCACTCTCCCACCAAGTGCAGAGGTCCCAAAGGTCAGGATTAAGATTTATTCATTGATGTGTCCCTCCCAGACTATTTGGTCTAATATCTGGTATAAACTAGGTGCTACCATCCTTTTTAACTATTTCTCAGCTAATAGTACATTTTATCACTTTTGATGGTTTAATTAGAAGAGGGAAGAAGCCACATTGAGAAAGCCTCTCTTGGGAAGTAGGAAAGAACCAGGATTCTGGCTCTTTGCCTAGAAAGTGGTTCTCAGAGTGTGGTCTCTGGAAAACAGCATCAGTTTCACTTGGGAAGTGCTGGAAATGCACAGTGTCAGGTTCCACCCCAGACCAACTGAGAAATCCTGGGGCAGGGGGCGGGGGGAGGGGACCCGGAGGCAATATCCTGCCTGCTAAAGTCTGAGAAGCACCAGTCTGCAGCAATGAAAATTATCAACTCTGCTGAGGAATTAAGATGATTCAATCCTCCTCACTAATATGACAGCAAAAAGAGATGCCTTATATTCAGTTGATAATTTTAATATGAGTATCACCATATAAGCTAAAGCACTGAGAAGTACTACAAAGGAGACACGATATGTACATCACAATATTTTCACAGAAATCATAATTTTGACAGAGAAATAAAAAAAATGGAGATTGTCTGAAAGCATAAATGCCCAAAATTTCAGAGGGAACTGGTAATAATATTACATAGTATCTCAAATAAAAACAAAATGCCGTCATCTGTGACATCTTTAAGAAATAATAATTCTAAGGAAATGGATTCAGACAATTCTCCAGAGTCCTCACTCTGTTTTGATGGGAAATGAAGTCAGTGATGTGCAAGAAGCCTTCAAAAAAAAAAAAAAAAGAAAAGAAAAGAAAAGAAAAAGAAATAGTCGAAAAGCATTACTTTCTGCTGTGGGATATTATGACATTAAAGTATTTTAGTTAAATCTGTTGAATGTGCTTTGTTTTATCTCTCATAATTATCTGCTCTTAATATGTCCATATTAATTTAACCAAATAAATAGACAATAAAAGGAAAAAAAGGTGGCAAAATCTAAAATATAAGCAAAAATATTAGCAAAATAAAGCCAATTATATGCTTGGGCTTGGTAACATTCAAAACGATTTGGGGATTGATAAAACCTTGGAACAGATTCTCTGGAAGTCAGAAAAATACCCAAAACATTTGCATTAGAAACAAAAGCTTCCCTGTAAGTCAGTCAAACCATTTAAACCACTTATTTTGTCTACCTGGTTACCAAGGCCCTGGACCTGTTGGACAGGCGCTGCAAATTTCATTAGGGCAGCACTTTACAAAGGGAAAATACAGTTTAAAATTAAGGACTGTGCAGCACACAGTCATTAATATTCAAGCACTCAGGCTGCTCCTGAGCTTCATGCCTTCCTCTGAAACCTGCAGTTGAGACTCACATACTGAAAACGTACAGAAAAGTCCCTAAGAAAATATTTTTAGCTACTCTTGAAAATTCTTTGTTGCTGTATAGATCAATTTCTCTTCAAAATGCCTAAGCTACTTTAAGAATGAATATCATGAAGAACTTAACACTCATTTGCTTATTCAGTCAGGCAGTCACAAGTATGTTTAAGATATTAAAAAAAAATACAGATGTGTAAAGGCCAATCCCTGCCTTCGAGTAGCTTACAAATAAAATAACAGATGACCAACTAGACTATGGACAAAAGATGAGGAAATACGGAGGCAATGCTTACACAGAGAAATCAGAAAAAGCTTCATGTAGGTGGCAGCACTGGGAATGAACTGAAGGGCTGGGAGAGAGGAGCGTGGTGAGGAAATGAGGCTGGAGTACTCACAGGAAACTCTGGCTATCTTTGGGAGACGTGGTCCATCAACAGCAAAGTGGGGGAAAAGCACTTTATATTAGAAGAAAGGTTTCCTGACCTAGGGTGAATGGGCTCTCTCAGGGTAATGCTAGCAAATTTGTACTCTATAGACAAGATATTTTGAGAATGAAAAAAGTAAAAAAGAAGATAATGGTCGATGTTATAAAATTACAATACCATGACTTCACTCTGATCATAAAAAGGGATCATCCAATTGCTCCATTATTTCATTTGCCTACTTTGCATGATTTTAAAAAGCAATAAGACTCCATTCAAAGATCATTCATGAAAATCAATTTTTTTCTTCTTCTGGTTCCTTTGAATAAACTTAGTTGAAAAGAATTTTTTTGTGTAGTATTCTTTCTAAAAATATGCACATATTTCACTGTAAAATTATTTTCTTTTCACTATACTGGATAGTTGCCGTAAAAGGAAGTAAAATTTTATATAATATATATAATGTCAAATAATTGAGAGTGACATTGTGCTAAGTACAACAGTAGGTATAATGATAAAATGTATTTACATAGTGCGTTATTTTCAGGAGCTTCAAGTGCTTCACAGACATTAATTCAACCTCACAACATTCCACTGAGGTTGGTAAGGGGCAGGTATTATTAACAAGGTTCCTGTTCTTCTTTGTGAAATGAAATGACTTTACAGATGGTGACTTTGAGACACAGCATGGGGCTTTCCTGCATAAAGGTAGATCAAGGCACATCATATTTTCTCTCCTTTGTGTATCTTCACAGTGATTCAGCTGTGGAGGAGGAGTACCAAGCTACCGACGTTTTATTTGGAGTAGAGTTTAGAGTTGAGGTAGCTAAATTTCTATTTCATATAAAAAGAATTGCAAGATCTTATTTACTTTGTGTTCACTCAAAAATCACACACTGTCTCTCATTTAAAATGTGTTAACTTCATTTTAAAGCAAAAATAATTGCTGCTGCTTTTGCATGCAACACACTCAACACTCAATCCAGGCACATCTCTGAATTAATCAGGATGCTATCCTAAAGCAATAATATATATACCATAGGAAGACGGCAACATATTTTAAAGTAGTATCACTTGAAGTAGTATATCACATATAATTTCAGAAAATTATCTAATGAGTTTTAGAACACTATTTAGTGGCCAATTGTCTTATAATCAGTCTAAGAAGTCAGAAGAAAATGCTGGGCAGGAGAGTATCCAGATTTATGAATCATCACAATACAAGTGTTAGCTGAAGTCCTAGAAGTGGAAGTGATTGTCCAGAGCACAGACAGCAAAAAGGCAAATGCATCAAAGAGAGAAAATTGTTATTTAAGATCAGGTGAATAAATGCAAATACACAAACAAAGAAGAAACCATTAAAAAAGTAGAAAGGAAACCAGGAGAAAGTGGGGTCACAGAATCTAAGCTGTAAGAGAGATTAGAGGAAAAAAATGATCAATAGTGTCTTATGCTTTAAAGAACCCAATAATATGAAGGCCCAATAGCCTACTGGATAGAATTATAAGTAATTTTTTAGCAACAGCTACATTTTCTCAATACATTTTCAAATAACTTAAAACATATCCTCAAGTATTAGCTGAAAAAGTTCGTACACAAATATATCAAGTACCAGAACCTGATTTCCACTATATAAATGCATTCTCAATCAACAATATGAACAATAGCTTTACCAGTCTTTATCACAGAATTAAAATGGAAAAAAAGGAAATCTCTTCCACCCATCTTATATCAAGAGATCAGCTAGCATAAGTGAGAGATAAGAACTTCCAATTCATCCATCCCTCAAAATTGGACAACCACAAGACTAAATCCACAAATCAACATATCTTAGTTCCTTGCTTTCAAATGAGTAAAAACTTAATGCTATACTCCGGCTTTTTTTTTTTTTTTTTTTTTAATATCACCACAAAAAAGAGAGACTTGAAATTCAGGGAGCTTTTTTCCTGTTTAAAATAAAACGTTACTGGGGCGCCTGGGTGGCTCAGTCATTAAGCGTCTGCCTTTAGCTCAGGGCGTGATCCCAGTATCCTGGGATGGAGCCCTGCATCAGGCTCCCTGCTCTGCTGGGAGCCTGCTTCTTCCTCTCCCACTCCCCCGGCTTGTGTTCCCTCTCTCGCTGGCTGTCTCTCTCTCTGTCAAATAAATAAATAAAATCTTTATTAAAAAAATAATAAAATAAGATAAAATAAAATAAAATAAAATAAAACGTTACTGAAGTCACTGTTCATTACATTACCAGTGTATCCTACTGAAGATTTGAATGTGAAATTTCTTTTAGATCAGGGCTAGAAAAAGCTGTTTCTTGGCATATGCACATTTTTTTTTTTTTACTTTTTCACAATGGGACATACTTAACTAATCACATTTCCTGATCAGTCACACCAATACAGTTATCATTCTGTATTTTCTTTTACTGTGGTCTTTCTTTTAACTCTTTATGCAACTTTTTGTAAACAGCCTAAAATTCATTGTGTAAAGAGTTAATCTGAAAAAAAATTAAATACATATATATAAAGAAATTATATCCAATGCAATAAGTTTTTTCCTTTTATTAATTCTATTTCAGGAATAAAGCTTTTTTATTCTTTCTATATACTTGGCATTGAAAATTTTTTTGAAATAGCAATATATTAAAGGTAATACATTTCTGTTAAAAATATAGTATGTGGAAAGATTGTGATCAAATGGTAGATATAATTCCATACTGTAAAGTGACTATATGGATTATGCCATTAATTACAAATTATGGATACGTAACAGACTGTTTCTAAAGCAAAGAATATGCACTGTATTTTAGACACTCTAGTGTGTTCTTATCTAAATTCTACTAAATTGTTATACTAATTGTATCTTTACATATAAAATGATTCTACAGAGAAAAAGTCACATGTATAGCTAACATTACAGATTAATTTGGTTCTTGAAATCGAAAATGTTGTTTTCTTTACATCTCAGGTTATTCCTTCCTAAAAGAGACTGTCATCTAGATATAATTAGATAAAGCCAAACCACTATCATTTAGTTGGCTGAGATCAGAATATTATACTTTTAAAATGAGGTTTATTGAAATGTTATCTTTAGGTAATCATATTTATTCTCCTTATTTACACAATATAAATGGTTTTCTACTTATGTCCTTGAAATAGTGAACAGGGACACCATAGTATGAAAAAGTGGCCTAGCTGCTGGAGTTCATAAATTTTGTTCAGCTTTGGATAAGTTCAAAGAATTGCCATGTAAGAAAAGCCTTACAGAGGGAATTTATCTGATTATGGCAGTAATAATTACCCAGCTGTTTATTGCAGATAGAGAAATAATTCATGTAGGCAATAGGCCGTGGTGGCAATGACACTCTGCATTTAGTAAATATGCAAACTGTTCACTTCTAATTAACCAAGCTAGAGGATGCCCTTATTAAATGTATAAACTAAAAGTGCCTTCCTGACAAGTGATGAATTGTTACATTGCACAAACTCTTGCCACAGAATTATTGGAGTGAACTTGGGGCTTAACTTCATTAAGAGATCTTGTGGGATAGTTAAATGAGGATGGACAGCATAACAAGGCTTACCTGACAGCCAATGATATGTTATAGCTTAACGGAACTGCACCTTTTCTTCTGTCCTACTTAGTTCAGATTCACGATAGATAGACTGTGAAACTGTGAAGTTAATTTGAGTTCAAATAATAAAAATAAATGAAATAACATGACAACCCATTTATGGAGGCTACCTGACAGTTTTCCTACCAAATGAATCTACAAAACAGCCAGTTTTTATGATTCAAATATGTCTTATGGAACTAAAATGGAAATATCTACCACTCCTTTTGTTAACTTAAAATAATATGTTTAGTAAAAATAAATTTTTATTTTTATTTTACTGACTAGCTTTACTGATTAGCTTTAAAATAAAATATCTTTTCAAAAGGAAATGGATCGGCTTTACTAAAGTAAATAAATACAAAACAGAAATGACTCTTAATATTGATTCTGAATGAGTTTCATTTAATTTTACCAAACAACTAATGATGAAATGGTTCATCATCTATATTGTATGCTTAGCTTTATTTAAGGTAACTATTCATTCTTTATCAAACATCTGTACAAATATTTCCACCCCAACTAAGGATCCTATGAAAAATACCACTTAGAGGGATGTCGTTGACATAATGAAATGAACTTAAATGTTTCTAATTGAATTGTTGAGTAGGTAGTAATATTGACCTCATAGGTTTGCTGTGAAAATTGAAGGAGATAATGAGAATAAAAAGCTTAGTGCAATACTTGGTATACAATAAGTGCTCAATACATGTCAGTGACTGGTAACGTGTTTGAGCAACAATAGCTCTATAGATTAAAAAATTAATGCCTAGTATTTTCAATGGGAGGTTCACACTGAGATCTGCTAAGACTTTACACTTGCTCTTTCACCTACCTCACACAGGCTCAGAGATTATAAAAGGTGTGAACTGGCCTTTCAGATAGTATCACAATATTATTGTAAATGTTTAATTATACACTTAGTATAAAATATGGGACAATATATAAAGGAAGTATTTACATATTTTAAGACAATCAGATTTTGTCACTATTGAAAATCTAATTTGACTCTTCAAAATTTGTAATATCTCACTTAATTAACAAATATTTATGTACTAAAAAAGAATATATGACCCATCTTCAAACTATTTATGTATTCATACATTTACTTATATACAATTTTTTTAATGAGTACTCTACATCAAAAATAGGAAATAGGAAAATTTTCAATAGTATTATAAAGATAAAACTTCCATATCTTAATGAGAAAATAGTATAATCAAGGGTCAAAATAAAACTGCTTTAAATAAGGAAAATAGCCATGTATACAAATAACCCCCCCCCCAAAAAAAGGCTTTATAAGTGTAAAACAACTTAGGCTTCACACCTTAAAGACAGGGTAATTTTTTAAAAAGTTAAGAAATGACACTTAAGGAAAGCATAAAATAATAGCTAATACTGAGTGCTTATTAAAATAATTATGTATGGATTTCTAGGAAGATAATGAATGTATTCTTTTGCCCACAATCTATTTCCAAAGTCAGTTAAATGAATAAAAAGAAACAAAAATATAGCAAAAAGAAACAAAAATATAGGCAAAAACAAGGAACAGCCACAACACCCATCATAAATTCAAGAGAATAAGTAGGAATTGAATGAATAAAGAATATTTAATTAAATTCATATTCAATTAAATTTAGACCACAAATACAGGGTATTTTCCTTAATCACAAAGCCAGTATAGTATGTGGGAAATAACTGAACAAATCTGAGGAATCTAGTAAGAGTTCCAACCAAGAGAGATAAAGACAGGAATAACCAGATGCAGGACTAAGGGAGAGAAATTGCAGCCAAGTAATTTCTTTTTTTGTTGATCAGAGCTTCAGATTGAGTTGAGACCAGATGGCAAATCTGGGCTGGAGGAGAATAAGGAAAAGTAGCCTGAGAGCTGCTGAATAAAATAAACTCAGAAAAGAAAAGAGTCTATAAGCAATGGAACTTCACATTGATCTTGCTTCATGAAATCAATATCCACAGTGACAGGAGGTCAATCAGGACTTGGGAGGACAGTGTCAAGAGCACAGCTTCCCATTGCTCCAGCTTACTCTCCACCCTTCATCAGATTGTTGAATGACTGAATGGGAAAACAAACCAACAATATCTAGCTGAAACACTAAAAAAAGTACAAGAATTCTGAGACACAGTTAGAAATTTCAGTAAAGTATAAAATTACTCTGTTCAAAACATATTGCTTTCCTATATGTAAAAATAATAATAATAGACTGGAAAGATGGTGGAGTAAGAGGACCATAAGCTCACCTTGTCCCACGGATACAACTAGATAACACTAACACCAGTGTAAATAATCCAGAAGATGACCTGAAGACTGGCACAACAAACTCCACAACTAAAGGTAGAGAAGAGGCCACATCAAAGAGGGTAGGGAGGGCAGAGATGCAGTGGGGAGTTAAACAAACCCACCGTGGGAGGGAGGAAGCCATAAGCACAGAGAGGGGATAGAAACAGACTACCACAAGAGGGAGTCTGCATGAAGAAGATAATCCCCATAAAAACTGGCTTTGGAAGCATAAGGGGCCAGGCCAAATTTTGTGAGTTCTTACAATTATTGGGACTTAACGCCTGGAATATTAAAAATCAGCATGATGTAATGAGCACTGGGTATTACCTAAGACTGAGGCATCACTGACCTCTACCTCTGAAACTAATGATACCTTATGTTAATTAACTGAATTTAAATTAATAAAAAATTGAATTTAAATTTAAAAATAAATAAAAAATAAAATAAGAATTAAAAATATATAAAATTACAAAAAAAAAAAAATCAGTGGGCTGGGTTCTGGGAGAGCCTGCAGGCTGTTGGGAGCCAAGTCCCCACTGTTAAGGAGATAAGAGCACAACAAACAGCCTGCTGAGATACAGCTTAGAAGCAGCAGTTTGGGAAACACCTGAGGCACACAGGAGGGAGAGTTATTTACTAAAAGCCTATCTGAGAAGGGCAAGTTTCCCAGGGAAACTCCTCCAGGAACAAAGGAGCTGGCAGGCACCATTTCCCTCCCCCACCATCCAGCATAAACACAGGGCCACCCACCAGAATAAGTAGAACAAAGACATTCACTATCTAACTTGCTTATACCAAGTCCCAGCCCCCTGGGCTTCAAGGACCCACCCCTTCCAGACAGACTTCCTCATTCCCAGTGCTGCAAGTCCCCTCTCCCAAAAGACCACCACAAACTTTGCCAACATTCCCTGACCCACATGCTTTGTGGGAACTTGGTCCTGGCGACTCCAGCAGCAGACCCCATAGAATACCTATGCACCTTGTTAAAACTGTGTACCCCACCCACGTGCGCTTTGCAGCACCCTAGTGGCCCAGTCAGGTGGCAGCTGTAGTGGCAGGTCTCACTTTGCCAAGCGGACCAGTGGGCACCTTGTTAAGGCTACACACCCTACCCAGGCCAGGAACCAAACACTGCCCACAACAGGCAGACAGAGCCACTGGAGACTACTAGACTGAAGGAAAAAGCAGCCAGGACACAACAGGAGGACACATGCACCATACATAGGAGACCCCCTAAATCACCAGGTTTTGGTGAACATGGGACATTGCAACTGCAGGGCACTATAGGACCTCTTCTTCAAGATATTACTTTCAAGAGCAGTAGATTTGGCTGACTTTCCAAAGGACCGAGAGTTAGACAAAATGAGAAGACAGAGGAATATGTCCCAAATGAAAGAACAGGACAAAACCACAGCAAGAGACCTAAGTGCAATGGATATAAGTAATTTGCCTGCTAGAAAATTTAAAGTAATGGTCATAAAGATAGTCACTGGACTTGAGAAAAGAGTGGAGGACATAAGTGAGACCCTTAACGAAAGATTAAAAAGAACCAATCAGAGATGAAGAACACAATAAAGGAAATTAAAATGCACTAGATGGAATAAATAGCAGGCTAAAGAAGCAGAAGAATGAATTAATGACCTGGAGGACAGAGTAATGGAAAGTAATAAAGCTGCAAAGGTGAGAGGGAAAAAATTATGCAAAATGAGAACAGACTTAGGGAACTCATGACTCCATTAAGCGAATAGCATTTGCATTACAGGGATCTCAGAAGAAGAAAAGAAAGGGGGCAGAAAATTTATCTGAAGGAATAACAGCTGAAAACTTCCTTAATCTAGGAAAGGAAACAGATATCCAGATCCAGGAGGCACAGAGATCCCCCAACAAAATCAACCTAAGGAGGTCCACACCAAGACACGGTTATTAAAATAGCAAAAATTGGTGATAAGGAAATAAATTTTAAAACGGCAAGAGAAAAGAAGGCAGTTTCATATGAGGAGAACTCAGTATGTCTATCAGAGCATTTTTCAGCAGGAACTGTGCAGTCCAGAGGGCAGTGGCATGATATATTCAAAGTGCTGAAAAGAAAAATCTGCAGCCAAGAATTCTGTATCCATCAAGGCTATCATTCAAAATAGGAGAGATAAAGAGTTTCCCAGAAAAACAAAAGCTAAAGGAGTTCATGACCACTAAAACAACCCTGAAGAATGTTAAAGGAGACTCTTTGAGTGGAAAGGAAAGATCGTAAGTAAGAGTAAGAAAAGTAGGAAGCATAAAAGCAGTGATATCTGTAAAAATAAGTCAAGGAACTAAAAAATAAAGGGAGGTAAAGTATGACACCATATACCTACAACATGGTGGGGAGAGGAGCAAAGCATGGGTTCAAACTTAAGCAACCGACAAGTTAATATAGACTGCTATATAAAGGTAACCATAAATAAAAAACCAGTAATAGATATACAAAAAATAAAGAGAAAGGAAACCAAGTATATCACTAAAGCCAGAAAACCATGAGAGAAAAGAGCAAGAGAAGAAAGGATCAGAGAAGAACTACAAAAACAACCATAAAATAAGAAACAAAATGGCAAAAAATACATACCTATCAATAATTACTTTGAATGTAAATGGACTAAAAACTCCAATCAAAAGACACAGGTGATAGAATGGATTAAAAAAGATGCATCTATATGCTGCCTACAAGAGACTCATGTCAGACCTAACAACACATGCAGATCTAAAGTGAGGGGATGGAGAAACACTTATCATGCAAATGGATGTCAAAGAAAAGCCTGGGTAGCAATACTTATATCGGATAAATAGACTTTAAAACAAAGACTGTAACAAGACATAAAGAAGGATGGTATATAATAACAAAGTGAACAGTCTAACAAGAAAATATAATAGTTATAAATATTCAGGCACTCAACATATGATCACCCAAATACATAAAACAGTTAACAACAAACATAAAGGAACTAATTAACAGTAATACAATAATAGTATGGGACTTTAACACTCCACTTACATTGATGGACACATCATCCAAACAGAAAATCAACAAGGAAAGAGTGGCTGTGAATGACACACTGCACCAGGTGGATTTAACATATTTTCAGAACATCCCATCCCAACAAGCAGAATACACACTTTTCAAGTGCACACAGAACATTCTCCAGAATAGATCACGTATTAGCCCACGAAACAAGTTTCAACAAATTAAAAAAGATCAAAGCCATACCATGCATCTTTTCCGATCAAAATACTACGAAACTAGAAATCAACCGTAAGAAAAAAATCTGGAAAGAGAAAAAATACATGGAGGTTAAATAACATGCTATAAATCAAGAAATGGGTCAGCCAAGAAATCAAAGAAGAAATAAAAATTACATGGAGAAAAATGAAAACACAATGAACCAAAATATAGGGGATGCAGCAAAATAAGTTCTAAGAGGGAAGTTTATAACAATAGAGGCCTACCTCAAGAAGCAAGAAAAATCTCAAATAAACAACCTAACCTTATACGTAAAGGAATTAGAAAAAGAAGAAACAAAACACCAAACCAGCAGAAAGAAGAAAATAGAAACAAACAAAAACAAACAAATAAACAAAAACAAAACAACAACAAAAAAACAGATCAATGAAGTCAGCAGCTGGTTCTTTGAAGATCAACAAAATTGGTAAACTTCTAGCCAGACTCATAAAAAAGAGAAAGGACTCAAACAAAATCACTAATGAAAGAGGAGAAATAACACCACCCCAAGTGACTATAAAGCAAAATCATGAAAAATTATATGCCAACAAATTTTACAACACAGAAGAAAAGTATAAATTCCTAAAAACATATAACCTACCAAAACTGAAGCAGGAAGACATAGCAAAATTGAATAGACCAATTACTAGCAATGAAACTGAGTCAGTAATTTAAAAACTCCCAAAAAACCGAAGTCCAGGATCAGACAGCTTCAGAGGGGAATTCTACCAAAGATTTAAAAAAGAGTTAATACTTATTCTTCTCAAACTTTTCCAAAAAATATAAGAAGGAAAACTTCCAAATTCATTCTTGGAGGCCAGCAATGCCTTAGTACCAAAATGAGATAAAAGACACCACAAAACAAAGAGAACTACAGGCCAATGTCTCTGATGAACACAGATGCAAAATTCCTCAACAAAATATTAGCACACCAAATCCAACAATTAAAAAAAATCATTCACCATGATCAAGTGGGATTTATTCCTGGGATGCAAGGGTGGTTCAATATTTGCAAATCAATCAACATGATACATCACATCAACAAGGATAAAAATCATATGATCATGCTAACAGATGCAGAAAAAGCCTTTGACAAAGTACACATTCATTCATGATAAAACCCCCCCACAAAGTAGGTGTAGAGTGAACATATCTCAACATAATAAAGGTCATATAAGAAAAACCCACAGCTAACATCATACACAATGAGGAATAACTGAGAGCTTTTCCCCCTAAGCTCAGGAACAAGACAGGGATATCCACTCACACCACTTTTACTCAACAAAGTACTGATGTCCTAGGTACAGCAATCAGACAACAAAAAAATAAATAAAAGGTATCTGAATTGGTAAGGAAGAAGTAAAACTTTCACTATTTGCAGATTACATGATACTATATAAAGAACCCCCCACACACACACAAACAGTGGAATATTATTCAGCCACAGAAAAGAATGAAATCTTGCCATTTGCAATGACATAGATGGAGCTAGAGAGTATTATGCTAAGTGAAATAAGCCACTCAGAGAAAGACAAATATTGTATGATTTTACTCAGATGTGGAATTTAAGAAACAAAACAAAGGAACAAAGGAAAAAAAAGAGAGACAAACCAAAAAAGCAGACCTTTTATTAAGAAAATAATAAAGTTTTACTAATGAACATTTAAAAATACCCACATAAATGAAGAGATATACTTCATTCCTTGACAAGATGATTTGAATTATTAAAGTATTATTTTTACCTATATTCCATTCTACAAATTTAATTTAAATTTAAAGTCCCAATTTGATATTTTTTGAAACATGCCAAAATGATTTATAATTTAGTTGGATGAAAATTAAAGTAGCCACAGCATCTTCTGAAAAACGAAAGCAATTTATAGGTACTTAATCCATGTAATACTATACAGGATTACAAAAAGAGAGATAAATCAGATGGCATTGATAGTCAAGAGATATAGCTGAGCACATGTGGAGACTTAATATGTAAGATGACACTTAACAGTGAGAGATAATTGAATCATTTAATAAATACTATTGCAATGACTTGTTAGCCATTTTAAAAAATCTTAAACTGAATTTTAAACTTACTCCTCATATTAAATAGATTCCATTGGATTCAGTATTAAAAGTCACAAAAGAAACCCTACAATATCAAAAGAACTATGGGTGACTATTTTTAAAGTCATGCAAGGCAAAAGCAGCTTTGACTATAGACTTACATCCCTGAATTACCTTCTTCTACATTGGCTAGTAAATTATTTACTAAGTTGAGAACTCGGTGATGCTTAGATGTCATTTTGAGGATGGTTGGTCTGAATCAACTTAGTCATTGTCAGACAACATAATATCCCTATTCTGATATTTGTCTTGGGCTCTATGTGAGCCACATACCTGCCAAGGCCTTGTGGTTATCTCCAGCTAAGGCCCTAAAGTTCATAGCCACTGCTAATAAATTCATCAGTTTGAGGTACAAAACCAGTTGGGTTTTACAATGCCACAAAGTTCCAAATGGTAAGACTCTCAAAAAATACACACTGTACAGAGAGCAGTTCCCTTAGCAAGGCAGTACTACCTTCCATCTCTGCCTACAGATTAGCTCCGTCTAGTCCAAGTTCATCTACTTCTCACAGAAATTTGTTGAAAGAGGCAAGGAGGAGGCAGCATACACCAATATTGTGAAATGTACCTACCATTTCAATTAATGCCAAGGCCTCAACTGTTAACGATCTATATCACATGGTAGAACAGATGCGATCTAGTCAGTTCCCGTAGTTCTATTACTTTTAATATTTTATTTCACTGGGCATGACCAAGTCATATGGTAATGCCACCAAAAGGAAGTCTAAGAAGGTGAGTTTTTCGTTTTCTATCCCCAGCAGCAGAGAAGGCAATTCATTTATAAGAATCCACCAACATCTATCATTTCATTAGTAATGGGTTTTAAGTGAGCTTACTGATGCTGTATGCTACTGAAACATGACTGATAAAACTTGGAATAATTCAAAAATACAAAGAGGCTATCTGTTTTGATTAAAAAAAAAACAAACAAAAAAACACTGAGCTCAAATCTCCAGATCACTACTTAGTTGTGTGACCCAAGTTACTTAGACCCTGAGTTTTAGTTTTTCATCTTGAAAATATAATATACATCCCCAAAGGCGTTTTGTTTAGATAGATAACATAAAAAACACCATGCACACAACAGATGCTTAGTAAATATAATTTACTGTGATTAGTCTATTTATTTTGTCATTGCTTACAATGTCTAAATCTGTCCATATAAATTTTTAGCTTGATAATTATGACATTTATGATTACCACATACAAGACTGATCTTCCTCTTATTATTTACCAAAAACACATAGACATGCTATATACCAACAGAATAAATTTTTAATGAATTTATAATTAAATATTTCATTTATGTTTTACAAGATTTAAGCAACTCCTCAGTTAGAATGCTTTATATCTACATTGTGCATATGTCTACAGAGGAAATGATTATCAAGCATGTGCCCAATATTGATAGACTAGATATATTCCAGACCTTATTGCTTACATTAGTATTTCCCACATTAATTCTGACTTTAAAATGAAGTCAGTGAAAGTTCTGAAGAATCCATATGTGACAGCACAAGACCAACACTACTCTATAGGTTTTTACTATAGTAGTTCTTCCTTTGATTTTGGGGGCTGCACATGTTACCAATCTGAGAAGACATGCTGATTTCCTTCATGTTTCTATTTCTTTGTTAATTAAAGCACAATTGGAAATGTGCTGCCTAGATAGTTTAATGTATTAAGTCTTCAACTCCAGAGAACCAGAAATCTATTTCGTACTGTTTCCCTGATACCAAATGTTAAGTGATCTCAATGCTCTTCAGTTTTGTCATTAGCTTAATGCCTTTGTTGACTCTGTATGGTTTTATAGCAGAGAAAGATTACTTAAAGACTATCATGGTGGTCATATTGAGGGTCCCAGATAACCATTATAAAGATGAGAGATAACGTTCAAATCTTTTGGACTGAGTTTCCTAGAAACTAGATGAATATTCATAAAAATCACTCAACGGTTTTTTTTTTTTGCTTTATTCTTGAAAACAAATGCAAATTAGCAGACTAAAAAGATAGCATTTAACACAAATATTGATATAAATATTCTGAAACAGCAAGCTGTTAGCTGTGAGCTTTAGATGGTGACCATCTTCATTGGGAACAAACACTGATAGTTTAACAGGAAATGGAAGAGAGAGAGGAATTATGAACTTTAGAAACTACAAATTTCTCATAGTTCCACTGGAAGTTATTCACAGGTAAATAATAGCAATAGGCAAAGAAGAGAAAGCCAGTTTTTAATATACCAAGTTATGGGTACGGATTGATGGATTTCAGAATAACCACAGAAACCAGGCACACAGCCCAGTCCATGCCAGTATGGCAGAGCTGCACAGGGATCCTGAAAGAACTGGATGCTGTTCTCCTACATGTGTTATTTCATCAGCACTATTCAGATCATAAAAAGTCAAAAAAGCATTTTAACAGCAGTTCAATCTCCGATTTAGTATTTTGGCAAGCATGTCAATGAATTTAGTACTCATAAATATAATATTAAAATTAGAATAATGGTCCTATTAATGATAAATCCTTAATCATTCTTCTCCAAAACTTTAAGGACCAATTTGGTGATTTGAGGAGGTGTTGCCACCTAAGAAAACTTTTTTCTATCTATGGGAATGCAAGGCAGCCTTTATCTTTCAAGAGTATATATTTCATTAATATATTTAGTATTTAAAATATTTTTAAAATTTCATGATAGACTTAGAGAACTTTTAACTTTAGATTAGTTAAGAGTTATAAATACATAACTGTAATACGTGCATATATACCCACATCTTCATTTACATGTATTATCATATCCGTCCTGGTCATGCCTAGTGATAATTTTATACCATGTACTTTGTGAATCCCTTATGACATAGATTAGTCTCATTTAAATTCTCCTAGCACCTTTATGGAATTCGAAGTGCTTTAAGTTTTGAGGTAAATAAATATATAGATTTGCGTCTTTTAAACATATTATCATGTTAAACAAGCGATCTCAGATTTAAAGGGAAATTGGAAATCTTCCAGTTTGTCATCAACTTCAGAACTCCTTTCTATAAAAGTCCCAACATTGTAGATGAAGCCTTCTGTCGGATGTTTTATACCTCATAAGTCAGCCTATTACTCAATAGCTCTAATTATTGGAAATATGTTTTTCATGTTGAACTAAAATCTACCATTTGCCTTAATTTTTTCCCTTTTTATACATGTAGTACACGATGGTTCTTTGAAATCTGAATATAGATGTCATGCCTTACTTTGGGCTTCCGTCTTCCAGTCTTGACCAACTCTTTATGATTTCCACACCCCTTATATTTCAGGTTGTTTTCAGCTGGATGCAGATTTTTTTGTCAATGTTCACCACAAATAGTGGCATCCAGAATTTAACTATGCACCTAATGTAATCCAACTGAGAAACTTGAACTTCCTAAGATCTATCATTTCATTAGTTCTGCATACAGAAAAAAGTGTAGTGTAAGATATTGGAAAATGCACCCTCCTTGACGTCATAAGATGTAGAATCCCATCTCAGTTCTACAATGATGTAGCAGTTTCACCATAAGCTACACATCTACGACAGCCACACACTTTTGTTTTTTCAGCACATATATGGAGTGAAGCATTCGGGCTTCAATCTCTTAGGTGAGGGATTAAGGTTGTACTCTGAAGAAACTGAGAGAAAAGGCATAGGACTTAGAGTATAATAACTTGTGGGTATGACACACAAGATATCTTCCCTTACCCAACACCCAATGGCAGCGACAGCATCTACTCCCTCAGTAGAGCAAGAGAAGTTCCTCTGGAGAAACTAAATAGCCTAAAAGAAACTAAATAACCTCCACATACTGGCATTTGGGCATCCACTAGCAAAAGGAGTCAGCTCCCTGACTTATCACCTTAAAAGTAAATGAAACCTACCAGCAACAAAATCTTCAATATATGTACACATTGAAATTGGTGTTTCAATTTCTCACACTCATGTACAAATGAACACACACGCCAGTTATGTCAGGATAGATTCTAGTATAGAAGGGAAAATGAAAATAGTCAACTTGAAGAAAAACAAAAAACACCCTGGAGGAAATTGAGAACACAGAGACTGAATAAAACTTAAACTCTAAACTTGTTATTACCTATGCTGATTATTTTACATTTGCTACACCCCCAATTCATTCTACGTACTTCTGTGCCCTGCACTGTGACCAAAAAGCTAAGCCCTACAAACTGTATCACTTAGGCTAGTTTTCAGCTGGATTTAATCTAACAGAAGACTAAAATTCAGGAGGAAGAAATTGGGTATTTTTACCTCATTTCCGTCTCCCTTTAGTGCCACATACCTCTGGGAACAGCTGCATTCCTTTACAAGTATAGGTCATGGCCAGGGGTGGAGGTTGTAAATTTCTCCTTGGCTCTTACTATAACCATTAATGCTATTTTTTTGCCTTAACTCTTTGACCCTGGCAGTAGCAACATCCCACTGTCGTCAGCCTCAAATGCCAAAACATCCTTTTCTGCGCCCTTAACCCTGCACATATCTCTGAAGTCATCCTTTCATTTAACTCTCTTTATTTGAAAAATAAATCCTGAAGTGGATTCTGCTTCCAGCCAAGACCCTAAATTGCTCTAGTACTTTTAGAGAAATATGAGATAGTTCATTAACAAAATAATAAGAACAGAATGATATGAAAGAAGAAAAGATCCAAATAGTAGAAATATTTAATGAAAGTTTAAAATTATTGCTAAAATAAAAATTTTAGTAGGGTAGGAAGGAAGTCTCTCACAAATATAGAATGAAAGGACAAAGGCCCAAGGTGAAGGGAGTGGGGGCAGAAAGGTAAGAGACCTAGCACATTACTTCTGGAGGTCCAACATCCAACCAATAAGAACCATGTGAAGAAAGAACAGAAGGAAACAGAAGTGAAGAAATTATCTCAGAAATAATACTGTACCTTAGAACTAAAGGATACATTGATAACTCAAACAATGGATGCAAAATACTTATAAAAATCGTAATTGAGAAATTTCAAAAGTTCCAGGGGAAAAATTCAAAACAATCTGTAATGCCCACAGAAATGTACCACTGAATCCACCAACATGATCATACCAATGTCACACCTCCCTCAGCCAGTGATTGAGAATGGGGAATGGAGGTACTAAGGCAGGATTATTCTGGTGAGACAGCAGACTCCTCCAAAGGGTAACCGGCTTGAGGACAGCCCATCAGCCTTTCTTGAAAATGTATTGCAATCCCAGTCTCTTCCCAATCTTCTTTCTCTCTTTTTTTTCATAGATGTCAGACTTACATTGTGGACTAAAGGTTTCCCCCCACCTTTTCCTGCTTCTTCCCCACATTAAATTTCTTGTACATCTAATTCCATCTTAGTATTTGCTTTTGGGGGACTTAAACTAACACGGTTGAAAAAAAAATAGATCATTTTCAAAGGAAGGAGAAACAAACAAGTAAGCAGTTAGCAATTTTGAACGTTGGAAAACAATGGAGCATGTCTTCAAAACTCTATGGGCAAATGATTTGCAACTGAGGAGGTTTCATCCAGCCAAGCTACTAATGGAGTTTGAGGATAGAATAAGACATATTTAAAACAAGTAAAGACTCCCAAAATTGCCTTCCATGCACATTATTAGAGCAGTTGCTCCAGAAAAACAAGAAAATAAATCATAAAAAGACAACACAGATCCACAAAACAGAGAGGTCAGCCCCAGAGAAAGTTAAGAGATGTCTTCTCAAGAAATCTGCATCATGTCTAGAGAAAATGCAGTCTGTTTGGAGCAGGATGATGGAGAGGCCAAAGAGGGCAAGCTCCAGAGGAAGAGGGGACTTACTAAATTTCCTGATAGGATAGAATACCTGGGAAATAATCAATGGCAGATATAATTTGCAGATAGGGCAAGAAGAAAAATATAAGGAAAATAGAATTTAATTAAAAAACAGAATAAGGTAAATATATTCATCCTACATTAATTGCCTTTGTAAGGAACTTTGATTCTTTAATCATGATAATGTAAACACTAATACTGATTTCTCTGAAAATAGATGGAAGTGGAGATGGGAAGAACATGAGTTAAACCCTCATCTACCATATTATGTGAAAGTAATGTAAAAGATCCGAGGATGTAAAATCAGACGGTATCAGATACACATATAATTTAGAAACACTTGGTGTAAAAAGAAATAGCTGAAAGAAAAAAGTGGTCACCACTAGGGACATAGTGAGGATATGGCAAAACAATTCTCTTATCTATTATAAACATTTGGTAATAAGTAATATATATATATAATAATATGCACGTATTATGTCGACATATATTCCTTGTCACTTTATTTTTTTTTAAGATTTTATTTATTTATTTGAGAGACAGAAAGAGAGCGCCAAGAGAAGAGCAGGGGGAAAAGGACAAGCAGACACTGTGCTGAGCATGGAGCCCAACACAGGGCTCGATCTCAGGGTTAGGCTGACACAGAGCCCCATGTTGGGCTACATGCTGGGCATGAAGCCTGCTTAGGATTCACTCTCTCCCTTCCCCTCTGTTCCTCCCTCAGCTCATGCTCTAAATTAATTAATTAATTATTAATTAAAATCTTTAAAGATAAATCAATAAAAATGTAAAAAAATTCTAAATTTCAAAAAAAGATGTTTGTGTATTCATTATTGCATCTTTTCCAACTTTGTTCTATGTTCCGTTCTTTGCTTTTCCTTCCAGCCCTCTGAAAGAAAATTTTTAGCCATGGCTTAATGTCACAAAAATACTGATAACTTAAATTGTACTCAGCAATCAATGTTTCTATAAATTCTTTTAAAATACACAAGCTAATTCATGAAATTTTATGTTTGTTTACTTTGAAATAAAAATAGCCTCCTAAAACTGAGTATTATTCTTATAACATCACAGGGAAGTATGTTTACAAATACTAGCTCTTCTTTGTCCTTGATAGTAACAGCTATTATTAGTTGAGTGTCAATTATATGCCCAGTGCTTCACATACTGCATGCCTCAAAATATTCTGCAAACTAAATACTGCTGCTCTGATGTGCAGATGAAGAAACCTAATTTCTGTAAGATTAAGTAACTAGTTCAAGTTCACACAACTACAAAGTGGCAGAATCGTGACTAGTCCACATCAATCTCATTCCCAAAGTCAATGTTCCTAGCTATTCATGTCTTAAACTTGTTAAATTAAAGCTTTCATGAAGTACCCAAAAGAAATGGAAACCTATTTCCATACAAAAATTTGTGTATAAATGTTCATAGCATCATTATTCATAATAGAGTGGAAACAACTCAAATGTTCATCAAATGATAAATGGATAAATAATATGTGGTTTATCCATAGAATGAAATATTAATTAGTAAGAAAAAGGAATGCAGTACTGTTATATACTACAGCATGGATGAACTTTGAAAATATCAGGCCAAACATCAGCCACAAAAAACCACATTGTAAGATTCAATTTATATGAAATGTACACAATAGGCAAGTCTATAGAGATAAAAAAAAATAGATTAGTGGTTGCCAATGGCTGAGCAGGGACGGGAAGAATGGAGCTGGGTCACTGCTAAAGGATTTCTTTCTTAGACTGTGGTGATGGTTGCACAACTTTGTGCATATACTAACCACCATAGCATAGTGCACTTTAAATGGATAAACAATTGATATATGAATTATATCTCAATAAAATTGTTACAATAAAAACAAAACAAATATATCCTTTAAAAAAATTCTCATGATACATGAAAAGATAGGTAAAGAATAATAGTCATAAAAATCTTTCTAGCCAAACCATTGTATACAAAATCAACATGCTGAAAAACTTTGATTCACTTTGACGAATGACAAAATTACATTCAAAACAGCACTACTATTATAAGGTATTAACCAAAAACTACACTGAAGCATTAAACTTGGGGGGAATATATTACTTCCAGCTTAAATTTCTGTCAAAAAAAAGTCAGTTTTCTGCACTCCAAGCTAATAATGTTTTATTAATGCTACCAATCTGTAACTCTGTAGCTGATTTTTAATTTCATTACATAATTTTCTTATTCATAACCTGGGGCAATTTTTGCATATCAGGCTAGATATTATAAAGGAACATGTCTACCAAGTGCAAACCCAGCCTCAAATTAATCAATTCCATTTATCTTTGTGATAGGTCCACTCTTGGTTATAAAAATATATTCTTATATAATATACGTAATTTCTTTTACTATTAATTATATAATAAATAAACTATTTCTATTGATAAAAGAGCAGATAAACTAAAGTTAAGCCTAATGTTGTCTGGTAACCTACATAATTCAGATAAACATATTCTGATGTAGAATATATTTTACTAACTTTTTGTTCTGTAATTATTTTACCCCACCCAAAGATAGAAGAATGCACTAGATCGTTTCTCTTTGAAACCCAGAAACTATACATTTGATCCTTGATGGTATAAGTAATCAGGATACATCATAATTGCTTTGATACAATATTAAAGTTTGAAATATAATCTTGAAAAGATATCACCTAAAAATATCGCCATAAGTAAACGTAAAGTAACTTTTGCCCAAGGCAAAATGATGAAAACCAACATGTTTATTGAACAAATTCTATATGCAAGTCACTGGGTGTGGAAAGTATCCTGTGAGATGGCTACCAATAATTCCCACTATGGTATTCATCCTTCATGGAATCCCCTTGTTTTGGAGTGTGGGATGGACCCAGTCTCTTGCTTCAAATGAACAGAATGTAGCGACATTAGGTTATGAAAAGAACATGGTTTCCATCCTCATGTTTTCTTGTGTCCTCTTGTTCACTTGCTAATTCCATGTTACAAGCTGCCCTACAGGGAAGCCTACTTGGCAAGAAACCAAGGGACTCAAGCACAACGGCCAGAATAATGGAGGCCACAGTGAGTGAGGATCTTCCCCCAGTTGAGCTTTCCTATGAGACTGCAGCTCTGGCTGACAGCCTGACTGCAAGCTCATGAGAGATCTTAGTCTAGGCATGGAGCCCCTCCCAGATTCCTGGCTGATAACGTGATGAGCTAATAAGTGTGTACTGCTTTAAGCTGTTTCAAGTGTAATTTGTAAAGCAGGAAAAGATAACTAGAGTCCTGATTCCAATGATTCTCAATGAAAAATAGAATAAAGAAATGTGAAGAAATAATCCAAACGAATGTGTTATATATGTTCTTCTATGAGAAGGAAAACGACACTAACTTAGTAAAATTAATGACCCTAATGATGCTTTTAATAATCACCACACTATTTAAATATAAATATTATGAAAAATACAATCAAACATGCATGCCAAAATACAAATGTAATCATTCTGCCACTCTTCTTAAAAGGGAAATCTACACCAATGTTCTCAGAATAGCATCCAAACTCTTTAACATGGTCTAAAATGCCCTGTTACATTATGGCTCCTACTAAACTGTCTGGATTTATCTTTAACCGAACCTTCTATCATCTTCCATGCATCAACCTCAGTGAGATTTCCTGTGTTAATGTCCTAATTTCTGCACAATCTTCAGGGCTCAGCTTCACAGCCTCTGAGTGATGTCCCTAAGCCCCAGACTCCCACTCCTATGCTGACCAACACCAATCTTTGCCTTAGATGTTCCTCTTCTGTGCTTCCTCTATGGTACCCCATAGCATGCTTTCATTACATTGTGTATGTAACACAAAGAAAAACAGACTGTGATTTATATTAGAAAGTTAACTATATAGTTCCAATTTTGAGATAGTGGAATAAATATATCTCTATACCTTCCTCTCTTAGACTTCCATAAAATAAGAAAGGTAATAAGAAAATAAAAGGAAACCCTGTCATCAGTAAAATTAGAAACACTTAAGAGTAATATATATGAAAAAGGGCCACCAAGAGTAGTGAAAATTCAACCAAGATTAGAGATGTCATGGAGACAGGATACCTTAAGATGCAGACTTCAGAGAGAGACTGTCAGGTGCAGAATTCCTAAAACTAGGTGGCATACTTAGGAGAAAAAACATCAATGCCCTCCTTGCTCAGAAGAATATTGTAGAGCAAACCTTGACTGTGGCAGACTTCCTGAACTACACTGCTGAATGGCAGGGGACATAGGACTAAAAGAGGAAATGCACAGAAATGCTATCTTTGCTATAGATCTCTAAGAGGAGAGTGTAAAAACAATAAGCAGTCCTGGAGCTGCCATTTACTGTCAAAACAAACAACAAAAGCTAAACCAGTTCACATACATAGAGACACACATTATCTGTAGGGCTATACTTTGAGCCAAGGAGACTTCCTAACACCCCCAGAGCACTCCTTTGGCCCTTCCCCAACACTGTCTTTTTACAACACCCCATTCCAAAACCTTAGAAATTTCTTCAAAGTGGTAAGTGTCTTTGGGCATGCTAATGAGATGACTAGTACATGCTAATGGGACTGGCTACCAGGAGAACCAATCGTGTGATTAGAAGGTTGGGACTTTAAGCTCCACCCCATCCACCTCCAACATCCCTGGAGGGGAGAGAGGCGGGAAGTTGAGGTAATCACTAATGGTCAAAGATTTAATCAATCATACATAGTGAAGAAAGCCTCCATAAAAATCCTCGAACCTACAGAATTCAGAGATTTTCTGGGTTGAATACGTGGAGGTGCTAGGTGGATTGATCTTGGGGAGGAGGTCCTAGGAATCTCTGATTTGTAGTCAAGTTGGACAGAAGTTGTGGGTAAACTGGGGACATAACACTTGCAATTGATATCTGCAGTCTGGATGGGGGTGGGAAGGGAGGCAGTCTTGTGGGATTGAGCCCTTAACCTGAAGGATATGATGCTATCACCAGATAAGTAGTTTTAGAATTGAGTTAAATTATAGGACACTAGCTGCTCTGAGATTGCTTGGCATGGAAAACCTACACATTTGATGACCAGATGTACTGAGTATTGAGTAGATAGAAAACAGAGTACTATTTTTCCTTTCCAATCGCCATGCCATATAATCTATCAGTTCATCTAATAAATATAGCAAAAACATGGTAACAATACCTGTAAATTACAACACAAGAAAACTATAACTAAGCATACAAAAGTGGATATAATTTACTAATAAATCAAAAGAATAACAACGGCTCAGTTACAGATATTCCTAGCATACAATGATGGTTTAATATTAGTATATCTCCTCTGCTCCTCCTGGTTCAACAGATAGCTCCATCTTCTCGTGCAGTGCTAGCCACATCCCTGAGACACAATGGTGAAGGTCAGAATAAACAGATTTGGTCATCTTGGGTGCCTGGGCGCCAACGCTGCTTTTGACTCTGGCAAAGTGTACATTGTTGTCATCAATGACCCCTTCATTGACATCAACTATACGATCTACCTGTTCCGGTATGATTCCACCCATGGCAAATTCAATGGCACAGTCAAGGCTGACAATGTGAAACTTGTCGGCAATGGAAAAAAGCCCTTCTCTATCTTCCAAGAGAGAGAGATCCTGCCAACATCAAATGGGGTGATGTTGGTGCTGAATACATTGTGGAGTCTACTGGTGTCTTCACTACTATGGAGAAGGCTGGGGCTTAAAGGGTAGAGCCAAGAGGTCATCTTTTCTGCTAATGCCCCCATGTTTGTGATTGGCATTAACCATGAGAAATATGACAAGTCCCTCAAGATTGTCAGCAATGCCTCCTGCACCACCAACTGTGTGGCCCTCTGGCCAAGGTCAACCATGGCATTGTGAAGTAACTCACAACCATAGCCTACGCCATCACTGCCACGCAGAAGACCATGAATGGCCCCTCTGGGAAACTGTGGTGTGATGGCCAAGGAGCTGCCTCAAACATCATCTCTGCCTCTATCAGCTCCACCAAGGCTATGGGTAAGGAGGTAATCCCTGAGCTGAATGAACAGCTCACTGGCCTGGCCTTCTATGTCCCCACCCCACAACTGTCAGTTGTGGATCTAACCTGCTGCCTGGTGAATACAAACACAAAGACATCAAAAAGGGGGCGAAAGAGGTATCTGAGGGTCCCTTCAAGGGCATGCCAGGCTACAGTGAAGACCAGGTTGGAAGGGGAGGGGCTTTGAGAGCCCTACTTTGTCATGTAAATGACATCAATAAGGTACACTGTACCTGTATTTCTACTTAGTTTATTAATAAAAATACATTCTATAACACGTCACTAGGTCAAAAAGGAAAAAGGGCATTTATAATTATTTTAGCAGGTAATGAAAAAGCATTTGCTACATTCAGCTTCAATCTGGCTTAAAAACTCTAAGAAAGGGGTGCCTGGGTGCGCAGTCAGTTCAGCGTCCAACTCCTGGTTTCAGCTCAGGTATGATCTCTGGGTCCTGAGATCAAGCCTCGCATCAGGCTCCATGCTCAGTGTGGAGTCCGCTTGTGTTTCTCTCTCCCTCTTCCTAGGCCCCTTTCCCTGTGCTCTCTCACTCACTTAAATAAGTCTTTAAAAAAAAAAAAAAAAAACCTTTAAGAAAGGTAGAAAGAGTAAGTCTGTGATATGGTAAAGAAGGTAAAGAATATCAGGTTAAGCAAATTGTCAGCACGGATACACCAGTATCAGTAACTAGAGATATACACAGTAAAACTAGGAAGAAAACAAGGATGAATGGAAATACCTGTCCGACAGAAGATACAGGCCTTTACAAAGCCTTTCACATACTTGTCTCTTTGAGGACTTCCCCCTATCAGTGACGGGCTAGGTTGAAGCAAGAGAGGCCTCTCCAGTGTACAATTTAAGGATGCCCTCTTGGGGTTGTAAAATGCAGGGTTGGCACCCACATGGCCCTGCCAGTAAGCACCTCTTCAATTTTTGTGCCTTAAGAGCCTCACTCATCTCACTTTTGTCCTAGCCCTGCTCAAATCCCCTCTCTTACATATTCTGCTAACTCTTTCCTCCAGACAGGCTCATGCCTGCCATTTGCAGAAAGCCAGCCCATCTCCAGGACTTTGGATTTCTTAAGGAAGAAATCAAATAGCTGTCCCCTGGCGTCCACATGTTTCTGAGTTTTGCAACTTCTTCAATTGACCAAGTCTTACTGCAACCCTCCCAGACTTTTAATTGCAGTTTCCAAAGAAATCAACCTCACAAATACCCAACATTTAATCTCCAAAGACCAGATCCTCTTATGTACAGAGCCTATGTGAGAAATTTAAAAGTCGGAAAAATCAGTTTTCAGATATTTCTTATAATATATGTAACTTTAGGGTCTCAGGCAAAAATCTTATTTTGGCAATTTATTGTGCAATTGTTCTCTCTAGTTCAAAGAATTTTAAGAGTAAAATAAGATAAAGTGTGTGAAAAAAAATTAAAACTACATAAATGGCAACTGTTTTTAGTTACTATTCCTTTTTTATCTAAACATATGCTAAGCCTATCGTCACTTATATGTTATTAGAATGGGACATATTACAAGGGGGAAAAACTATATATTTGAAGTTATACGAAAACTTACACATGCAGCTTTGGTAAAACTGACTAAATAGTGTTATAATAGCTTTACTTTGCATAAATCTACAAAAGACGTCATCCTATTCTCTAAATCCAGGTGCTTTCTACGTGTTTAAAGAAACAAAGCTGATAGTAAGCAGTCCACTTTAATTATGTTCCATGAATTTTTCTCCTTTGAGAGGCAAGTTCTTACTATTGATCATATTTCTCAAAATACATTTCAGGCTTATCATACTTTAAATCTCCATCTATGGAATCATTTTACAGATAAATCCATCTCTAAATGAGGTAATTTTACCAAAACTATTTTGCATAGAATCAGAGAGTCCTACTGAACACAAAAATAATCTCATTTATAGTACAATAAATTTAAAAATATGACAGCAATAAATTTTTAAGGTAAATAGAATCATATACCTCTATTTTATCAATAAATTTCTGTCTAAAATATCACTGAGTTCTAGCAAGTATTCCAAAGTATGGTTATGATCAACATCTATTAAGTAACCTTTTTGAAATTGTCACTAGTACAATACTCACCTAATTGCATCGTTGGTCTCTGAAACAGCTCTCAGGTACTCCTTCAAATAAAAATAATTAAAGCAGTATTTCCGAATCCTATACCCTCGCCATCGCCTCTGAATCTATTGAAGTAAATAAAAAGATAAAATATGCCAGTGAGCATTTTAGTGAAAATATTAACAGTTCTTCAAAATTAAGGTAATGATAGATGGTAACTCATATCAAATAAAGTTTTAGGCTTTCCCACTAATATAACAGTATATACAGTTGCAAATGTAGAGTGTACTCAGATTTATTATAAAATATTATAAAGACAAAACATACTTAGAGGTTATTAGATTTTTTAAAATTTATAATTTTTCACAAACACTAAATGTGAAATTAACTACAGAACAATTAAAAATTTGCTTATCAATCTCTACCACTTCCACTTCCTCACCAAACAGATTTTTTATTTTTCATAACCACTGAATGGAAGATGGTATTTGGTCTCATTAAAATCAATTTTCAAATGGGCTTTTAAAATTTGATGGTTTCAAAATCTTTAAACAAAATGTGTCTTATATCTTCATCATGACATTTTAATACTTCTTTAACAATAACAATAGCTAACATTTATTGTATTATTATGTAAGGCACTATTCTAAGAGTTTTGCATATATTTATGCATTTAATCTTTACAATACTCCTATGAGAAATATTCTTATCATCTTATTTACAGATGAGAAAACTTCTAAAAAGAGAAGTTATATAATTTCCTCATAATTATATGGTCATTGGTGATGGATCCAGGAATTACATTAGGACTTCAGAGCCCATTCTCTAAACCATTAAAATATAGAACTGGGAACAGAGTGAAATGCAATTTTCAATGAAGAAAGATTTCTGTTGAAAGCACTTACGTATTTTTAGATGGGAGAAGTATGGGAAAGGGGGTGGGGGCTCCGAGAACAAACTTATGTGGACTACTTCATGCCTTATTATGCTCTAGTAATTGTGAGAAATCAATCTCTTTATGTTTTATTTCTATTAGACAAACTCAAAACAAAAACATAACAATGCATAATCTTTTTTTGTGGAAAACAACAAAAAAAAGCATGACTGCTTTAGAGGAGTAGAGGAAGAAGAAACAGCAAAAGATGAAAAAAAAATATTAACCTTGCATAAAGATTTAACTTCATTCCCTAAAATTTTACAGCAGTTTACATGTATTTCTGAATTATTCACATATTACGAATGATTCTCTTTTTGGATATGAAGTCCTTCTAATGTTTTGCACAGTTAGCTAAGCTAGGAACACACACCTTCCCTAAACATTTTTTTTTAATAGCAAAGGTTGATTAATATAGACACTCTACATTTGTCCATTGGATTTTTATCCCAAAAGCCTATTCTTTTTTTTTTTTTAATTTTGTTATGTTATGTTAGTCACCTTACAGTACGTCATTAGTTTTTGATGTAGTGTTCCATGATTCATGTTTGCGTATAACACCCAGTGCTCCATGTATACGTGTGCTCCTTAATACCCATCGCCGGCCAAAAGCCAATACTTTTTTTAAAGATTTTTTATTTTTTTTTTTATTTATTTGACAGGATAGAGACAGCCAGCGAGAGAGGGAACACAAGCAGGGGGAGTGGGAGAGGAAGAAGCAGGCTCACAGCGGAGGAGCCTGACGTGGGGCTCGATCCCACAACGCCGGGACCACGCCCTGAGCCGAAGGCAGACGCTTAACCACTGTGCCACCCAGGCGCCCCCAAAAGCCAATACTTTTTAAACTAAATATGTTGAGCCTAAAATTTATTATAACTTGAATGCTGGATCTATAAGAATAAACAGGAAAAATGTTTTACTTGTATTCTCCTATATTTTTCTGTGTTTTAAAACATGACTATTTAAAAGATATTTTACAATCTGAGACACAGAACATGAAAATTCTAAAGAACTGTTTTAGTCAATCTCCCAGTATAAGAATGACTAAAACCACTGAAGATATACAAAATAGCTTGTAAGAACAATTAAATCAGAGATAATAATTCTAGAAAGTAACACCAAGTAGAAAAGCAAGCTAGTGTAACAATGTTATAAAATACGTCTTTTCAAATATTTTCCAAACGATCTTATTTTAGAAATTCATTAAATAAAAAAAATTATTTTTTCTAAAGTTATATACTCATTTTAGAAACTATCTCTCTCTAATTTGACCAAACTGTATTAGAGCTGACAAAGAAAGATGAGGAATTGATACAAACCACTTTCCTAATGAAAAGAATGATCAGTTGGAATATGTATATGTATATAAATCATACATGCAAATAAGTGAATATTTTCCTGGCTCATCTAATTTAATCATTACAGTATCATTTTGAGGTACAGATTATTATTAGTCTCATTTGATAGAAGGGGACGCTGATACTTAGGTTAAATCATTGCTTTCGGTCATAGAGCTGGTGGGATGGCTTCAAATATTACACCATATTTTACTGCATGTACAGTCATACAATAAAAGAAGAGAACACTTTCAGATAAAAGTACGGACAGAAAACCCATCATCAGCAATAGAAGTGACTTAGGAAGAATGAGAAAATATTAGGATATCAGAGAGTGTTAATGTAGGAACTATTTATCACATGAAAACATCATTAAACTCTAAATAAAATAAGATTAAATGTGCCAGAAAACAGAAAAGATACATGCTGGAGTACTGAGAAGGAAAAAGGAAAGATGTTGATTTATGATTAGGTCACACTAGAGTGGTGTGTATGCCCATTCGGAGAAAAGAAGTCTGAAAGAATAAAAGTAAAATTGAATCCATGTCAATAGGAAGGATCGCTAAAGAAGCCAGTGGCATGGGCTCCCTCCCACTTCAAACCAGGCAAATACTAGAAACAGCACCAACCACCTCTAGAGAGTCTATAATTGGTGCCTTCTCAGGGGATCTTCTAATATGCAAACTCCCTAGATACCCACAAAGGCAGGCTAAAATTCCTTTCTAAGACAAATCCTTTTATTCAGAATTGGGTATTAAAGCAATTAACGGTTAAAGTAACAAATTAAAACTCATCCACATTAAAAACACTGATTGGTAATCAATCAATCTTTAAACAGCTTTGTTAGAAGTAAGTAAGTAAAAGTAGAAAGAAACTGGGTGTTGGACCAGGTGAAGACGCTGGCACCCAGTGAAGCAAAGGATCAAAAATTTATCGGGCTCATGAATGTGCCAGGTATTACACTAACTGCTTGAATTCTCACGATCACCTTGTGCATGAGGCATGATCTCCACGTTAAAAATGAGGAAACTGAGGTTAAGTTATTTGATCAAGTTCGCATAACCAGTAAAACAACGAATGGCAAAATTAGGATACAAACCCAGCTCTGTCTTATTCAAAAGCCCAGACTTTTTCCACTAAAACATCTTATGGATGAGCTACATAAGAAGAAAAAGTTTGTATGTGTGTTCTTTCTTTTAAAAGATACCATTTTCCTATGTTATAAGGAGTCCAGTTTAACCAATCCCTAATTGATATAAGATAGAATACAGTGGGGATTCTACCATACTTTCTCTTATAAGAACAAATGACATCTTCAATTTTGCCTAAATTTCCTGTTGATATTCCAGGACTAGTGAATCAACTTTTAATTAAAAAAAAAAAAAAGTTCTTTCAAGAGGCAAGATGACTTTTCATAACATTTCTTCTTAATTTCAAGGTGAATGGGTTATGACTTAAAAAAAAAAAGCTAGTATTCATGTCCTTCAAAGTAATTAGCAACTTTCAGAAGTGACTGGTATAAAACAATTATTGTCATTGATCAGCTCTGAATAGATAATTTTAAACAAAGTCATTGTGTGCTCAGCAGATTACAGCTTGTTAACGGGCAAGTTCTAAATGACCTCTTAAGCTAGTCAAATCAATGATGCATATTCCTCATTAAGTAACATCAAAATGTAAGTGGTCTTATAAATAAATAATGTTTATTTTAAGCACTAAAACAAATGGCAAAACCTTGATATACCAAAAGCCATCTGCTCATAGAAAAGATTTTCCCTCCATTGGTTTACTTTTATTCCTCAAAATTCATAGTAACATTACTGTTATCAAAAGAGAAAAAAATGTCTTCTCACCTAAAATTAATGAAGACATGGAAAACAAAATTTCTATTACTAATAATAACCTACCTAGTACCAATGGTCTAAATGTATTTGAGAGCATACATGTAGAACTCTTACTCATAACTATGTTCTCATTTATCAGAATGCTCAACATTCTATAAGCACAGAAAAGTAGGTTTACTAGACTTTCAAAGGCATTTAAAAAACAGTAATATCCAAATTTCATATTAGGTATCACTGAATTATCATGTCAAAAACATATATATATGAATGGATATCTTAACTAGATATTTTTAACTACCAGAAGATTCTGGATAATCATTCCATATGCAGTTTCTTCTCTTCAATATTGTTTCCCCACTCTACCTGACTTTATACTCCCTTTCACTAAATTCATTTCACAATGTTACTGGTACTAGAAGTAGCAGGAAGCGAGAAGAAATATTCTTTTGTGTGGTGATGGAAAATTTAAATATCCATCCATCATCAGGCAAAAGCTTGGGGTGGTCTAGACGATCCTGTTCCTCTTATTCCTTGGGCTGACATTTTGGGGATCTTTCTCTATGTGAATTAATTTGTATTCCTAGAGCCTAACATAGTATCTAGTATATAAGAGACCTTCAACATTTTTTCCTAAATTATTTCCTTAATTACTTCCTAAATCATTCCTGATAAATTCCTATTTATTTCTATCCATCTAATCATGGAGTCATTATTCTAAACGTACATACTTCATAGTTATTACAAACGCAAAAACCAGATTATTAATAGTTTAGGAGATTGAAATGGATCCTTATGTATCTGACACATATTCAATTACTTTTTAATTAAAGCCACCATATAACTATTTCTCATATTTTTATATTTTAGACACAAATGGGAAACAAAAGAAAATGGCTAATTGATGTTTCAAGCTAGATTAATGTTTGTAAATTAAAATTTATATTCATAGATCCAGACCTCCAAGAAGAAAGAGCCAATAAAGTTATGGTTACTTTGCAAATTGGTTGTTTTAAGTGATCTTTAATCTAGTGATCCTCTTGTTATTATAGTCTTTATTTTTCTTAAAGTGAAGATTTCTATCTGAACTAAAATATTTTGGGACACTAATTTCAAAACAAATCATTTAAAATAACTGAAATAATAAAGGATGAGCCGAGATGCTCTAGGTTCCAGAGAATATCATTACATAAGTATATATGATTGATCAGTAACATGTACAAAGTTTTCAGGGTAAAAGGAATTCTACTTGAAATAATCAATTATATCTGTAGCTTTTTAAAAACTCTGTAAGCTTTAGATTATTTCCATTTTTCATTTCTCATAGATTTTGAAAGTGAGAAGAAAAAGTCTGATGGAACATATTTTTTAAGAGACCTCTAAGATACTACACATTAGCACTTCCTGAAATTTGCATTCATGTGATATTGTACCAGTTGTCCTAGGACAGACAAGCAAAGGAGGGCTCAAGATGTGTAAGATAACCCAATGGAGGCTTTTTAAAGACATTATAAGGAACGTATAATTTGCAGAGAGTACTTCTCTTAATTTCCAAACTCTGTGACAGACTATATATCCTCATTATGTTTAGTTTACTGAAGACCAGTATATTCTAAGAGTTAATGTATAGAGAGATTAGCAGTTGAAATTGCTAGTGGTCCTAGGATTATGATAGAGGACAAATCCTGATGCCAGCAGAAGCAGTAGGTAAAGGCCCCAGCCTTCTTTTACCAGGAGAGGTTTGCCATCCTAAGTCAACCAATTCTGCCTGCAAGGGGAAGCATGTAACACTCAATGTGATCTCCTACTAATTGTCACTAAGTTTAGAATTCCCTAAGTAAAATGTACTACCAGTAAGATGCTCATGAATTGTGAGGACCAGAGGATCAGTATACCAAGAAAAGCAGAGCATAAGTAATGAAGTTTCCATAAGAGTTCAGTCCAGGCCTCACATAGTTGTTCTCACTCAGACACTGAGAAAAGGAGAAGACCAGCAGTAAAGGCAAGAGTACAAGTGCTCAGAAGTAACAGAAATGTGGGTACCACACCTCTAGGGTTCAATTCCTAACACTATCACTTACTAGCTGTGTGAACTTGGGCAAGGTATCTTTCTGTGATTCTTCCTCCTCATCTTTCGAATTGGAATCATTATGAGATCTACCTCTGAGAGTTGGTTGTGAGGATTACAGAGAAGGGTTAAAATATTAAAAATATTTAAGACTGGTACCTGGAGGGTAGTAACTGCCATGCAATTGCTAACTCTTATTACTATTTACCAATGGTTCTGACTTACCAAGATTTGGGAATACGTGGTATTGCAATCTTTTTCTTGCCTGGCCTCAGAGACATACAGCTCCCACTGACAATCAGTTTGACTAAGGTATGCTCAGGTATCTGCCAGCAACATATATATATATATTCACACTCAGGTAGTAAGTGTGAAAATCTGGAGGGCTGGATATACATTCAGCCTCTTGGGTGACCTTCTCCCTACAAATGGAAGAATTAAGTATATGATATATACCACTCCACAGAAGAGGCTTCATCTGGGATGGGGTCAGCCGGTGAACAAAGTCATAAGCAAGAGAAAATACTAAATGTTGAGAACCATGAATGAAGGTACTCGGGAAAAGGAACAAGTAATAGACCCTTGGATGGATGAAATAATCCCACAAACTGTACTTTTTTTTTTTTCTACCTGGGGATATTTTTTTAACGGACTTTCTATACATAAAGTAATTTTGCCTTCATCTTTATAGTACTGTTATTAGGAAGCTGAGTTGCTAAGCCCGCATTTGGTGGCTTGAGGTGACTCCCAAGTGCTGAATTCGTTGCTCCCTGGCATCAGAAATGGAGGGTCAGTTCTATGCCAGGCTGTGAAAGGATAGACAATTGTATATCTAAATGGGATGTGGAAAGAAATGAGTTTAGCAACTGAATCAGCGCAGGACATTTGTATAAGATACTAAAAGCTATTCAAAGAGAGAGAAGTAAAGAAGAAGAAGTCGGAGGCCAAATTTAGACAAGATCCACAATGGAATATCCAAAATGCTGGAGGAAAAGCAGAACCCTAATTTGGAGTAAAGTCGAATTAAAAGACCAAAAAGGCAATAAAGTGTCACACAGAGAAACAGGAGGATTAGGGCCCCGGGAGCTAAGATAAAAATTTATTGAGCAATTTATTGCTGTATTAATTGACTGTCACTGGCCTTGCAGCGTATCAGCAACAGGGATTTTGAAAAGGCATCCTGTGGGTTCTGACAGCAGCTTATATCACAGTAAACCTCCTACAAACCTGTACATGTTATGATACCTCAGTAAGGTCCCAAAGTTCATGAGATCTTCCTTTCACATTAGAATTGCACTGACCAAATAGTACCTTACCATGTCCAGTCTCTCTGTAATACATAACCTCACCGGATTCTCAAAAAAAGTCTTAAAGTCCCCCAGCAAAGGCTTAAATAATTTCCAAGAAAGACACTAATGGACTTGAACAAAAGTATTTAAAACAAACAACTTTTTTAACTCTTCATTTAGAAAAGAATGGGCTAACTAACATTCATTGATTTACTCAGGGAAATTTATTTAACCACCTACCAGGCCAGGAACTATAGATACAAAGACTAAGAGGATAGGATCTGGGCCCCAAGGGACTTACAGTGTGTGGGGGAGTGGATACAGGCATGTAAATTAGTAAGGATAATAAAATGTTACAGGTTCTATAACAGAAGTACGTCGATGGTAAAATAGGACATAAAAAGAGAGAGTGATCAATTCTACACGGGTAGGGGGATCATAAAGTCTTTAGAGAGAAGGTGACCCTTTAAAAAATAAACGTCGCAAATCAGGATACGAATATCTATTACATTAAAAAATCATATACATATAATTTATTCTTTATTATAAGAAAATGACATCTATATAGGAATAGATAGGCTAAAAAATATATTTTTAAAATCCCTCTATTTTCAGGAATGCTCCAGTAGCCTCTTTAGCAATTGGTGATAATTTGTCATGCTAAGAGTCAACAGTCAAACATAATTTGTAATTGGCTCAGCATAGAAGGCAAATTAAGACAAAAGTTTTTCTTTTCTATTATACGTGAAAATCTTATTCAAGATTTGAGTGCACATGTATCTGTTTGAATATTATTGGCCATATAAATTTTTGGTAGATCTAAGACTATTAGAAACTCTTCCTCCCGGACATGCACAGCCACCCATATTTAAAGCATTTAAGGCATAGTTATTTTGAACAAGGTTACTTGGTAACGGACGAACTGAAAAGGTGGAGACATGTAGCTATTAGAAGTAAAACTTCAGCTAGTGGTATTGAGCCAGGATTGTAGTCTTCAGATGTGCACAACATGAAGGTATGTGGACCACACACCGGTTTCTTCAGCCACTCACTCCTGCAGAAAGCAAAATCTTCAGAGCACCATCTTACAAAACTGCACTTCCTTACAAATAAATTCAGTCCTGGTCACTGTGATCAACCAATGCTAAAATTTAATCTTTGTTAGGCAGTCATTTTGGCCTCCATGTAAGTAAGCCTCATGCCTTATCAGAGGAACATGAAGTAAAGACACAGTCTATCACCAAGTCAACTCATCCAAAGCTCTGAAGGCAGTCTTTGAACATCTTCATTAGAGAAGTGTTTTTATTATAAATTTCTCACAGTAGTGTCTACATCCTCCACATAGCCTCGTAGAAACTCCTCTATGTCATCAGTGCTCATCTCAAGTCTTCCTCTGCCTCACTTTAATGGTCACTGCGTCCCCATCCCTACTCTTCTCTCCTGGAATGTGTTGCCTAAAAAATAAATCTGGACATAGTAAGAGAGATTTTATTTCAAAGAATTATAAGGGAGAGGGAATGAGTGACCATAACAATAGATGGAGTGGACTATAGCAATAGGGAGAGCGCTTTGACCATAAGATCTGTAAGTCAAGAATTAGACAAAAAGAGTTGTTTGGTTTTTTTTAATAGGAAGATGTGAACAAGGCTAGAAAGAACCTGATGTGGCAAAGTGGGATGAAATGGTGGCATATTCGGATTGTAGATCAGAGAATGCTTTACCGGGAAGCCAGCCTATTCTCAGGAGGAGGCTAAAGTTCAGGAGCCCGGGGGAAAGAGAGAACTTTAACCACAGTTCGGTTAATAAACATGTTTTTCCAACTGATGGATGGAGATAAGCAGTGTGCTAATCGATCGTGAGGTAAAGAATGGCAATTTGGGAAGGCGGTGGGCGGGGGGGGGGGGGGGG
>NW_024424452.1:53008437-53117482 GCF_017311325.1 Ursus maritimus
GGGGGACACTGTGCCTGGCCTTGCCATAGGTGAACCCGGGACGTATCTGTGCCTCTTATCTAACTCATGCGGTGAAGGGCAATTTTTTTTTTTTGCAGTGAGCTGTTTCCAGAACCCAAAGGGTGGGGAGATTTTTTTAAACTTTGTTGTTTTCCGTGATCACAGGACTCAGGCAAAGCTCAACATTGTTCACTAACATTAATCAAAGACAAGTTGACTTTGAGTGATGCTAGTAGGAAATGCAGCTTTTAGTATAATGTTGGGAATACGTCAAGAACTCTGCCTTCCAAGTGGCTTAGGTTGATGTGCGTTTCTTAGATATAGCTAATCTAGGTAAACAGAATCGTGACTCAAGCCAGATCAAAACTCAATAGGAAGATTGGGGGCTAAACAGCAAACAATAGAATGCATTTTTCTAACTCTATCTTCTCTGTCTCTATCTCCCCTGGTTATCTATGGAAACATCTAAGTCTTATGTCATCAAGTACGTTCTCAGTCATCTATTGCTTTTTACTTTGGAGACACATCTGACACCAAGTTAGGAGAAAAGAAAGAATCTAATAGTGTTGAAGTCTCAGAAGTTAAGTGGCAGAGCTACACAGAGAATCAAAATCTCCTAAATTCCCAGATTTAAGCATTCCCATTGAAAGAAGAAAACAAAAGTATTTCCTATACTACTATATTATTAACAAAGGTAAACAGCCCATTGCAGCTACAGTATGTGCCTTTGGCTCAGGAAAAAGAAGATCTACTTCTTCCTCTTGTTTTTACCTTAAACCACAGGGTAACAGAAAGGTGGATGGGGTGGGGGGGGGGCAACTGGGTGGCTGAGTCAGGTGCCTTCGGTTCAGGTCATGATCTTGGGGATGTCTGGTTCCCTGCTTGGTGGGAAGCCTGCTTCTCCCTGTCCCTCTGCCTCTCCATTCCACATGCTCTATCTCTCTCAAATAATAAAATCTTAAAAAAAAAAAAAAGAAAGAAAAAAGAAAAAAAGGAGGAAGGAAGGAAGAAAGGAAAAGGAAAAGAAAAGAGAAGGAAAGAGAGAAAGAAAGGAAGGTAGACAACAGAACGTGGAGACAGTCCCTAGGGTAGGCTCTCAGCACACACCCATATTCATAGAGGAAAGCACCCTTCCCAAAGCAGTATAAATAATCAAAATAATGTTAATTTACCTGCCATAGTTCCAGACAGGACCTTTCAGAAATATTTTACTACGCTGCTTCACCCAAAATAAAATCTATTATTAACAGAAGAACTAATAGATTAATGAAAAAGAATATAATAAGGCAACATAAGTTTTAAGAACATTAATGAAATTCACCAAAGTAATTTCTCCATTTATAACAGCTCCAAAATTAAGCTATTACCATACTATCTGAGACAAGAGAAATAATACTTTTGTTGTGCCCATTCCCAAAATCTGTGCAGAAACCAAGCCAGCCTCATAATCACTAAGCTCAACGTTCCATTAGGAAAATAACACATAAAAGTGAACATAGAGATGATAGAAATAAAACTTCTAAGGTGGAAACTGACTTTATTACTGCTAAATCATATGAATAATTCTAATTGATTTGTATTGGGCCAACATCTTATAGTTCAGAACCATGTTCATCTATTTATCACAATATTCTATATGACATATGGAAACTAATACATTGCTTCATTAATATTAACGGTCTTTCTCTAGTTATGGCTCAGAGATATTTAACATTCTAAAACATAAGCACTGATAATTACATGTTTCACATTTTACTCTAATTTTTAATACTGCCAAGATTATTTAGTATAACTAACTTTTTAACTATGTACTCTTTTCTCTCTAACCATTAGCATATCAATCAAATTTGCATTATTCTGGCTTGCTCATTTTATTAAAAGCGAATTCAGGGCACAATTGACTTTTCATTTGTTTAACAAGTGAAGAAATATTTACCCTGACAGCCATTGCGTTGTAGAGATTCATCTTCATGGCACAAGATGCGAACTGTGAATCAGGAAAAAAAAAAAGATGGCATATAGTTCAGTTACAGAAAGACAGTGCAGCCTATTTTTACATATAAAAGATAAGAATCTTTATACATAATACATAATAAGAGTTCTGGGCTTAGAAAAATGAAATCGAACTTTGTATTGAAGAGATAGGCTTCCTAATACATAATGCAGGCTTAACCAGAAAAATCTATGGTAGTCAAACTAGGAGCTAATGGAGATATATGATCATAAAATGCTCTCCGCTGAGTTTGATAATCAATGGTGCTCTACTGAGAATAGAATAACAAAGCAGAAATATTCACAAGTGCTGGTGACACGTAGTATTGTATGATTTATTCACTGGGGTTCTTTTAGCCAAAACTCACAGAAACATAAAAGGAATTCATATTTCAAGACGTCTGGTTTAATGAAAAATTCAAAGAAATGCTGTCTTCAGTCGAAATCGTTCAAGGATATGGATGCAGTGATGAAGCAAAACTGTGCCTTCCAACCATCTGTACAAAATGTTATGTACTTAGCTGCCTCCTGAGTAATCCTTGGGAATTTTGTTTCATTTAATATTCATTTTAACACCATAAAATCATAAATACAATGATATCATGTTACAGCAAATCCCCTGATATAGTGAAGACTTCCTAAGGTCTTGGTTTCCTACTAGTATAGACACATTTGTCTATTAATATACAAATCTCTGTTACACTAATCATTTAGCAACACAGCTTACTTCAAGGCAATTATTGCTTTAAATGAAGTTTCTACATCTGTTATATCCTTTAATTAAAAACATAAAATTAACATAATGCATGACAGTACAGTAAATAGTAAAAGCAATGAAATATACATTTTTAACACAAAATATTACTTTATCCATTTTTATTCAATTGAATTCATTGACCAATATAACTTGAGCTTAGGTAACAGGTGCTATGTTTCAGGCAAAAATCAGAAATAAATGCCTTAACCTTTTATATAGGGGTTTTCTTCCCTGCAACAAACAGAAATTCATATAAAAGGGTTTCACTGTAATTAGGACTGTTTGAATTGCCTGGTCTGATCCAAAGCAAATTGTCTGTGGAGAGCAGCAGGGCTGGATTATTTATCAACAGTCTGAGCAATTAAGAAACAGTTGGCTGCAATATGTTATTTACAAATGAACACAACGATGTTACTTCATTTTAAATTCTCTTTCTTCATCATAGCAAGGCGTAATTCTTGGCATTTGAGGTGAATTTAAAAGATTCACTTTAATATATTTCTTCAAGTCATATTGATGCAGATATAACCATTAAAGGACTTTATACAGGAGAAACATATTAAAAATTACATATCTAAAATGTCTGGGTTCAGAAAGAGGTCATGTTTCTTATCTTTATTATGTTCCTGTTCAGTTAGCAGCACTGAGTGTGTGTGAGCTTTCAAGCCACAGACCTGAGTTCAGGTGCTGATGGTGCTTTTACCAGCTGTGTGGCTTTGAACAAGTTACTTAAACCCTGCCAGTCTTGACGTCCATGCTCACAAAATGGAACAGTACATACTTCGTAGAATTGGGGTGAAGATTAAAATGAGATAAAATACTTAAGGTGCTTGGGACACAGCTGATGATTATAGAGGGGATTATCATTGTTGCTGTTACACATTTTGTAGCTAAAAGTATGTAATTTAACAATAAGTAAAATTCCAAAATATAAGAGGTTAAATTTTATTCTGAAGACAGAGAAAAGAGAGATCTAGCTTTTAGGTGTACAGATTCTGACTTTTATAGCTAAAAGATGTTACAGCACTTTGATTCCAGTGTATCATTCTCATGTGAACCACTCGTTGATATTAAATTTATTTGCTTTGGAAAGTAACAAAAATATATTTACGTGAAAAATATCGCATGATCCCACTTACAAGAGGTACCTGAAATAGTCAAATTCACAGAGACAGGAGGTGGAACAGCAGTTACCAGAGGCTAGAGCAAGGGGGCAGATTTTGTTAAATGGGTAGAGTCTCCATTTGAGATGAAGGAGAAGTTTTGGAGATGGGTAGTGGTGATAGTTGCATACAAATATAAGTGTACCTAATGCCACTGAATAATAGTACAATTAAAAATGGTATAAATAGCAAATTTGATGCTATGTGTATTTTTCCACAATTTTAAAAACACTAAAAAAAATCATTTGTTCATTTCCATAAGCTATCTATGAGACTCATTTAGACACTTTAGAATTTTGTAAAATTTCTTTCATCTAAGTCTATTTCCATTCTGAGCAATGACGCTACTTATTAATATTTGGTATACACGTAGTTAAAATATAAATCATACGAAAACCCTTGTTCTTAATATTATTGTCTAGAATTTAGTCCTCAAAATTTGTTTTTTTCCATTCCATGGAGTTGGATAAGCTAAGAATACCCCAGCTACTAAATATTAATAGTATATCCAACAATGAAAAGCTATTTTAATTTCTCAAGAGATGAAATTCTTAAAATTAAAAATTTTTCTTACTATTTATTAATTTCCCATTTTATCATAAGATACTAAGTCCACTAACACTAAAAATCTGGAGTGAAAATCAAGCATAAATGGTGATAGTTTCATTGTAATGAAAATACGATACTCAATTATAGATGTTTCCCCATATGTTTGTTGAATAAACAAAAAAAAGGAAAGGGGGAAGGAGGGCAGAAAGAGAAAAAGGAGGATAAACAGAATTGATATGCTGCATTTACAACAGATAGAGCAGGAAGAATTTCTGGAATGAAAAATGGCATTTGAATACTAAATCAACCATTTGTTAGCTGTATGGCCTTTGCCACGTCATCCTCAATTTTTATATGGCTTCTGAAATTTTTTTTGGAGGATGTATTCCTTTTAAAAACATAATTTTCTGTGTGGTTAGTATCCACATGAATCTTTTGGACAGAGGGACTGGACCATGATTACCAATGGAAACATGTTTCACATTTTGAGTTTCTTTCTTCTTTCTATCAGGTGAATTACAATGGGAGGGTGGTTAGTGATAAATGAGAACCACTCTGTTAGAGGTCAAGTAATATTCAAAGCTTACCACAATCAAGTCCCAATTTTTCCCTTCAGTTATCTCTTACCACTCTATTCCTTTAAAGCTCAATCTGATCAAATTGCTATTTTTATTTCTTCACCTCCAGGTCCATATTACTTCCCTTGCCTGACACATCTTACCATTCTTTTCTAGCTGTCCAAACCTTATCTCTCCTGTTTTTCTTGCAAGCATTTATAGGAGAAACTATCTTTTCTCTCCTCCTCCAAGTACCATCAGCTGGAGGAAGCTGGCATTCTCCTAGTTCCAAAGCATACTTTCAAACCATTTCATACCAGTAAGAAGTACTCCTTTAAAAAGGATACAGCAACAACAAACCAAAAGAACAAGAAACCTTATTTTTTAATCTCACGCTTTCCACACTTAAGACTCTCTATCCCTTTTGGTAGTCATACTTCAGTTCTCTGATTACTTACCCTCCTTCCCCCCTCCTCCTCATTTCTCCCTGACTTGCTCCAAGTATGCTCTTAAGATTCCGACATCAAACTAATGGTCTAACTCTTCATCACAACTCCTACCATTATCTTGAGACTTTTCAAATTCATGTAGACAACACATTTAATTACTAAATCCATAGCCATGTTCCAGACCTGAACTAGAAATGTTCCCCCCACTCCCCTTAAGTCTTAAACTCTTAATGCAAATTCCTCTCCTTCAACCCCTTGATTTCTCTTAAAGGTTCTTCTATCTGGTTTAGACTGATTTAATACAGATATTTCTTGTTTCCCATTTTTAAGTTCCTTCTTCACGTATTTTTATACACAATGGCTACATGGTATTTTGCTACATGAACATACCATACATGACCTAATAGTTCCTTTATTGTTGAGTATTTAGGTTGAAAATCAAAACAAGATGAGTTCCAAGGAGAAAATAGTCAATCATTTTCAAAAGCACAACACTTTTTTAAAAAGGTGGTTTTTTGTAATTAAATGTTTCGTTTTTATTCTGGTATAATTAACATATAGTGTTCTATCAGTTTCGGGGTACAGTATAGTAATTCAACAGTTCTACAGATTACTCAGTGCTTACCACAATAAGAGTGTTCTTTAATCCCCATCACCTATTTCACCCATCCCTCACCGACCTCCCCTCAGTTTGTTCTCTATAGTTAAGTCTGTTTCTTGGTTTCTATCTCTCTTTCTTTTCCTTTGCTCCTCAAAAGCAGAACCCTTAAAGCAATACATATTCATAATAATTTTGAGTAATACATCTATATAAACTCAACCAGATCAGCTGGCTTATTTGTTAGATTGAGCAGTACAAAGAAATAGTTGCATTAAAGTGATGACAATGGAAGCTTTAGAAGCCATGCACATATGGATAACAGATACGGTGAGCATGAGTCTTTGTCATTTTCCACATCAGTGCTGTCCTCATTTTGTAATTTTGAGTATAATCATTAAAATGATTTATTATCAAATAATCCTGAGTATTTTGTGCATATGCTTTGCCTTGTTTGTTGGCAAATGATACCAATCTGTTCATTATCAACAGCTGATTTTTAAAATACCCTTTATTTTTCCACATACACACAAAATTAAAAGCCAAATATATTATTCTTAGATTATTATTAATATAATCTTTAAAAGCAGGAGAACCAAATCTAAATCTATTTCATAATGAATATATGAAAATATATTAATAAAGTTTTAAATTAATACCAGTAGGTCAGAATCGTAAGTCATCTATCCTTTAGTATTTACCTAAACTGCAAGACCCTGAAGGGAAAAAATATGTTTCCATTTTCTGCTTTGACACTAAAGGGTGATAAATGTTGCCTTATTAACTTATAACTGATTTGGAGGTCCTTCTGCTGAAATTTCTCTTTCCCTCTCCCTCTCCCTCTGCCCCTCCCCACCTCATGCTCTCATCTCTAAGAGAAATAAATCTTAAAAAAAAAAAGAAAAAGAAAAAGAAAGCTCCCAAAACAGTAGGACCATTTGAGAATCCAGTAGGAAGATCAAGTTTCAGTAAAGTTAGAGCAAGAGTTCAGCAGGTATGAAACTCATATGCACCGAGCACACACGATATAACCATCAATTTTCACTAACAGGAAAAAATTTTCAAGGTTGTGAATCAACAATGCTAGACCCCTAAGATGGACAAATTTGGATTATGTTGCCAGATACAGCAGCCTGAAAGTCAGCAGGAAGGCCAGAAATGGTGGCAGAAAGGAAAAAGCAAAAACAATAGTCATCAAGGAAGCAAGAGTTGAATCACAAAAGAGAACTGGAAATGATCTATTATTGTGAGTTAATTAGGGCACTGTAGTGGAGAACCCATGATCCTTCAGGACTGGATAAGCTAGCTGGTGTCAGTATGAAAATTATTTAAAAGCCGAATAAAATATTTTCGTTAACAGAATTTTGAGGGAGGCTGTCTAAAACTACTAAGCCTATTTATTTAAGGAGATCCTAGCATCTGTCTTTTCACAGTTCACTTTCTGTGTGACCTTTGCCACATCTGAGACTGTTGACAATGCCATATTTGCTAGCAGTTCTCTCCCCTGGTTACTGTGATATTGTATCTCTACTTTTCTAGTTATTATCTATCTATAATTCCCTTTCCTTTGCCTAAATCCTACCTAATGTGTTCCACAAGCCTCAATTCTTGGCCCTCTGCTCTACTCTTGAGATATATTTTTCCCCCATCAGGTAGAAAATCCTGTCATCTTGCAATGATGGTTCTAAAATCTTTGTCTCCAGCTCTCTTAATCTAAACTCCCATTCAACAGTTCACTTTAATAAGCATTTGTGGAGTGTTAATTATTATATGCCAAACACTCTGCTGAGACTCTGCAAAATCGCCTTACAAGATATCACCACATGGAGGTGTCCTAACATCATCACAAACTCAAAAACCTCAAAACATCTTTTTGTAAGCTTCACTGAGTGCCCCATTCCGAACGTTTCTTACGAACACGCACGCTTTTGTTATCATTATAACCATTAATCAGATTTGCAGAGATAAAAATGCAGCTATCATAGTAGCTTACAAAACAAAAAGTTTCTCACTCACATTTTATGTGTAGACTAGGGTTCCCTATAGCTGTCTGTGCTCTACATCTCTTCATCTTAACCCCAAGGATGAAGGAGCAGCCCAAGACTGAGGTGTGCCATTCTTATGCCAGAAGGAAAGAGGACTACAGCTTCTTAAAGCTTCATCTTGAGGGTGGCATATGTCCCATCTGCTCACAACACATGGCTTAGCCCAAAATCAGTGAGATGGGGAAGAATCATTCTTTTATGAAGAAGGGGGTAGTGAATAATTTTGACACATATTGATACAATCACCAGCTGTGTTGACCATAGCAAAAGTCTTCCAACATATATATCCCTGTGAATCATGTAATCAGTTAGCAAAAATGTCTGCAGGCTTTCTATGTGACATTTGCTGTGATACATTTGAGATACAGTAAACTGAACAGTTACTGTCATTCAGGAGCTCCGGTCAAATAAGAGATGTAGATAAACAAATGTATCACAGTGAGACAAATGCCTACATGAACAAAGCTAGGAAGGCACACCTGATACCTGCAGTCTCCCACCATTCCACACTCAGCTTCAGGAGATCAGGGAAGGTTAATGTTTAAGTAAAGTCTGGAACAATAATAGGGATTTGGACCAATGGGAGGGCATTCTAGGCAAGGCAAAGGGCATTTGCAAAAAGCCTATAGGACACTGCATATTTTGGCAATAGCAAATGATTTAATGTGTCCAAAGTATATTTTATACAGGTATAGCAAGAAGTGAGGTTAGAGAAGAAGCCATTAGGAGGCTATGAAAAACCTGACATGTCATGTAAAAGAGTGTGAACTTTATGCTATATGCTATGGCAAGGGCTGTAGGCATGGGAGTAAAATGATGATGTTTAGACTCAAGTCAAGAGACTTTTATGAGGGGAAATGGAAAGTGTTTGATGGCTGATAGGAGATAAAGGGTAGGGAGAAGGAGGTAGTGGAGAGTCTAGGATGACTGGATTTCTGGTTGAATGGCTGTACCATTGATCTGAATAAAGGAATATATAAGGAGGAACAGGTTTAGGGTAACTGAGGGACGTGCAGAGATTTTAATAAGTAGTGAGCATGTGGCTCTATATGGATCAGAAACAGAACTTTAGGCAAATCACTGAACCCTCCTGAGACTCCATTTTTCTATCTATAAAATGAAAATAACGTGCACTTTCTACTTGACAGATTGCTGGAAAATATTAAATAATGGATATAAAGTTTTTCAACAAGAAATTTCTTTTAAATGTAGGAAATTACTTTTTAAAAGTCACATTCAACTCCTGACCAACCTTCTGTTACTCCCCAAATTCTCTGAGCCATCCAGATCAACATCCCTCCTTGTCTCCCATCACACCATGCTCATTCCCAATTTCAAACCCTCATTCATGCTGTTCCTAATGGAAACAAATGTCCTTCCTTCTTCCGAGTCTACCACCTACTGATCCCCCAGGGGGCAATTCAAGTCTCATTTCTTTGATCTTTGGAGATAACATTAACTCTCATTTAAGCACTTACTATCTGTCCATGTGTTTGTGGGAGAGTCCCTTTTAAACTGACTTTCCTTTTTAAATTAATTTATTTAATAGATAATACATTCATATTGTTTAAAATTCAAAAGCTACATAAGAGTTTATAATTTAAAAAGTCTCCTTTTTTTGAAAGATTTTATTCATTTATTTGAGGAGGAGAGAGTGCGTAAGTGGGGGGGGGGAGGAGAAACAGGCTCCCTGCTCAGCAGGGGGCCCAACTCGGGGTTCCATCCAGGACCCAGAGATCATGACCTGAGCTGAAGGCAGGCGCCTAACTGACTGAGCCACCCAGACACCCCAAAGAGGTCTCTTTCTTACGATTCTTCCTTAAGGACCCAGTTTTCTTCTCCCTTAGGCAATTAATATCATCAGTTCTTTGTGATCCTTTCCCAGATAAGCAAATTAAATCACTGGCTTTCAAGTCATGCTATGGTGGCTCAGGTGACAACAAAGGCCACAGAGAGAGTTCAAGCAGTTGAGTTTCTTCAACTTCCAAAACAGCGGCACCTCCTGCACCTGTTTTACATATAAGGCTAAAAATTTTGCTAACATTTTAGTAAAGGAGTTCTATCCCTACGTTTTAAAATCGCTAACCTATTATCACTCATTTTATAACTTAATCATGTACTACATGGCATTGTTATTATTGCATATAGCTGTTAGGCCAAAAAAATTATGCGGAATAAATTTGGGAAATGATGATTTAAAGATAGTTACTACAGACTATGCGTGTGACAGTGTGTACTAATGTGTGTGACAGGGTAAATAATATAGACTTAAACAGTATCTCTAATTCCCGTCCTACCCCCCAACCCAGGAAAGTAGCAGGTCTTTTCTTGCGTTCTTGCTTCAGATGGCTTATGTGTGACTGTCCATCCCTACCGAGCTTTGCTTTCCTAAAACCTGAGCTCTGAGGAATTATGCTGGAATGGGAGAGAGACAAGAAGAGGGGAGCTATGGGCAGAGAAAGAGAAATAAAGGAGCCAAGATTCCATATGCTTGGTGAAGAGCTGGGCATTAGCTTTTTAAAATAAGGAAATACCACATTTGGCATTCCTATTGCTTCTGGGAGGTGGCTAAAACTCTAGGATAAACTTGGTGGTACCTGTGGAGGAGACAGGACTCAAAGCACTAGGGATGTCGGGATACTGACTCTAACAAAAACTCCCATTCCCTTTATGTGGCCCACCAGCCACAGAGTTCTCAAAGGATGAACTTTGAGAGATCAAATACATGGGCTAGGACAGTGGACCTCCTCTGAATGAAGCTCCACAAAGGTATGTTAGCACTACTTAAGCTTCGTGGACCTCTGTATAACCCAAAGGAGGGAAATCTCCAATAATGAAATGAACTTCAACTGTCTACCAGCTCAGTATATAAGGGTTTTGGGATCACATCAAATTGGGTTTGAATTTTTTTCCACGCCATCACTAACAGTATGTCCTTGGGGAAGTAACCACATCTGAGACTAAAATTCTTCATCTATAAAATGGTGATAATATTCACAGGACTCGTATAAGACTTTAGTTGGTATACACATTAAACACATAAAATGTTTACTACAATATTTTAGTCATACTAGTCAATCAGTAAATGGCAGTTATTTTAATTTCATTCAATAATTACTTATTGAGGTCCAATTATGTTATTTGAGATCCTTATGTTAGGTCCTGTATATATAATGGCAAAAATAGATAAAAAAATAGAACAGACCTGTTCTAAAATAGTTTACAGCTTAACAGACTTAAAAACTATCCAGAACCAATTTAAATGAGGAAAATTTCCACCTTTTTTTCCCCCAAGAGCTCAAAGATAATTAGATCCAAAACTACAGAATAACATAGTGATCATGCTGCGTGATATTCTTTTTGATCAAACTCTGTTAAGACGCTAAAGTAACAAAACAAATTTCCTAGAATGGATCATTATATGAATTTTTAAAAACATTTTTTCAGCAACCTCAACATCATTAGAATAAATATAGATTCCCAAGTTGAATATATTGACAATAGTCACTGAAATGTTTATACTCTTGTATATTTGATTAAAAAGAGGTCTCAATCATTCATAACCTTCTGACTAGTGGCTTGTGAGTAGAAATTACAGCAATGGAAGTTAAGTTAGTAATGCTCATGGCATGCCATATGCATACATATACTTTATTGTCTCGTCTATACATTGATACAGATCTCCAACTATGAATGAATAATGGGGCTAAAGATCACTCAGCACTCCATAAAAAATACCTTAATTTTTTGATCATTCCATTTAAGTAATCTGATTCTATTAGGAGTTGGTTTGAAGGAGCTTCTGCTGGCCAAATCAATTTGAGCACCAAGCCAATTAGTGATAGTAATTTATTATAACCCACGGAATAAAACAGGAATCCATTAGTTCATTCTGATGTAAATAATTTAAAAAAGGACCAAAAAGAAAAAAAAAGCTTTTTCTTATACTAATATGCTAACAAGTAAATGTAGAAGAAATGACAGAGTTAGAAAATTGCTATCTGACAAATATAAGAACTGATTCTGGCCAAAGCCATCAATGAATGCTAAACCTAGTGTAAAAAAGATTGATGAGAAAGAAGACACACATACACACACACACACACACACACACTTACACACAGTTTTGAAATATCCCCCCATGGGGCACCTGAGTGGTTCAGTCAGTTAAGCCTCTATGTTGTAAAAGCATCACTGTGATTTTATTTTATTTATTATATTTTATTTTATTTTTTAAAGATTTTATTTATTTATTTGACAGAGAGAGAGACAGCCAGGGAGAGAGGGAACACAGGCAGGGGGAGTGGGAGAGGAAGAAGCAGGCTCCCAGCAGAGGAGCCTGATGTGGGGCTCCATCCCAGGACCCTGGGATCATGCCCTGAGCCGAAGGCAGACGCTTAACGACTAAGCCACCCAGGCACCCCCATCATTGTGATTTTAAAACTAGCTATAAGAGAGATCTGACAGTTACAAAAAGTTCATGGCAGAATTATTGTTTGAATACTTAATTTCACTAAATCTAAAATAGTAGGCTCTTCCTCCAAGCAGTTCCTGTACTTTATCAACATGTTTTAAAGTTTCTTCACTAAAGGTGAATGCTTATTGTTTACTTATCTACTTATTTTTATCTTTTCCTCTCTATATCTTTTAATTTCACTTAGATGCAACTAATCAAGAACAAATGAAAAACAAACTTAAGCTATTATGGTAGAAAACAGTCACAAACCAAAAAATAAATGAAGTGGGCCATAATGAGAAATTTTCTCATTTTATATAAAAAAATTTTTTTTCTTAATATCCTAAAACCCTTAGCTGAAGTGTAAGCTGGCATGCTACTAGATACTTCTGCAAGACTATCAGTGGATAGAGATGGTTGTGGTATATGATATTTCTTAAGGCAAATCTTCAAAATATCAAAATATCCCAACAGCCAATAACAGACAATGGTAAGACAGAAATGGCCTTATTTTTATATTTTGTAGAATTAATTTTGGCCACTTTAATTCAATTAATGTTTATTGACTACATTATGAAACAGGGATTAATCTAAATGTCAATGGTCCAAAAACGAACAAGCTACTGTGCCTACCCTGAAAGAGCTCCCCATCTAGAACCTGGAGGAAATCATCAACAAATTAAGTGCATATAAATGCATACACTGTGAAAGTTACTTTAACAAAAAGAAAATGTCTGGTGTAGTCTGGGTACAAAGAAATGAGTCATCTATTCTCCATGGAAAATCAGAAAAGGCTTCTCAGAAAAAAGTCTTGTTCTAAACTTTAAGCCCAATTTTGTTCTTACATAAATATTTATAACAATAACTTCCAAGCTGCATGTAAATATGACTGAAGTACGTTACAGCACATTATATAATTCAAATGCTAACATACATAAATTTTATATTTACCTTTACAATTAGTTGATACTCTTGTCTGCCTGAGTAACTTCTCCACCATTTTTGAATAACAGTTGTTATTCTATGTAAATTCCTGGGTGAAAAATATACTTATTAGTATGCTTTCCTTGAACCAGATTATTGCTTAAGTTTTTTCTTAGAATGCATCTTCTACAATTCAAGAACTCAAATTCAAAGCCAAATTTTTGTGTACCTTTAAAGGGTACACAAATTCTCTAACAGAATTAACCACTTCTAGAGGTAGAATAGGGGCAGAAATAAATATTCAGTATTCCTTTTGAGCTTATGATTAAACATCTTTAAATTTCAAATACTCTTCTTGGAAATATTTTTGAATGTTAAGACTATAAAACAGGTCAAAGGAACACGTTGAGAAATAAGCCAGGCAATATTGATGTGAGCTACCAGAAGTACTTAGAAATAATTCTTGAGGTCAAGAACACTTCCTCTTTCATGCTTATATTTCCCAGTCTATCCAAGCTAATGACATGTTAATCTGCTGAATTAAAAAAATACTCTCTTTCTGCCATGTTCCTAGTTGGTATAGGGGCCAAAAGAGAAACCTCGTCTTTGCACTTGGATTTGTTAAGTCTGGCTCCTAAGAGCCAACAGAAGGAACTACACAGTATAACCCCAGTTCGCCATCTGAATGAGTTATTATGTACTAGGCATTTTTTTTCCTCCACCTTATCCAGGGCAATGCTTTTCAGAATTGCGAGAGACTGAAGGAAGGTTTGAGCACTGAAGAAAAAGTAAGGGTAATGAAGATAGGGAGCTCAGCTTCAATCTCTTTATAATCAGGATGGCAGCATTCTGGTATCATTTGCCCTTATCTATCAACATGTTGGAGAAGACTGGCGTAGCTTCCTTTTGTTTTATTTTGTTTTGTTTTTCCTTTCTTATCAGTCAGTGAATTCATTGTTATAAATAAAGCCCAGTCATTTGTCACATCCTATGGAATTTGAAGAAAAGAATCCAATCAAGTGTATTTATGATATTGAGTATTTTTTAAAATTAGAGATATGGTTGATATAGTTTTTTGATATGTAAGAAAAGACCAAAAAGAGTTATTTCTTTAAAAAGGACATCATATAATTTATTAATTTCATTATAAGTAAAATAAAAGATTATTTGAAATTAGCACTTACATGAATAAATTACATTTTCTAAGGAGTATATTTTTATGATATATCTGACGTTTCCATGACAAAATCATATACCTGATATATGCCCGAACTTGACATCCTCGAAACCAGCTCTGGATTTTAACTGCTGCATCATACTCCTTTTTCCTAAATAAATCTACAACACTAAAAAGAAATTTTTTAAAGCATTTCATTAGTGACTAATATAATTATAAAGCAAATCAACCTGTAAAACTTAACCTTTAATTTCTTCCAAAATGATAAATTCAAATGTCATTTTAAATAAAATTAAAATACTAAATAAAGCATTTCAGAAATCACAAGCTATATTTTTAAAATTAACCTTTCTCTGAGAGGCCATGTGCTTTCAAAAGCTTTACTTTTTTTTTATTTTTATAATCACCTATTTTGCAACTAATCAATTTACCAATGATTCTTATAAGGAAATAAAGCAACATGCATTTTTTCATTATTTTAAAAACATAATTATTTGAATTTACTATTTGAATGCCACTACACATATCATGCAAGATTAAAATGCTTGCATATTTCACTCAATGCATCAGTTAAATGAACTGCTTCTAAGTAAAATGAATCCATCACAGAATGCCTATTCTAGATAGAATTCTCAGAAACTCCATTTAAGTTAAAGCAGGGGCAGGGCCATAGGCTTATAAAAAGACAAGAAATTCAGTTGTTAGATTTTACTAACTTACAGCAAAAAAAGGTTTAGTCAAGACAGATCTCCATTTTAATTTTACCAGTCATTATAATTCTCCCTCCCCATCCCTGTTAGATAAAGTGATACTGCTTAAGGCAACTACTGTGCACCACAAAGTAATTTCTTTCCTAGAATGCTGGTTGGCACCTAATTAGCACTTTATGTTTCCTGAATGAATAAAGAATGACTAACCATTTATTTCTTTATTTTTTTTTTAATTCCCTCAAAATACTGTTTCCTTGGACAGGTTATTTTTTTGTTGTCATTATATGCTAGATTAAATGTATAGATTTCATTAAATTTATGTATTATAATTAGAACAAAAACAGAAGGGGGAAAAACCTTCAAACAAGAAAATTCTTAAACAATACAATGAAGTTGGCAAAGAGAAAGAAAATACGATGAGCAATTAAGCTATCAGTGGCAAAAAGCTGAGAAACAAGTGGATGGATTATAGTCCCAGATAAGCAGGAAAGAGTTACCTAGAAAGCCTTACTCTAAAGGACTCACAAAAGCAAAAAGAAAAACAAAAATTATGCACCAGTCAGTGATCCAGATGTGAAGAGTAGTGGAGAGAACTCACACAAATCATTAAGGTTAAAAGGACACTCTAGACAATTAGGAGTAGACAAAAAGAAAGATTATCATTGTATGTTTGTCTTACACGTACAAAATTATAGCAGAGACATGTATAAACCGTATTCTAGGTTCAAATGATTGTGCGCCACATGGTAGAGAGAACAGCCTGAAGTCCTTGACTCCACGAGCCTTCCCTGACTCCCCAGACCACAGTAGACCTTGCCAGTGTACACCCTCACAGCTCTCCACAATATTTAGCACAGTCACGCATGCATCATGATTGTTTGATGATGGTCTTTCCACTAATCTTTAAAATCCAAAAATCAGCAATATTACTCATTTTGTCCCACATGCATTCCCAGTGGCTCCAGAGTTAACTCATGTTTCTCCTAACAGTCAGTCTTTGTCTGACCAAAGCTGCTTTCTCTTGGGGAATGGCATGCCTATTACAGACATATTTAATTCCTGTGAAGACTGCCACTCACAAGCTTCCCTCACTATACCTACTCACATTAAAATACTATCCTCATTTGACAGAGGAAGATACTAAGGGAGACAGAGGTATAGGGATATGTCCAAGGTCATATATCTTAATAAATGTCAGAGCTGAAATGTGATCCTAGTTAGTCTGGCTCCAAAAGCTGGATTCTTAACCATCACTGCACCCAAAGGAGAAGGGAGGAAGGAAGGATAAAAACAGGAGATGGGAGGAAAGTAAAAGGGGGGGGGAGAAAGGAAAAAAGTAAAAGGAAGAGTGCATGTAAGCCATTTTCAAATATAATACGAAATTTTGTGGCATAAAAGAGCACCAATCATGAGGCGCCTGGGTGGCTCAGCCGTTAAGCGTCTGCCTTCGGCTCAGGTCATGATCCCAGCGTTCTGGGATCGAGCCCCGCATCGGGCTCTCTGCTCAGCAGGAAGTCTGCTTCTCTCTCTCCCACTCCCCCTGCTTGTGTTCCCTCTCTCGCTGCTTCTCTCTCTGTCAAATAAATAAATAAATAAATAAAATCTTTACAAAAAACAAAAGAGCACCAATCTCCTTAAAACAATAAAATAAACTGAGACTAAGACGTGAAAACACATCAACACCTATAGTAAAAAAACAAAAATTTCAGATATACCAGGTATGGGTGAGAATGTAGTGCAACAGGAATTCATAATATTGCTGGTAGAAGTAATTCAGCCTTTAAACACATACAGAAGTTTTCTATTTATATAAACGAAAAACTCACAAAACTTTAGGATGTTAAATAAGGAAAGAAAAAAGAAGGCCCATTTATAAGAGACAGTATTTTGCAGCGTCATAGAAGTTAATGGTAAGGTATCAGGAAGGGAGACCATAGTTGAGCAGCACCAAATGCTGTGAAGAAGTCATGCAAACAAGGTCAATGTTTCAAGCAGTTACAGGGTTAGAGGGAATCTTTTGTTTTTCCTTTAAAATCTTATCCTAGCCAATAAGAAGATATGATAGTGCAAGGTATAAAATGTCATCATAGCAAAAATAGAAAAGATACAGTAACACAATGTCCAGTAGAGCAGGCAATTCAAAGATGACAGAGTGTAAAGGAAAGAATAATTTTATTCAGTGAGGCTGATGTGAAGTGAAATTCATGATAATGAGATAAAACAGCTTCTTATGGGTATTTAACTAACATTTAATATGACTATAGATCTGTTTTCCTTGTTTTTAATTTACTCTTAATTACTGACAACACTTGTCTTTCCTACCCCACCAACAATTAACAAGTGACTACCTTTCAAAACAGGGAGAGGGGCACCTAGGTGGCTCAGTAAGTTAAGTATCTGCCTTCGGCTCAGGTCATAATCCCAGGGGCTTGGGATCGAGCCTCCATAGGGCTCCCTGCTCAGCAAGGAGTCTGCTTCTCCCTCTACCCTTCCACCGGCTTCGTGCTCCCTCTCTCTCAATAAAACGAATAAATAAATAAGTAAAATCTTTTAAAAAAATAGGAAGAAAAAGTATTTGAACAAGATATACAGATACACCAAATACTTTAAAACTAATGTATAGCTTGAACCTATACTTCACTTATTATTGTCATTAGAAATGCAGAATAAGCAATCAAATTATCTGTTCTGACTTTGTTTTCTACTCTCTCCTGGTAATAACGCTAACATGTAATACTTAGTCAAGAAGAAAACTAAATGATCTCCTTTTGGAGTTATGAACACCAATGTATATAAATACGAGCAGAGATATACTAATAAGAACTATACATCTTAATTAAAGGGAAATATTTTAAAAATAACTAGTAGTTAACTTACTGCTAAGTTTTAATTTATATGCTGTAATTTGACTTCCATACACACTTCTCTGTTGCCCCTTTTTTAACTGCTTAAAAAAGAAATTTACAGATACTTGGGTTACCACTGGGATGCTGAATACTCATACAATATGTCATGAACTGCTAGACTTTTTATGTTTAAAATGAAAAATGTGGGTAACACTTTATTTTAATGGTATATTAATTAGTTTCAAATTACAATGAAAATCCTATAGCAGTGAATAAAATATGACATCTACATGAATTTGAAATAAATTTATTATGATCAGTATTATCACAATGAATACTAAATGAATTAATAATGATGAAAGACCGAAAGTATTACCAGGAATGTAATAAAACATTGAAAAAAGCTGGAAGTTTCCAGTCACTTCATCATCAACTAGAAATAAGTACTATAACCCCAGATAACACTATATTCATGTGTATCATTAGTGGCTGGAAATTAATTGACAATAAATAGGAAATGAAAAAATGTGTAAATGTCTTTCCAGTAATGTGCAAAAAATACACATTTTACATATCAACATACTATTTAGTCTGATCTATGTGTACTAGCTATTGAATAAAAACTAGATTAAAAACAATCATCTTTGCTTCTCCTTATCATATGACTTTTACCTACTTTAGATACTAGGAATAAAATTACAATATTTGCTGCCCTATATTATAAAATATATTGATGTGTAAAATAGTTTTTGCCTATCACTTCACTATTAGGTCTCATGGATGTCAAGCTTCTTAAAGGCAAAAACTGTTTTATCTATACTTTGTGTTTTAATTATCACTCATGTGACTAATAAGAGGTCAATAACTAGTTGAAAAATAGAACTACATTTTAGAATCTAGAAGCCATGCTTTGTTTTCATTAATAGTTCTCATTATTATAATTATTTCACAGCTCAATGAATAATGAGTTATAAATACATATGTATTAGATCATAAAGTAGAAATTAACATGCAGATTTACAATGTATTTGCAAAACGTTTGATTATTTACTTTTCTACCTCTTCCTTCTACCTTCTCTTCATTTCCTGAACAATTAACTCCTAAAGAAATTGGCAGTGGGCAAGGAAACCAGGAATCTGTGCTAGAGGGTTGGGAGTGTTGGGGGATGGGCAGTCACAGTGGCTCAGCTAAGCCTGTGTAGACTAAGATGGGCCTGGGGTAGAATGTCACAATCTAAGGACAGTGTTCCCGTGGACAGAGGCCTAACTCTGGGTGTCAAGGAAAGGTGAGGAAAGGTTCCACAAGGATGGATAGCAGAACAGGGAATAAGAACCCAAGAATGATAGAAAGGGTATCCAAGTTGGTGAACGAGTGACAATTCAGCATGGAGAGGTGAAGCTCAACTCCATGAAAAGGGAATCCATAAAAGAGAGGATAGTTATGGTGACAGAAGTTTGGTTACATACAGAAGAATTGATCAAATAAGTGAATATATTAAGAATAATGAGAGCCAGGTTCTGCAGGATTAGAAAAGGAAAGGGAAATAAACGAGAGTGAATCCTGTGGTGCTGGATTTGAAATGGAATTGTCAATGTAAACTCACCGATTTCAATATATATATGGATGGATGAATGGATGGATGGATAAATAAACTACAGATGTAGACTGTATGCAAATGCATATATACCCATCTTTTCTAGCTCTGTCTACTTGAGAGAGCCTGAGAGAGACATGGGCATCCACTAAAAGAAGCAAGGGTTCCTTGAAGAAATGGATGACTCCAGAAAACAGTGGTAAAAGAAAAAGATGAGCCTGGAACATTTTTGTGTGTGTGTCAGAAAACAAGAAAGTATTACAATAATTAGGACAAAGCTTCTAGTGACTCCCGTTGGACAAATATGGGACAATGCAAGCATGACCGTAAGTAAAAGAAGTAATGTTAACCCACTGAATAGGAACCTATGAGTCCATAATGGTATGCATAACAAATAAATTGAAAAACTGATGAGGAACAGAATACATACACAGTTTCAAATCACCTGCTTTTTAAAAATACCTACTAATTACAAACGGGAAAAAAGAGAACAGTACAGTAGAGAAGTCTAGCTGAAATCATCTTAGTCAATGATCTAAATAAATTTCATCAGTAATGGGACAAATCAAAATTATGCAGTATCTGGTAGGATGCATTAAAAAGATTACAGGATCATTTTTGTGGTATTTCCGCCAAAGATACATAACCTGAATCTAATCAAGAAAAAAAAAATTGGACAAACCCAAATCGAGTGAAATTTTACAAAATAACTGATCTGTGATCATCAAAAGTAAGGTTATGAAAATCAAAGAAAGATGGAGAAAATGTTCCATATTAAAAATAACTAAAGAGATAAGATACATATGATCCTTTTGCTATAAAGAACATTAATGAAACAACTGGCAAAGCTTGAATGCAGTCTGGAGATTAGATGGCAGAAATGTATCAATGTTAATTTCTTGATTTTGATGGTGGAACTGCCGTTGTATAATGTCTTTAAGAGGAGAGAATCTGGGGGTGGGGCAGGCAATGGGCCATCAGGTTGCAACTTACTCTCATATGATTTGTGGGGGGGAAAAAACCCAACAACAAAAAACCTCTGTACTGTATTGCAACTTTTGTTAAGTTTCAGATTATTTCAGTATTTTTAAATATATATGTATATATATATGTGCATGTATGTATATACAAACAAAAGAATGGCATCTCAAAACATATTTTATTCAATACTTTTAGAATTTAAAATAATTTTCATAAAGTAGACTAAAGATAGGAAAGTGATCATGCATAAGGACATTTGTAATGATAAAGAGGTTAATTTATTAAGAAAATATAATCCTAAATGACTATGCACCTAATAATAGTGCCTCAAGATATGTGAAACAAAACCTGACAAAACTAAAAAGAGAAAGAACAAATTCACAGTAACAGTTGGATATCTCAACATTCCTCTCTGAATAATTGATAGAACAACTAGACAAGAAATCGGTAATAATATAGAAGACCTGAACTTACCAACCAATTTGATCTAATCAACTTCTGTAGAACACTCTATCCAACAATATGTATTTGGAAGGCCTTCAAGTTCACTGATGTTTTATTTGCAGGACTTTAATCTGATATTAAGTCCATCCGAATTTTTTTGTTTCAGATCATCTTTTTTATATCTCTAAAAGTTTCATCTGCTTTTCTTTACTTCCATTTAACTCTTCATTATGCTTATATTTTTCCTTTAAGTCCTTAAGCATGTTTTGAAAGCTATTTAAAACTCATTGTAGGCTAATTCTATCATCTTTGTATTTCTGGGTCTGTTTCTATTAACTGATTTTTTTCCTCCTGGTTAGAGGTCACGGTTTGCTACATTTTTGTCTTATTACTAATTTAGAAATAGATGCTGGATAATGAATAGAAATAGATGCTTCTGAGTTTGAATTTTGCCAGAAATTACTGCCTGTCATAAAGCTGGAGTAATTGTCTAGATAACTTCATTTGTTTCCTTTCACCAAGAGATTATAATCCTACATTGTCTGTTGCATCAAAATGGCTAAAAATAATTTTCCACATATTTTGTTCAGTTTTCTAATTTTTCAGGGTGGCAGGCCAAGTTTTGTACCCATTACATCTTTATGACCACTTAATTTATATGTTTAATTTTAGTTTCCAAAATAAAATTTTGTCTCAGAACATTTTTCCTATTTATTTCCTGTTTATTTATAAGTAATACATGAATACCCAATGCTCAATATAAAATTTTAAACCATACAGAAAAATATAGAGAAAAACATTAAGATACCATTTCAACCTTCCTTATCCTCCAATTCTCAAAATCTAAACACTGTTAACAGTTTATGTAGGATTTCAGATACTGTGTCTCTCTGCATATATACATAAAAATTTCACACTAAATGCATTATATATTTTCTATGACTTGTTTTTTAACCTTCATTTGTCTCAGGGTTGTTTTTTTTTATGTCGTAATATATAAAATTTTTCACTTTTAAACTTCTACTTAATATTCCATCAAGTGTATATGCCTTAATTTATTTAACCAGGTTAGTTACAAATGTATACAAGGTATTTTCAGGTTTTTTTTTTCCTATTAGAAATAATGTTTTAATGAACACCTTTATACATAACCCTGTACATAAAACACTTCTGTGCACAAATTGTGTACACAAGAGATTTCTACAAGGTCAACAGATAAAGTGACATGCATTTGATGTTATTATAAATTGAATTGTTTTTGTAGTTTTAAATTACAATTGCTGCTTGTTGCTATTATATAAAAAGACGATTGATTTTTGTTTATTGGGTATTGTGTCCTACAGCCTTGCTAAATTCACTTATTTCTAGATCTTTTTTGTAGGTTGCTTAGTTTTCTATGCACACAATTATGCTGTCAGTGAATAAAGCCAATTTTGCTTCTTCCTTTGCAATTTTTACAGCTTTAATTTGTCTTGCAATATTTAAAACCAGTAAAGAAAGTGTGGAATGTTCAATTAAGGGTTTGAGACAATTTCTATCCTAAGAGTTAAGCCCCTCTCTCACACCATATATGCACATAAACACAACTGCATAGTGAAAAAAATGTAATAAAACTTTAAAAATATTGTTAGTAAATACAGAAAATTTTCTTGTAACCATGGGTTGAGAAAGATCATTCTAACCTCTCTTTAAAAACAGAAGGATACTATGGCAAGCAGTACTATAAACTTTAAACATATGGCACTGTCTTTTGGGACTGGGTGATGGGAGAGACTGTGGGGAGTTCTAAGGTCACTAAAGAGACTGGCCTCTGGAGTAATTATTATTATCACATAGGCGGGAAGAGTGGGGAGGAAACTGGTATTACAAGCTGAATAAAGAATGACCTGCATTACATATTAGTGAGACAATTAGCAAGACTATTATTACCTATAATCACTTGGAAGGTGCAAAACGTGTTAATGAATTTTTGAACTTGCACAAGGAGATATCTAGGAAGCAAACTGCAAGTGCCTATTAGATTCCTTTAACTGCACAGATTTAGAGGTATCCCATAAATCTCAGGAACAGTGCTCGTCTAGATTTAATTATAAATACTACACGTATAATTGTTCACTATGTTTCTATTATTTCTTTTGCTCCTCTTCCTCTATCTTGAGATCGTTTTCTAATTTAATTCTCGCTTGATTTCAGAGAGTGCCTTCCTGAATACATTTCCTCAGATGGAGTATATGGATGACATAACTCTGAGTCTTTATGTATCTGAAAATGTCTTTCTTTCATCAGAAAAAAAAATGAGTAAGATCTTTGCTGGGTTTAGGTTTTTTAGATATTGCCTTGAATAATCAGTATTGTCCTTTTCTCTTCTAGGTCCCTGTGTTGCACATGAGCCATTCAATGCTTCTCTCTTCCTTGGCAAATAACTCGATTCTTTTCTGTCTTAGATTGGGAGTTTGTAAAATTTTTTTCTGTATCCTTGAAATTTTGCCAGATAATATCTAAGAAGTATGTCTTAAAATAACATTCTGTCTGGTACTCAGAGTCCTTTCCATTCAAAGCCATACTCTTTCTTCAGTTTAGGAATGTTGTCTTCAGTTATTTCTTTATTAATTTAACCTTTTTCTCACTCCCACTCCCCAACTCTGCAGTAACTACCATTCACACACTAAATCCCCTGGATACGTCCTCCATGTTGCTTTCCTAAAACATTTACATTTCAGGAGTGACTATTCTATTTTTAAATTCATTTATTATATTTTTCAAATCGGTTACAGTAACTTTTTCCTTTAATTTTATTTCTGTAAAAGTTCTCATTACATTTTTATTAAAGTTTACACCTTTGTAAACCATTAATTCTAACTCTACAGTAGCCACCTATTCTGGTTTCTTGGCTTAATATCCTTCCATCAAACTAACATTACTTTGAATGGCTTGTGAATTTTCCCTATATGAATCTCATTTTCCTTTCCTCATGCAAACAGGGAATATATAATTTGTAAGGATGTTTAAGAATTAAATGACAGACCCATACATACTTCCTTTTCTACAAAGTCTCCCTTTTATCTTATTTTTTTTGCAAAATGGGGCCTCACAAGAAATCTTGTGAGAAATGTAGATTCTCTCACCATAACTGAGACCCACTGAATCAGAATCTGTATTTTAATAACATCCTTAAGTGATGCTAATATACACTACAGTTTACAAAGAGCTGATCTAGCCAATAACACATGGGAAATGACAATAATTTCTTAAAGAAAACACCTGTTTATTTTTTCATATATTAATATTTTATATGGTGTTTGTCCCCAAAGTTATCAATACCTGTTGTTGTTTTAACTAGGCAAATTTTGGAATTTTGATTCTTTCATGATCTTTAGAGACTTTGCTTTATACTGAAAATAATAATAGTAATAATAAATGAAATGTAAGGAATGCTAGCCTATTCTCATCATGGCCTATTCATAGCTCTCCTCTATTCTCCAAGTAACCTCCAATTTGGGGGAAATGTACCCATTGTCAAAAGCCAGGAGATGGGGACAAAAGTTGACATTGAAATCTGCAGGAAAAAAATGTCTATTTGCATTTCTATGGCACTTCACCAGCCTTCTTCTAGATCAGTGTTCTTGAGCTCTAAAAATAGAGATTAATACATTAACTTGTAACATTGTGATAACCAAATGAAGAATCATATGAAAAAGTTCCTAGTACAATTCCCAGCATATAATCAATGCTCAAGAAATATTAGTTGTTTCACTTCCTGTTCATCCTTACTCTCTTGTAATGACTTTTTAAATGCTTACATTCCACATTTGGCTGTGAACATCAGGAGGGATGCAGTTTACTTCTTTATATAGGTAGGTCATGAACATCGGACACATCCTCTAAATGAATGCTCAGTAAGTGGATAAGGTATTTATCTATCATTATAGTAATACAGAGATAATAAATAATTTCTATCTTTAGCAATTTTTAGTAGTTTACTTAAACCAGGACTAATGATTGATTCAAAGACTCATTTATGGAATTATTAGACAAAGAATTCTTGTGCATCTATCATGAATGAGGTACTATGACAGACACTAGAGACCTAAATGATAAGCAAAAAACAGACACTCCCCACTTCGTTTAAGAGGCATGACAGATATGTCCAAACAGAATGTAAAATTGAATTGTGATTAAGTACTGAAGAAATACACAGTGCTGTAAGAATGTGGTAGGGGAGACAAATGTTAGACTAAGAACAGCTCAGCAAAATCCTGTCTTATCGACATATTTTTCAGCCATCTCACTACAGGCTGCCAATATCTAATTGACTCTTCCACTGTTTCCCTTAAGTTGGAAAATCCCCAGAGGCACTGCTTCCAGAAAGCCATCATCAAAACAAAACTCTTCCCCCAGGGAGAAGTTTGGGTGTAGACAGAAGGATCAGGCTACTAGTATCTTCCTTATTCCTCTTCTATTAGTTAACATATTGATACTGATTATCTTATCAGAATAGTTTAGATACTGTCACTTTGGGAAGACAAATGAGTCGTTAGAACAGTTGAGTTCAATATTTGTGAAATAATGGAGGCTCAATCCCAAGGGAGATGGGAGACACACTAAGCTCATCCAGCTAAGGAGCCTGGGTGAACCCAGTCAGGCTACTAAAACTTCGACAGGGAGGACACTGGTTTCATCAAACTGAGAGGTGATGACGTCAAAGAAAAACACTTCTACAATCTTATCTATAGTGGGCTGTTCCTTAAATCCTCTCAAGCTGGTAACTACGTCTCGCGCCCACTCCCATCTATAATCCCCCCGTATGGTCACACTACTTTTAAACTTGTAATTAAGTTTCAGGCAGACAAACCAAGGGGAGAAGTGGGTGGTATTTACTGATTCAGGAACTTTATTACTAGGAAACTCCTGCTGAGGAACACCTGGCTGGGGTGAAGACAGCCCTCCGCGCCGTACCCCCGATGACGCCTTACCTGTTCCTGAAGTAGTACTGCTGTGCCACGAACGTCGACCGCGCTTGCAGCCGAGCTAACGTGGCCATAGCCTCCCGGCGCCTGCCGGAGCTCGGGTGTTACTATCGGTCTCCACGGCAACCGGGCTAAACCATAACGCCAGCCCCGGGGGTTCCACTTCTCGTTTACTCCACTTTTATTTTCCACCCCGTTTCAGTTTGCAGAATACTAGCAAGAAAATTAAGAAATTTTGCGTAGGAAAAAGTTCCTGGGATTTGCCTCTCTCTTTTCTGTGAGTAAAAGGAGGCGATTCCGGGCGAGGAAGGCGGTGGAGGGAGGAGAGGTAATGGTTGCTCCGGGCATCCGGTTTCCGCCTCCCGTCTGCTTCCGGAAGCTCAGCTCAAAATGCTGAACTGCTTCTGGAAGTCACTGGTGCTGTGGTAGTTGGAGACTGTTCTCGGGCCTGAGCCTCGAGGCCAGGCTCCTGGGTGTCGTTAATGTTCGGGGCCGCCGGGCGCCAACCGATCGGAGCTCCAGCCGCCGGGAACAGCTGGTGAGGCTGGAGGCCCTGGGGTTGGGAGATCAGGAAAGGGGGTGATGGCCGGAGGCCGCTGGACCTGGAATGGAAGGGGGAGGGAGTTGTGATGGATGATCTGAAGACACTTAGGCCTTGCTCTCTCTCGTGCCTGGGATGGAAGCGATTTGAGGAAGGCGTTGAGGTGTGTGCTAAAGATTTGTGAAGGAATACGGTAAATGCTTGCTGATTGCCTAACACTCTACGATATTTGGGGAGTAAAGGTCTCTGTACTTCGAGAGCATTTCCTTTCTTCGTTGATTGTTGACAAGGCCAGGGACAGAAGAATTTCTTTTAATATAGGCCTTATTCCCTCACTTCCCTTTTTTAATTTAGTGGATTATACCACGTGTCTTGGAAGATCAAATCCCAGAATTCTAGAGTTCTGGAAGTTTAGTCTGGAAGAGACCGCCTCCCCACCCCCCCTTTTTTTTTTGCAATGGGAGTGACCTACCTGTTGTGTCCCTTGAAGGTTCCATTCTAGTTCAAATGAGATGTGTATGAGTGTTCCCTAAGAACATATAAATGCCAGGATTTGGTTTGGGGTTTGACTACGCCTGCGGCACCCCATCACCAGTGCCACTTAGGAATAATTGCTTTGACTTTTCAAAGTGCTTTCACAAATTTAATGCGCTTTATCTTTATGACAGTCCTGTGATAGGAGATTATCACGAGCACGGAATACTTAAGTGAGATGTCCAAAATTGCTATGCACATTCTGGAGTTAGAAGCTGGATTTGGGGTTTCTGTTTGAAAACTCTGTGATGCCAGACCTATTTTTCCCCAAGCCCTTTTCCTCCAAGCATACATAGAACAAGCAGTCAAACAATGGAGCAGATTTCCCACTGACAATGTCAAACATGAAGCTTTGAAAAACAGGTGAACTATGGCTGAAAAATGTATGTCCACTCTTAAGATTCTGCAGTGAATGAGACCATGAGGGATTCTCGTAGTCTGGGATCTCAGAGATGTTCTTTGCATCACCTATCACTAAAAGTTAAAAGAGTATCTTGCCTCAGATGTTTTGAATGAGATTAGATCATTCTGTAGTTTATTTTATTATGGGGATAGATTTGGTTATACTTTTAAATTCTCACAGTTTCCAGTGAAAAGGAGTACTTTTTTAAATGAGCCTTATTTTTTTAATGGTGTCGTATGGCATTAGAATAAAATAAAGCTCTTCTTACGTGTTTAGTATATTTAGTTTTGACAGTTGTATATACTGTGTAATCACCACCCAAAACAAGATATAGGACATTTCCATTACCCCTGAATTTCCTCTCCAGTAATCTAGTAGGTACCTTTCTTAATGTTTCACCATTCAATCAATACCTTGTTAAGGGAGCGAGACGAAATGTGCTATATGGATTGGTCTGCTCTTGCTGTAGTGATACTGACTTGTACAATAGGTGACTAGTTGATTAAGAAGTATGACTTCCTCTCCCTTTCACCTTCTACCCAAATTATAGTTAGGCTCCTCCTTATGATACAGAGAAGCCATCCTTCAGTTCTCTTAAAGTGCTTATCTTATTTTCAATTATCAGCATACAATTCATTCTTTCTTACAGCATCAGAGTATAGCATAGTTGCTAGTGCTTAATGTTTCTGAATGAAATTCTTAAAATCATGCCTGATTTGCTAGAATAAACACTTTCCATCCAGAAAACTGGAACCTTGATTTTCTAGTTTATCTGTCCATTACTGGGAATTTCTCAATGAAATTTTCTTTTTTCCTTCATTGGTCAGACATTTACCATACTATGAGTGAATGTTTTATCCCAATTATGAAATCTTGGTGCTACTAGGGATATTACTACTGAGTCATTACTTGGTGCCAGGTTTTATGGGCATATATCTCATGTAAATCTTTTTAGATGGGTGCTGTTGGTATTTTGCATTTTAGAAACGGTGAAACAGGAGCAAATATAGTTTAAATAACTGGCCCAAATACCATATTTGCAGCATGATTCCGGTATATCTGAAAACAATTCTTAACCATCCTGGTATTTGTCTGAATACGATACGCTATTACAGGAATATCTAAACTGGAAAGAATATGCCCAGATTTGTTAACTAACCTAGAATTCCTGTTATATTTACCTCCCATCTTGACTTCAACTTTTTCTCCAATGTCGAGGTTCGATTTTCAGTTTTTAGACACCAAATGGGTAAATAGTAAATGTTTTATCTCTCAACAACTTGTTGAAAAATAGAACCGACATTTTATTTTGTACTTTATTCCTAGAGAAGACAAGTTTTATACAATTAAATAATAAAAATCCTATGATCTTGTGCATGTCAGGAAATGAATATATTTTTTGTGCGAGTTATTCTTGTAAGTGGTTTATATTCAGTTTTTATAAAATATAGCTGAGTGTCTGTCTCCTTTTCCTGCCTCATCATTCACATACAATTTTGAAATTAGGGGCCAAAAAGCACAAGTATTTTGGTACTTACAGTGTAAACCTTCCTTTTAAAATTTGATTCATATAATGGACTAATCATTTATAATTTATATAGATTTTTATTACTTTTTACTTTATTACCGATTTATATTTAAAGTCAATTTCTGGTTTGTTTTTAAGATTTTAAAGGTTGAAATAAATTTTACAAGTAAGTCCTTGATAATGAAGATACTGAATTATTGATACATTGAAATAAACTATTTATTTAAATTTATGTGGTTTGCTTAAAAAAAAAAGCCCTAAAAAATAAAGTATATTGATTCTGGATCTTTTTTTCTTTTTTCTGAGTTTCATTTCTATTTAGTATTTGAATCTTTAGGTCTAAAAAACTGCATAAGGAAAAATGTGCTTTTTTAAATTTTTTAATTTATTTTATTTTATTTTATTTTTTTGTCTTTTATCTTGAGGTCAATGCCATCCTATTAGGTATGTTTGAGTCAGGTTTCTGTTTCAGCAATGAGGAATCAAAGCAACGGCCAGTGTGATTTTGGCAAAGTAACTCATTAATATTAGTATAGCTTCTTAGCATTTTTACATATGGCAAGCTGGAAATCTTTTTACTGAGCTAAAAAATTAAGAGTGTCTGGCTTGTTAATGTGGCAGAAAATTTGAAATCTGGATTGTCTAAATTTCTAGTGAAGACTACTTTCCTGTTATTCCTTCTTTCACTTAGTCTCATTGGTCTGTCTGTCCAGCAGATCTGTTATTTGTCAAGCATTATGCTAGATACTTGTAATTAATATGAAGTTGTCTTCGTTCTTGTTCTAGGAATTCAGAATATATTATATATTTAATAAATGTTGAGTCGTTACCATGTATGAGCAATGAATGAGACTCATCTTGAACATATTAGAAACTTGCCTAGATATGCTCTAATACATGCATGTTGACAAGAATTGGAATGAATTATTTTTTAGATGCTAAATTATTTTTGTTTGTTTTAGACTTTGACTTTATTTCACGTAGGCAGCTTCTTATTCAGTCGTTTACATTTCGAAAGTGATTAGAGTATAAGAAGTTTTGAATGACTCTTGAAGTCGTTAAATGAAGTTAAAATCAGAAGAATGTTTCTCAAATTTAAATAATAAATGATCTTTCCTTATTAAATCACTATTTGGAAAGTAGAATTAATACTTTTTTCTAAAGCCATGTATGATTTTTCCCCCCCATATTGCTAGTTAAGGAGGAAAGAAAGCTTTCTGGGTGTTCTGTGGTAACAAAAGTGACAAAATAGCAGTTGCCATTAGCACCTCAGTTGAGTGCAAGTCAGTGGAGCTTTTGCGCCCATTATGGTAAATGAGTTTTTCTTTGGTAAGAACCTGGGACTCTTAACTTGGAAGGGTGATTTTCTATAATTTATTTTTTCTTATATCTGTATATTATTAAGCTGAGATACACAGGATTTTTTTTTGTTTTTTAGTTGTTTTTTGTTTTTTTTTTAAGATCCTTAAATCTTTAAGGAGTACATGGATTTCTTGAAACCGCCTGCAAGATTTTTGCAAATGTCTGTTATTCCACTTCTCCCCGTGATTCAGAGTGGTTCAAGAACACAGAAAGGATAAGGTCTGTGCTTTTATTATGATATCCTCAGGATTCATAGTGTGGTTCTACCTTAAAAGCAAAATGATTTGATATGTCAGTGACCACTTTATTTGTGTATAGAGGTTGTTGAAAGATGAAATAACTGCTCTCACACATAAGTATCCACTCTCATCCCACAGAATCCCTTCGAGGTAGCAATTATACCATTTTTATGATGAATAAACAGAATAGAAGATAAGTAATTTGTTGAGGGTCCTCTGATGAATGAATATAGTCAAATTTAGCTTCAGATTCATAGATTTGACTTTAAAGCTCTTGTTCTCTATAGGTTCCTCCCAGTCTTTTCCCCAACCTAGAGAATTCTGTTCCATATGCATTGCCTAGTGTTAATGTAGAGTTATAATTCTTTACATGTTTCATAGTAAGATACATTCCCCTACCTCCCTGCTACCTCTTTCAAAAAGAGAGAAAAGGGGGGCACCTGGGTAGCTTCAGTTCAGGGCGTAATCCCAGAGTCCTGGGATTGAGCCCCGCATCACGCTACCTGCTCCGCTGGGAGCCTGCTGCTTCCTCTCCCACTTCGCTGCTTGTGTTCCCTCTCTTGCTGGCTGGCTCTCTCTTTCTCAAATAAATAAATAAAATCTTAAAAAAAAAGAGAGAGAGAGAGAGAGAAAAGGTTATTTCTGATTAATGGTTTAAATAGGTAGGTCAAGGAATTTCGAAACTAGCTTAACTGTTAACATTTAATGTTAGAGTTATTGTGTTTTTCCTAAGATGACCTTCTCCAAGATACATAAAAGGAAACAATTCTTCTGATCATTTAATAAGTTACTAGGCTGTGATAAAGATTTATTTTGACAAATATATTACCACTAAAGAAGAAAATTTATAAATTCTCATGAGCAGTAGAAATTTTAGTCAAAATAATTCTCACAGATCATATTTTGTTGAATTACTCATGAAATTTAGCCCTTGATGTGGCATCTTTAAGTCTCACTGTTGCATGTTTAGTCACCCATTGTCATGATCTACACTATTAAGTGTTAATTGTAATTTGTACTTCTATGACCAAACAACCTTTCCTTTCTTAAGTAAAAGCTAACATGAATATCGAGACATGTAATTCCGAGACAATTTTCTTAAATTTGTGATCAGTCATAGCATACATTCATCAGCATAGCTCTTGACCAGGACCTCCTCGTACATTGTTTTTGTACACGTTGAGTTTTTAATCATACGGAAACTAACACATAAATGACTATTTCCTTAAATTTTTAAAAGCCAGTTAAGCAGTTGGATTTAGCAACATTTAACTTCGTTTTAGCACTCTACTGCCAGTTACTTAACTTTGTAGAAGAAATAATCTATTTTACAGAGATGAAGAGGAGAATTTTACCATGTACTAGGTGATAAGGAATATTTGATTTCTTTTCCCTTATCTGGATATGTGACAGTTGTAGTCAATTACCCTTTTTGTTATATCTGAAAGATTTTTGTTTTTTGATGAACTTGTTGGGTTTCTTCAGTAGGCACACATCTCTCATTTTATCATGTAATTTTTATCGGTGTCCAGGCAAGGAAATTGTTCCCTAATTTTTCTGTAGATGCTATATTTTATCCTCTTAGGAATAGTAGTTATTGCTAAGAGAGTCTTCAAAAAGTAATCGTTGATAGAGTAGTTAGCTGTTAGTTATTGGGGGGATCAGTTTTGGGGGCTTTCTTGGGCTTCATCTCCTACTATGCCTGCCTATACATTGTTGACTGCTATTTGAGAGTCCTTGCTTTGTCAGTCAACTGGTAGTCCTTTGGGAACATATGAACAGTTGTTTGGACTAAGGCAGCTTCCTGAGTCTTCTTGAACCAGAAACATGATGTAATGTAATACCGCCTACATAAAACCAAAGTGCTTATCTACTCAGGTCATTTCCTTTTACAGAATCCAACTTTATATAGATAGTGGGACTACAATCTAATTCTTTTCATCTGGAGTATTTTAAGAAAACTATTAGTTAACGGTTCTCTTAGATATTATACCCAATGCAAACTATTCTCAAAAGATACCATTTCCATTGAATTCCAAATGAAGAGAAATTGTTTTATAAATGTGACTATTATTCAAATTAACTAAGTGGTAATTCACTGAATTTTACTATAACTTAATTTACAACTATGAATGCTAATAAACAGGTTTTTATACAAGAAAGTTGTATATTTCCAGATTTCCTCTTCAAAGGAAAGATCTTATTTTAAGAAAATATCTTGAAGATAAAGTGTTTCCATATAATGATCTTCAGTGTAACTGCCAAGGAAATAAATGAGCTATTGATGATGTGATGGTCTGCTATAATGACCTTATTTCTGTGAGGCCAGTTAATGCCAGTTTTCCCTGAGAGATATAAGTGAAGCAGCTTGACTGACTGACTATAATATTATTGGCTCGTTAACAGGGGTTTTGACTTGCAGGAATCTGGTTAGTTGAAACTGAAGGGGAAAAAAGTGATTTGAACTCTGAATGGCACCTATGTTAAATGTATTTTTTTCTGTGTTTTTATGGGGTTTTTAAGAAGTTGGGGGTTTTTTGTTCTGTTTTGTTTTGCTTTTTTGAGAGAGAGAGAGGGGAGGGGCAGAGGCGGGGAGAGAGAGATAATCCCAAGCACTCTCCACACCCATTGTGAAGCCAGACATGGGGCTTGATCTCACAACTCTGAGATCATGACCTGAGCCAAAATCAAGAGTCAGATGATTAACTGACTAAGCCACCCAGGTGCCCCAAGAAGTCTTTTTTAACGTATTTGTTTTATTTGATAGTCATATCTGATTCCTGTTTGAGTAGCATCATGGAATAAATTGGGTTCTTCTAGTTAAAATTTTTTTAAGGTATTTAATTTTCTCAAGAAAAACAATATAAAATCAAGTAAGGTGACAATTTTAATGATATTATAAAGAAGATTTGCTTACATTCTTAGGAATGCTATCAGTTATTTTTTCTTAAGCTGTGTTTGTTACAGCAACACTTTCTAAATGAAATTAATTGAAGACAAATTTCAATCGATTGAATCTGATTGCTAACCTTTATCTAATGTTAGGACCACCACATTTTCTTTTCTAAAGTAAAGCACTAGATTATAACTTCCAAAGTAATCTGCAATTTTAGTTGGAGATTATATTCATGTGTTGAGTTAATTTCACATTAATATTTAGACCTAGTCATTCACCCATTGATAAGAAAACTGAATCTTCAAAAAGTAAGTTACTTGAGAACCCGATGATACTGAGTCTTCTTTTAGACAAAGGATCTTTATTATAATACATGTTAAACTGGCTTCCAGTGAATTTTATTAAAGGTGCAATATTATATGCAGAGATAATAGGTCTTTCAGACTACGTTTTTTCCAAAGAAATAGTATTAAAGGAAATGAACAAAATATTTGTTGTAATAAAAGGAGAACAAAAAGGTGATTATTAATGTAGAGGTAATGGAGAAAAGGATTATCAATGGAGAAATTGGATTATCGATGTAGTCAGAATTGTAGCCCCTCTTTTGGCTTAATGTTAGTTAATTCTTATGTGACGCATATTTCTTGTAATCAGATGCGAAGTCCTGAGTAATATATAGGACCCTTTTAGTGCTTCTCCAGAGTTTATTTAAAATATATATTTGAATCACCACATTTTTAAAAAATGTGTGTCCATATAGGTTTTTATTCATTCAGAATGCCAAAGGAGATCTGGAAAATACAAACCCACATTAAATGGAAGACTATGTCCATTTAGTTAATTGCTCACAGTGTACATTTTACTGATGGCGGCAGCATTGGTTCTTCAGATTCAACACACCTTCACTTTTACTGCCCTGTGCCTTGTGTTGATTCAGGTCTTCCATTCCTTTTTTCTGTTCAAAAGAATGTAGTGCCTGACTGAGTCATTCGGCTTTACATAGATGTATATTAAATCTGTCTGAACAATTAAAATAGTACCACCTGCTGCTACATCACTCAAACAAAAATGCAAACTGGATATTGGAATTTTGTAGTACTAAAATGCTGTTCTTGGCTGTACTTGGTTGAGCATTCAGGCTCTAGAACCAGATTGCTGGAGTTTGAAGCCTGTTTCTACCATTTCCTAGGTGTGTCACTTTGGGCAAATTGCCCTTAATGTCTCTGTCTCATATACTACCTTCTAGGGTTATTATGTGAGAATGAAATGAGCAAATGCATATAAAACACTTAAAAATGGGCCTACCATATAGTGTTAGAAGCTGTACATCATCTTATAAGTAGTAAATCCAGTTGAATCACAATGTATGTTTGTTCTTAGGTTGTTAAAATAAAAAGACAAAGTTAAAAGTTATCATAGGGAACTTGCAAATGCCTAAAATTATAGACTGTAGAGACTATATAAACCAGGGGTCAGCAAACTATGGCCAGCCATCACTTAGTTTTGTAAATAAAATTTTATTAGAACATAGCCATATCCATTCATTTATGTCTTGCCTAGGGCTATTTTCACCTTACAGTGGCTAAAGTTGAATGGTTATGACAGAGACCTAATGGACTGCAAAGCCTAAAATATTTACTATTTGGCCCTTTGCGGAAAAGTGTGCCTACCCCTCCTGTAGACTTATAAATTATATAGACCTCTGTAGTTGGGAATACTTTGATCCCTAGGTGCTTCTGGAACTCAGAAATAATTGTTCATGATCTTTATAAGAAAAATACATATTCAAATTAACCTATAATGTTTAAAAGTTAAAATCGGAATTTTGGGCACTCCATCAACAACTGATTTAGAATCTTTGGGAGTTGGGTTTAGAAAGGGTCAGTGTAATTTATAAAAGTTCCTAAAGAATGCTTACTATTTTTTTTAAAGATTTTATTTCTTTATTTGACAGAGAGAGAGCCAGCCAGCGAGAGAGGGAACACAAGCAGGGGGAGTGGGAGAGGGAGAAGCAGACTCCCAGCAGAGCAGGGAGCCCAATGCAGAACTCGATCCCAGGACCCTGGGATCATGCCCTGAGCCAAAGGCAGACGCTTAACGACTGAGCCACCCAGGTGTCCCAAGAATGCTTAATATTTATCCTAGCTGACAAGTGGATAATTTTTTCACTGGCAACATACATAGTTCAGTGGTTTTTGTTTCTTTTTACAAAAAACAAAAAGCGAGAATGAATTACAAGAAAAATGATGGGCCACTTTAGACCAGTGAGGCTCCAGTTTGAATAAGAACATAGTTTCTGCTTGATTGAATTATGAGATTAGTGTGGTTATACATGCTAAATATATGCCGAGTATCTGGTTAAAGTCTTTTTTTACATATATTACAAATCTTGAAATTACCTGTCTTTTCCATCTCCCTCACATTTCATGGTAGTGACTGGGCAGAGCATGTGGTAAGTAGAGAATTGTGCAGCTTTTTTCTTCATTTAGAAATCTTTGAGGGGAGAAGCGGTTGGAGGAAGGATTGAGAAAGTTCTATCTGGGGGCGCCTGGGTAGCGCAGTCGTTAAGCATCTGCCTTCGGCTCAGGGCGTGATCCCGGCTTTGCGGAATCGAGTCCCACATTGGGCTCCTCGGCTGGGAGCCTGCTTCTTCCTCTCCCACTCCCCTGCTGTGTTCCCTCTCGCTGGGTTGTCTCTCTGTCACATAAATAAATAAAATCTTTTTTTAAAAAAAAGAAGAAAGTTCTATCTGTTCTAGGAAATCTAGGGAAAAGGCAGGAGTAGACTAATGAACAGTGATTCAAGCAGAAGTAACTTTTCCATAATTACACAGTAAAAATATGAAATTACTGGGATATATCATTGCTGATATTATGCTTACTGTATCTTGAAGTAATTCCTATGTTTAATAAATGAACTTACACAAGAAAAGGAAATTAAAAATGAGTCAGAATATTTAAAACATATATCTTGGATAGAAAATTTAAATCACTTTTAAACATTTCTTTATAATAACTTAATTTTTGACTTAGAGTGAATTGTCTGCTGTAATAAACTAGGTTAATACAGTTAATAGTATTTTCTTTAATTTTTTTCTTTCTTTAAAAATGTAGGCATTTCAGTCGAACCATGGAAGAACTGGTTCATGATCTTGTCTCCGCATTGGAGGAGAGCTCAGAGCAAGCTCGAGGTGGATTTGCTGAAACGGGCGATCATTCTCGAAGTATGTCTTGTCCTCTGAAACGCCAGGCCAGGAAAAGGAGAGGGAGAAAACGAAGGTCATATAACGTTCATCACCCATGGGAGCCTGGCCACTGCTTAAGTGAAGGCACTGATTCTAGTTTAGAAGAACCAAGCAAAGACTACAGAGAGAATCACAATAATAATAAAAAAGACCATAGTGACTCTGATGACCAAATGTTAGTGGCTAAGCGCAGGCCATCATCAAACTTAAACAATAATGTACGAGGAAAAAGACCTCTATGGCACGAATCGGATTTTGCCGTGGACAACCTTGGGAACAGAACTCTGCGCAGAAGGAGAAAGGTAAAACGCATGGCAGTGGACCTCCCACAGGACATCTCTAACAAACGGACAATGACCCAGCCCCTTGAAGGTTGTAGAGATCAGGACATGGACAATGATAGAGCTTATCAATATCAAGAGTTTACCAAGAACAAAGTCAAAAAAAGGAAATTGAAAATAATTAGACAAGGACCAAAAATCCAAGATGAAGGAGTAGTTTTAGAAAGTGAGGAAATAAGCCAGACCAGTAAGGACAAAATGGACTATGAAGAGCAAAAAGTCTCAGATGAACTCATGAGTGAAAGGTGACTTCTATATTCTCTAAGTATAAAAATATGTGTCTCCATTGTTTGTGCTTAAATGTGTTTTGTATTTTAATTAATTCTATTTAAAAATAATTATAAATTATAATAATATAAAATATAATAATATATTACTGTTTAACCGTGGTTATATTTCCTTATAATTTACGATGTTTAGCACAAAACAAAATTGCTTATTTGATTTACACTAAGTCTTTTGATTGTGTTATAAAGACTTAATTTTCAGCTAAAAAGAGAAAAGAAAATGGGTTTTCAATGGGAATGAATGTGCTTTTGAATAACAGCACATTTGTAACTCTTAGAATTGGATTTATAATTATTTATTTGTTTAATTATAGAGCCTTAGCCTTTGGTGCTTTTTAGTGTCACAATTCATCAGTTTATTTTGGTTCTTAAGAATCAAAAGTTGATACCACTTCATTGTGTATGGCTTGATATTTTAAGAAGTCTGTAGATTGCTGGCAATTCTGATCATTTATGAATTGTAAAACCTAATTTGTAGTCTAAAAACACTTGATCTTGTCATTAGACAAATGAGAAAAACAATGATCCTTTGGCAGCTAGTCTAATCTATTTATTCTAGACAGCAGGTGTACCACAATGATAATTGTTGAGTACTTTTTTGACAGCGTCAAAAGGTAAGTGATCATTTTTCTTTTACACAGCACTAATGCTACTGCAGGAAATGAGAAATCAGTATTGATACTGTTCATCCTTTCAGGCATGTTCTTAAAACCAAACACAGAACTATGATCCAGAAAAAAAAAAATTACTGGGAAAGAATATTTGATTTTAATTTGTAAGATTGGCATCATTTTTATCATGTAGATTGTGAACTATGGATTTAATATATGTATATTTATTTAACAACATATAACTATATATATGCTTATAAATATGATTATAAACACGAATGAGACCCGGTAAAAGTTTATAGGATGGGCCCTTTATTAGAGATGGTTTGCTACTTATGTAATTTTTCTGAAGAAGTAAAAATTGCTCAAAATTAAAAAAAAAAGTTTCAGAAGGCTTTGAAAAGTTTAGGGTATCTGCTTTTCTTCAAAAAAAAGTTGGCATTTTTATACCAGGATGAAAATTATTTGTATGGTAGTGTTGGGCCCTTGTGACTGAGGACCACTTAGCTTGACTTGAAAGTGATTATTTTGCTCAGTTGCTCAGAGGAAGGGTGTGTGGCCGTGGAGATAAGTGTCCATTTCTGGATTATTTGCAGTTTACTTGCTTTTTGGATTGATCCTCCAAGCCCTTCTTTTATTGAGGTCTGCCTTTTATTGACAGACACCTACCCTGGAAGAAAAGTGAGATGAAACTCTTCATTTTCCTTCATTGTAAAAAATATTTGAATATCTATTAAGTATGATCAGGCTACCCAGCAGTCAACAGCCCAGGTACAAAGAGGATGTTTTCACTCCAGAATAATTTTTAAAAATATTTTTTATTTTATTGGTCTTTTTTTTTTTTTAAGGTTTATTTATTTATTTTAGAGAGAGCACGCTGGGGCAGGGGCGTGGCAGAAGGAGAGGGAGAGAGAATCCCAAGCTAACTCTGTGCTGAGCGTGGAGGCTGACTTGGGGCCCCATCTCACAACCCCAAGGTCATGAACCGCACCGAAACCAAGAGTTGGACACTTAGCCAGCTGCACCACCCAGGTGCCCCTTCTTTTATTTTAAACTTAGCTATGTAACTATTTTTATTGTCACCTAAGAGTTAAATGCATATTCCTTCTGTGGGAAGATTACTAAGTAAGATAGACCCTGTTGCCTACAGACCCAAAGTTTGGATTAGGAGATAAGCAAATGATGAAAATGAAGTGTGCTGAGCAGAACGAACTGGTGAAGGAGGACTTCCTGAAGGAGCTGCAGTTTAATCAAGCATTGAGTGTTGTACAGATATGGCATTTCTGGGTAGAGGGAACAGCTTGTGCAAAGGCATGGCTTATGAAGCAAAGTGGCGTATTTAGGAAAGTACATGTAATTGATTATTACTAGAACAAAATGGTGGTTGAGGCTACAGCAGTAAGCATGTCTTGAAGGCCTTGTGTGCTATGGCAGTTCGGATTTCATCATGTAAGTAATGGGAAGCCAGTGAAGAATTTTTAATAATGAAGAAACTCAATTGATTCACATTTTGTCAAGGCACATGATCTCAGTAACAATGTTTTATTTAGCTTTGACTGACCTCGAATCCATCCTTAGGTGAGGGGTAAATTATGGCAGTGGTACTAGAGGGAAAAGAAATAGGAGAGCAATTTTAAGATTTGAAATCAATGGAAGGTTGACTGTATTTGGGAGGATGAATGAGAAAGAAGATTCTCAGATGATGTGTTGGTTTCAAGAACAAAAAATACAGGAAATGAACAGATTGGGCCAGAGGATTCGGATTAGTGTACAAACATTAATTTGACAACCATTTTTGGAATATATCATGCTAAAAAAAAAGTGGGAAGAGGTGTCCTTGGAGATAAGCCATAATGGCTGTCAGATGCTGAAAATGAAAAGCCTTGCTTCCATAGAAGTTCTTGTTCTGATTTATTGAACATACTAACAACTACATGATTTACTTGGAGCGACTAGCTAGATGTCAATGAGGTGAAATATAAATAAGGAAACATTGTTTAAAACCCATGTAAAAAGATCCCAAATGAAGACAAGGATCATTAGGGACTAAGCTGCTCTTAGAGGGGGAGGATCTGATTTCCTTCTGCCTTTAAGAAGAGTAAATAAGATAAAGACAGAGAGGGAGGCAAACCATAAGAGACTCTTAAATATAGGGAACAAACTGAGGGTTGCTGGAAGGGAGGTGGGGGGTGGATAATTGGGTGATGGTCATTAAGGAGGCACTAAGTGTAATGAGCACTGGGTGTTATATGCAACTGATGAATCGCTAAATTTTAACCCTAAAACTCAAAATACACTATATGTTAACTAACTTGAATTTAAATAAAATCTTAAGAAAAAAAAGAGTAGGCAGGCAGAGAGAAGACAGAGAAGATTGTGATATGAGTCAGAGAAAAAGCATAAATAAAAGGACTAGAGATTGGGATGGGAAGAATTTAGGTAGGGCTCATCCATACAGAGCCTTGAAGTCCCTATTTAATCCAACAAGTATGGGGAAGTAATTTTAGAGTTTTAATAGAAAAGTTTATTTAGTTTATATATATATGCATAGATACATGCATGTTTTATAAACTTTTTCTTTTAGAATACTTTTGGATTTATAGAAAAGTTGAAAAGATAGTACAGAGGATTTTCTGCATATCCTGTTCCCGTATACACTGTACCCAGTTTCCCCTGCTGTTAACTCTGATACATTTGTCAGAATTAATAAGCCAGTGTTGATGCATTATTAACAAAAGTCAGTACTTCATTAGAATTTCCCTGTTTTTCTTTAATGTCCTTTTTCTGTTCCAGGATCCTATCCAGTTTGTCATATTTTTAATCAGCAAAGTTATATTTATAAGCAATGAGCCTGGTTGTAGAATTCTGAAAGAGGTAAAGCTGAACTCAGAAATTAGAAGACCATTGTACACCCCCCCCCCCAAAAGAGCACAGTTTCACATTTCACAGTCCTTTATCTGTAAATCTGAAGTCTGAAAACTGTGAACAACTAACTCATTTGTGGCCAGACCTGGCTTGACCTGGATTTAATGTGGATATTCCCTCATTTATTTGAAAAAATACATTAATAGGTTTGATTCTGAAGTGCTACCCCAGACACCTCTTAGGCATTTTAGAACATATCTTTCCAAAATTTGAAAAACTGTGAATTTTACATACATGTTGCCTCAAGGATTTCAGAAAAAGAATCGAAACTCAGGGTATGTAGGATAAGGCCCTGTATTAGGGTTGTGTCGATACAGGCAGACAAGAAAGCACTATGCAATCACAGAAGAGAGGGAAAAAAGTCAACAGAGTTTGGACAGCTAAATAGCAAAAAGATGAAGTTTCCAGAGTGTTTCTAATACTCAGACATCACTGTGCGTAGGAGAGCCTGCATGTTTATAAATAAGAAATTATGGATGTGATTGTCTAGGAAAGTATTCCTTCATTAACATTTGTGCAGTATAGGGAGCTTTTATACATTCTCCTAACATGAAGAAAGTTAAAGAAAAAGGTACTAACTTAGAGTTCCTTCGGAAAATGTACCATTTAATAAATCCTTATGCTTTTTTATCTTTTAAAAATCAAATAATTGAAATGATATTCTGTATTCAGAAAACCTAGGGATTTAGATCTCATCTATACTTATTTAATCCTAAACTCTCAATTTAAATATTTTAAAACGGATTACTTTTTTTAAACAGATTAGTTTTGTTTAGTAAGTCAGTTTACAGGGTTGTACATGTTAACGAGAAAAGTATTACAAAATTCACCTGGGGCAACTTCCTGATTGGTTTAAATTAAGAATTACAGGAAGAAGAGAGTATATGAGAATTTTTAAAGAACATTATCAATTTTCTTTAGAGGCCTAGCCTCTTATTACATAATCTGGTTTTTGTGGTTTTTTTAACTAACTAGATTTTCATATAAGCATGGCTTCTAATAGAACTAATAGTGACAATTCATGTCAGTCGAATATCTACTATTTGTTTTCATTTGTATGTGAAATACGACTTTGTATCATTTTCAAACTTCTGTAGAAGCTTGGAGAAACTTATTTTTACATACCCCACCTTAATATTGGCAATATTCTGTATTTTGCTCAGTTTTTGCTCAGAGAGATTTAATGGATTGTTACCATTGTAAACTTTTTTCTTCCTTGCCAAGTGATAGAGTTGTTGTGAATTCCTAAGTAATGTCTTTTCCGGAATATTTGCAAATGTGGTCGTGAAAACTAATTTCATTCCGGGCCCTTGTATTTCATGTGCTGAAGAAAGGCTTAGCCTGCTTTTGATTGAGACTTTCCCCATTTTATTGAGCAGTGGTGTTCAGGGCTCAGGCTGAATTGCACAGCATAAGAAAGGAGCAGTGAGCATTTGATGAAAGCAGATAATAAAATGCATCAATTGTGTCAGCACCTCGTTGCAGTCACATCTGGCTTACTGTCAGGGTCCCATTAGATTCCTGGGGTTTTATGTGCCAAAAATAATATGCTCTGTAGTTAATGGAACCAGAATATTTGTAGTTTGATTAAAAAAAAATCATCTTATTTTCTTTCAGATCTTTGTCAGGCTTAAGTTTCATCTCTGAGCTGCCATGTCTCTTTAAAATTTTACGACTGAGAGATCAATTGTTCTTTTGATCTGTTTTTTTTTTTTTTTTCCTTTTCCCTTATTACAGTGATTCCAGCAGTCTCAGCAGCACTGATGCTGGTTTATTTACCAATGATGAGGGAAGACAAGGTACTGAAATGCTATTTTCTTATTCCTTTGGGAAAATGTCTTCATTTTAAAGTTGTGCTTATGACTAGTTATTTCCTAAGTTAATGATGGCAGTCTGTTTACCTTACACACACCCATGTAGTGGATGGGCTTTAGTTCTTTTTTATACTACGAAGGGTATCCTGTCTTCATGACCTAAAGTAATTGATTATCTCTGAAAGCTGGTAAGTGGAGCTAATAATATTAAGGGAGGATTATCTTCCTTAAGAAAGCTCTACATACCTCAGTCTTTTCAATTTTGTTTCTTAGAGCAAGTTCACAAAACACTGGTTCTCATTCTCCACCTGATTCCAAATGTATTTAGTACTGTGTAAGCATTGAGAAAGGTGGATTGGCAAGTCATTTGTCATTTTTATTCAGCCGTGACGTTTATTCATCCTCCCTAGTTTGTAAGTAATTAGGCAGTTTTCATGAATTCAATATTGTAAACTGTTAAACAGTCATGTCTTACAACTTAGATCTTTTACATCTTTGAAGTTCCCTGAAGCTTTTCACACTTTCACGTGGCATTATTTTGAAACTCCCTATTTGGGAAGAAAATAGGAAAAGCCTTAATAAGGGGGCAGGAGGCATACCTACAAATGTTATCTGCCTTTCTTGACAATCTTTAGAGGAAATCAGTAAGTTCTAAGGGGGGGAAAACCCCAAAATGTACTGTTTTAAATTATAAATAGTCTAATGATAGGAAAAAAGAAGGAAATAATAACTACCTATGCTATTTTTTTCTTAATCTGTTCATCCTCTTGGCGGTAGAGTAAAATAAATGATCATTCGTTTTGGCTTACTTACAAACCCATGTATATTGCAGATAAATAGGTGCATACTGTTTTAAAGACCATAGACTTTGCTGAAATATGTTAGAACCTCGGGGCTCAGGGTGAGTTTGACTACCTTGATAATATACCTAAATTCTTGTTGAAATACGTGTGTCTACTCAAAGTTATTAGAAATTTTGTATTTGGTAATGAAAGGAAATGAAAAATCTTTAAAAAATAACTTTTGGACAAGTCCATCTTTGAAAAGCTTTGAATGGTTTAGAATAATATGCTAGCATTTATTATGAGCTTATTATATTTTACATTTCTAAGTGCATTTTTTTGTTCAATTTACTTTGGGCTCTTTTATTTCATATTATTCTTAAGAAAACCCTGGGAGATTCATTTTTGGGAAGTATGATGAAACCTAGGCTCATAGAGTCGAGAGATACCTTCCTTAGTCACAAAACACTGCAATTCTAATTGGTCTGACTAACTTCAGAGCCCAAGTTCTTAATCCTTAACTATTTGATTTCCCTATTAAGAACAAAGTTGTGTATTACATCAAAAATAAAATAACCTCATTTTTCTATAACGTCTCAATTGAAATTAAGATCTAGGATAATTAGTTTCAAGTGACTCCCTTTCTTTTCTTGTGCCTATACCTGTTCTAGGAAATTTTAATGTAATTCTCAGTAAAAGTATTTAATATTTTTGTGCTTTGAATTGTGCCTGTTGTTTTAAATTAATTTTTATTAAATCCTCAGTTGCAATAAAACTTTTCACTCCCTCATAATTTGAAGTATGCCTGTTTCCCATAAAGTCATTTTCAGTTGAAGCCTTGGTTTTTTTCTAGTTTGCTTTTAAAAATATTTGTAATAAGAGTTTTAGAAATCAGAAATCTCTTTCTGTTAAAGGAACAACTTTATGACAGTTGTGATCACCCTCTTAACCAGAATTAGTAGTTTTTCTGAGAATCATGAAGACTTTAGTGAATCTAGGATCATATTCAAAAAGCTATTTGTCACTTATTTTTATTTTTTAAAGATTTTATTTATTTATTTGACAGAGAGAGAGACAGCCAGCGAGAGAGGGAGGAACACAAGCAGGGGGAGTGGGAGAGGAAGAAGCAGGCTTCCAGCGGAGCGGGGAACCCGATGTGGGACTCGATTCCAGGACCCTGGGATCACACCCTGAGCCGAAGGCAGATGCTTAACGACTGAGCCACCCAGGCGCCCCAGTCACTTATTTTTAAAAAGCCATCTGCCTTCTTCTGTATTTTTCCCCCCTTATTCCTGTCTTAAAAACAAAATACTGTTGATTCACATTTTGTTTTAAAAACAAAATACTGTCTATTCACCAGTACTGATTTTTAAATGGATCATTTCTCCATGGTTACACTTGTGGATGTTCCCAAAAGTCCAACTTACTACGGATAGTGTTCTGTTTTAGAAATACCTTGCTTGTTGTAGTCCAGCATAGTTCCTTTGTAAACTCCATGGTATTGTCACTTTTCATTTAAAATCAACTTTTTCACAACTATTTCTTAATGAACTTAATCAGATTAATTTCATTTAGTCACATCTGTTCATGATCGTTTCCCCTTTTACACTCCATACAAATCATGAAATTAAGCTAATTATATACCATTATCAGCTGCAGAGAACGGGTTCTACAGTTTTATACTTTTAATTCACTATAGGAGATTAAGGCTTGTTTCTCTTTCATTTGGAAAGGATAGTAACTTAAATGGATTTTTGTACAGTTTTTGCCGTAGAATTAACCAGTATTATTGTTTTTCACATTTTTTAATTGGTTCTAAAACATACATAACATACATCACATAACAGCTTATTTTTTGGTGATGACGGTTCTTGTTGTAATGTTAAAAAACATTTTAGTGAAGCCATGGTCTAGAATAAGAAGTTTTCTCTATAGAGTATGTAAATGATTACCAGATAAAATACAGGATCTCCAGTTAAATTTGATTTTTAGATATATGATAAATAATTTTTTAGTATAAGTATGCCCCATGTGCAGTAGTTAGACATACTAAAAATTTTGTGCAGGTACTAGATATTTACATTAAAGATCCTTTCTCTAAAATTCAGATTTAATTGCTGTCTTGCATTTTTTAAATCTAAATCTGATAACCCTGTGTATTAAGGATAATAAAACTGAATCTTTGGGGGATTTCTTGTATTTGCACAGGTGATGATGAGCAAAGTGACTGGTTTTATGAGAAGGAATCAGGTGGAGCCTGTGGCATCACTGGAGTTGTGCCCTGGTGGGAAAAGGAAGATCCTACCGAGCTAGACAAAAATTTACCAGATCCTGTCTTTGAAAGTATCTTAACTGGTTCTTTCCCTCTTATGTCGCATCCCGGAAGAAGAGGTCAGTAGCACTTGCTGACTGTTGAATATGGTGGGCATGTAGTGAATCTAGGAGTAGCCATTGAAAGAGGATAGGCTAAAATGGTAACGAAAGCATCTAAACACAAGATGCTGTAAAGACACATGTCCAACAGTAATTCAGCTACTACATTATGCACACATTCTAATTATTAGAAAGGTTGACTTGCCTCAGTCTTTGCTAGGACCATTGTGAAAATATTGAAATGTTAGAAAGGTCAATTAAGAGGAAAGAAAAGCCCTGAATAATACCCTAATTCTTAAATAATCAGTGGTTGTGTGCTAAGGTCATTAGAACCCTACTAGGCATCGCTTCAGATCTTTTAAGGGTGTTTTGCATTTTCCCCACGACTATTCAAGATGTTTCCTACCTCCGACTTATTTTGAATTCTGTATTGATAGGAACAATGATCATAGAATCTCCTAAACTGAGGACTTTGATTTTCCAGGTTTCCAAGCCAGACTCAGTCGCCTTCATGGAATGCCTTCCAAGAACATTAAAAAATCAGGAGGGACCGCAACTTCAATGGTAGGCATGCTTTTTTGTTTAATTGTCATGTTTGGAAATGTATCCATTTCTATGGAATAAAAAGCCACATCCTCATCCTTTATTCATATTCTAATGTTATACTTAAAAATAATCCATTTTTTTGTAGGCTACAAACTGGACCAGTGAGATTCCCCTATAAACCAAATCTTCTAATGCTAATAAATTAGTTACGTTTTGAACATCTGGGGAATGACATTCGAGGGAACCTGGCTCCTGTCCTCTTCCCCTGGAGGAATATCATTGAAGTGAGAGCCTCTTTGATGAAAAGATGGGGCTGTTTTTGCTGGAGGACTGGTATTCTTCCTTTAGTCAGAAGTGAACCTGGTTGGGGAGGCTTTCTAGGGATCTAGGTTGGCCCAGGGTGGGTAGAACTACTGTAAATTTTATATATTTTTCTCTTTTTATGATTTTTTTTTTACATTGAATCCATTTGTGTATTACTTGCTTTGCCAAAATGCTAACAAAAGCTAGGAAATGAAAAACTTCCAGATCTCACATAAGTATTCCTTAATGTTTATATTGTGACTGGTTAAGAACTAATTTTTACATATCTGACTGTTGTAAATAAACATGATGCATTGACATTTATGGCTCATTTTTAGAGAAGTCTTATATAACCAGCATTATTTAAAATATTTGCATTTTACTCAGGGTATTTTAACAAGGGCTAAAGATGAGTAGTAGGTAAGGTTGATAATCTTTACTAGAATTTGTTTTGTTCACTTTGCTTTCTTGGAAAATCTGCTCTGTATTGCAAACCTATTGTATTTTATAGTATAGTGTTCATTGTACTACAAAAAATCATCCTAGTTTTTTAAGCTAACTACAGTGATAACTAGTCTGTGCTAGTAGAATCATTTACTATTACTTTTTAAATTATCTGCTTTGTCTGATACCTGAAACCACTCAAAATTATTTTGGCTTAGAGCTTATGGAAATCATGTGAAAGCTGGTATTTCAACTAATACTGTATGCCTCTGAATCATATTGTCATGTTTAAAAGTGAGATCTGCTTGCACATCCTTGGCAGACCATGTGTGTCACCGTGAGTGTCAGAAATACTTGCATGAGCTCATTTTCACAAGCAGAGGGGGAAATGTAACATTTCTATTGATGGTGTAATTTAAACACTCTACGACGTTCAGGCCATTTGAATTCTTCGAAATGGTATATTAAAATGATGAATATTTTTTATTAAGTTCCAATAATTGATGAAAACTGTGATTTAACACCTGTATTTTTATATTGTTGTATGGATTAATTGTTAATTCAGCATTTAATGGCTAACTTAAATATGATGATTGGGAAAGAAACTTAAAGTTGACATTTCTTTTACCTAAAGTAAAGGTATTACAATCTGAAAGATTTCAGAAAATGCGTTAAGCAGAAAGTGTGTGACATCTTTTAGATTGCTTGTCTAAACTGGAGAGATTAAATATGATAAAGTGCAACTTTGAGTATCTTTACCTTTGCATATTTAAAGTGATATTTTAGAGGTACAATAATGTGGTGTTTGGTCATTGTAAGTAAGCTTTTTTGTGCTATGTCGTCTGGAGTAAAAATTCATGATTTTTTTTCTGAATTACATAAATGCTTTTATTTTATTTTGTAAAATGACTGTCTTTTAGATCTGAATAAGTCACTTTAAAACCTTGGCCTATGAACTTTGCCTTACCAATCATGAATCTAGATGAATGCTATCTAGTTCTTGGTTCAGTTTTACCTATTCTTATTTTTGGTTCACTGCTTGCTTGAGCATAGCTGGGATTTGTAGCCCATTTTCTAGGCTTATTGCAATCTCACTGTGGTATTTTATAGAAGCTATTACATCTGATAGGCTAGCTTCATGGTATTGATGATACATGGCTTAACCATAGTAAAAGCTGCCTTCCCTCTCTAAATTGTAAAAAGGTGATTAAGTTTCACGTGATGGAGATATACTATATATGTGTGTTTATCATGGAACTAGTGCATTAGGCCATAAACTGTTTTCCTGGTCTACATTTTTTTGTATTCAAATTTTACTGAAGACAGTGGGCTCCTTCAGGTTTTCTTTCTTTCGATCCTGAATTGTCCTTGTTTGGATTTTTAAGTACTGTAATTTTTTTTTTTTCAATAAAATATCTGACTTGGACAAGAAAGGTAAGAGTTCCAATTTGTGCTGATATTTTTAAATTCCTCTGCTAAGTTTTGTTGTTGTTGTTGCTTGTTCATCCATACTGTATGTAACAGTCTAGTCTTAAAAATCATAATCTCACAAAACAGTCATATTTAAACAGTACCCATGACATCAAGGAATAAGAATGAAATTTAATTCCTTAGACTTTCACACCGGAAAGCCAGATCTCTTTGAAGAGAGATTAATTTTCTGAGCAAAGTCAAACACATGTAGCTACAACCCATGAAACAGAATGGCAGCAAAAGTTTCCTTTCTCTTATGCAGATGAGTAATGACTGCACAGATATAGTGATGACCTTTGAAGAAAATGACAGAAGAATCTTTCACTGAAATATTAATGGATACGTTCTTGAGGGAAAAGTTTTCAATTGGATTTTTCATTTTTCACCATAGTTATGTTCTCTAAAGTCGCCCTGAACACTAATTGGCAAATACTGAACAATTGCTCCTAAGGGAAATACCAGGTTAGGTTCCTGTGAGCCTCTGGTCACGACATTTTTATCAGTCGATCAATACATAACCTTTCTTTGCATATCTTTGTGTCTAAAAACACCATACTTAATAATATATATTGTTGATTCATTAACGTTGAACTCATGACCATGACCATGACCTCATGACCCATGCCTGAACAAACCTGATCTAATGCATATATTTCTCCTCAAGGCACATCATGGCCTTTTTATGCTTAGGAACCCGTGTCAGCACTTCAGCACTGTGCTTGGGGTTCATTTAAAACAATGAATTGCCAGCCAAAAACACAAAACTGTGAAAAATGTGGCACCAAATAAACCACAAAAAGGACACTTGTGTACAGTATTAGAGCTGAAACAGGAATGCGTACTGTTGTCTTTGACCTCAGTAGGGAATGCACACATGCACCAGGGGACAAATTTTTCACTGCTCCTGAATGACCCTGGAAGTGCTACAAGAACTGACTGGAGAGCGGGGTATCCGGCTGGCTCAGTCAGTGGAGCATGTGACTCTTAATCTCGGGGGTAGAAGTCCGAGCCCCACATTGGGTAGAGAGATGACTTAAAAATAAAATTGTTTTAAAAAAGAATGATTTGGGGGTTACAAATAAATGTTAGTGAGTAAGCAAATTTGCACATGTGGAACTCAAATAGTAATGAGGATCGACTCTATTTAGTTTTGTCAAGGGCAAAGTGGTATTATAGAAAAGTTAGAGGTTTTGAACTCTGAACTTGGTGAATCCCCACTCTGGTTCTTTTTACTTTTAATTACAAATCGAACTTCATCTTCTGTTTCTGTTAAATAGAGACAATATTTAATTTGCAGAAGTATTATCAGGATTAAATGAGGTTATTTGTACATCATAGGTCCAGAAACATTTTGTCACATAGTATATATTAAATAAATGATACTTACTGCTATTATTAGATATACTAAATACAGAATCTCATGATTTAGAGAACATTTGTATTCTGGGTCAAAATGCAGAATCTTTTAACCTTTTCATATTTTATATATGATATGCCTTTATATTTAATATTTAAAATACTTTATGTTGCAACCTTTTATGTTTCTTTTATATTTCATTTACATTTGAGCCAGCCGTTGTTTTTAATACGGTCTGTGAAGAGTAATTTTGAATGAATTTTACATCGATGGCCACTGCATTAAATCTCAAACCCTAATTGCAGAGTAGAAAACTGTTCTAAATACCTCTCCCTAACTAACCTTCAATCATTAGGTCATACATTCGCAGAAAGACTTACACTGTTTAGGAGGTTTTTTGGTCCAGAGTTACCTGATTTTTAAAAATAATTTTTTTTAAAGATTTTATTTATTTATTTGACAGAAAGAGACAGCCAGTGAGAGAGAGAACACAAGCAGGGGGAGTGGGAGAGGAAGAAGCAGGCTCTTAGCAGAGGAGCCTGATGTGGGGCTCAATCCCAGAATGCTGGGATCATGCCCTGAGCCGAAGGCAGATGCTTAACGACTGTGCCACCCAGGCGCCCCTGATTTTTAAAAATAATTTTGCCCATATATGTGAGAGGTGAATGCAGTCACAGTTCTGAGAATTTAATGTTGAAAGGAATTAACTATTGCCTCTAGTATTTACCTCTTTTAGGAGAATTAAGCAAACGATAATTAATTCTCAGGAATATTCTGGGACCATTATCCAGGAGATGCAGGGTGAATCTCCTGTATTTCCAGAATTTTTGCATCAAGTACAGTTCAGAGTGAATAATCCTCAGAATAATGATCCATCAGAGGATCCGTTTTGGGGTGTAGTACTTATAAAGTGAATCCAATTAACCTGACTTAAGCATAGCATTTCAGTTAGCCAAGATATCCTACCCCTAAGCATCCTAATTAATCATTGTTTTCTATAGGCAAGAGACTTTTGAAAAAAAGTTTTCTTTTTTTTTCTAAAACAGAAAAAAAGTTTTTAAACTGATGCTTAGAACAGGTGTTACATTTTTCTAAGTTAGCATTCAAATTGAGTGGTCTGTTGAAATTATTCCATATAAAATATAGCACCTACAATTCAACGTTAGTATTAGATAAGGAATTGTACCTAAAAGTTGTAAGGTTCTGTTTAAAAATTTTATCATTTCAGTGATGATGAAATTCAGTGACGATTTTTTTGTATAGATGAAATGAGAACAAATATAGTGGTGATGGTGGTGGTTATTCTGTCAAAGAAAATGAATCTGATTTAAGGGACTGTTTATTTATACGTGTTCCTCAAGTTAAGAATCTGAAAAAAATGTGAACATCAACCCTTAATCTAAATTGTCATGCTGTACAAGAAAGCATACTGTTAATATCCAACAATGAAATAGCCCTCAAAATAATTTATGTCTGTTTAGAATCTTGAGTCATTTCAGTGTGTAAGAGAAGGGAATATTGTATATATTTTCTTTCTATGAAGTATATCATGGAAGACCAGACCAGATTTCATGAGTGGCATATTGATAATGATAATGATACTATAATGATTTACTCTGTATGTCTTGCTCAACCTTTGTTTTATTGTTTCTTAAGCTACTATAGTGGGAATATTTAGTCTGATTTACAGCCTTTTATAACAGAAGGATCATTTTAAATGGATTTGGTTTAAATAAGGGAACTACGTAAACTTTTCTCTTAGACTAGTCTGAGAAATTTTACAATAGAAAACAAATCTAAAATGATTTATTTAAAATAACACACAGTGTGTGTCTTCAACTGTAATCTGACCATGTGCTAATTATCTAATATTTTTCAGTGGAGTTTAGTAACTAAGTGCTTAATTATAATGTCTGTGAATTGATACTTGTTTGTATCCTTAAAACATTTTTGGATACTTGGAGAATCCAAGAAGAATATATATTTAGAATTTTCTTATATTCTAAATATATATTGTATATTCTAATCTGTTACTATGTATGTTAATAATTTAGTTTTTATCTTATCTGGAAGTCAGCTTGAGATCCAGATTTCATGCTGGAAATTAATACTTTTTTCTTAGAACTTATTTTGAGATAAAGTAGATTTTGTATCATACAGAAGTACTGTTTAGTAGAATTGTAATAAATATTTCTTCTACAAAAGACATTTTAATAGTGTCTCTTTTTTGATTTAAAATTCTCTATTTTGATGTCATTATTCACTTTATATTTTATATATAAATTTAATACCTATAATTGATATTTGAAAAATTGCATAATGATTTTTCATTCTGTTCCACTAAAAGTAGTATCAATATTAATATTGATATTTAGTCTTATTGCATTATACTTTTTTAAAAGTGGAATATATACATATTTAATAGTACAGGTATATTGTAATTTATTCATTCACCAAGTATTTGAATGCTTATTCTGTTCTCTGTATTTAGCTTTTAAAGTCCTTTAGGAAGGAATATGTAAACGTGTTCAATCTTGACCACTTATACTTTTTATCTACCTATTTAAAATATTTGTCCTTGCCTTTCTGATTACTTACCACTAGAATTGGCCTGGTTTCATATATTGTCATTTGGGTTTGTGATGCTTCTGAAATCTGGAACCAAGCAAAGAGAATGTTAGTAATGACTTACAGTGATGCTTACTATGTGCCAGACACTTTTCTAAGTTACCTTAATATATCTTAACTCATTTAATCCTATTAACATTTACAACTTAAACATTTTCAAATTGTTTTTCCTTTGCTATGCCAAAATTAATGAAATCTGGAAGTTTCTTCACTCTGTTGTCATGTTGTTAATAAATATAAATAAATATTCTTCATAAATAGTCTTCATTCCTGGTTACCAAACGCTATTGGAAGTGTGAGTTATTTTGAGAAATCTACAGCATTCTTTGCTATCCTGAAGAATGAGCACAGTCAAGTTGTGTGCCATAATAAAAATGATAATTAAAATGTTTTACTGCTTCCCTCGGTTTAATCACTGCAACCAGATCCTCCATTCCAATCCTTTCCTTTCTTCCTCAGGTAGTATATAGTATCTTGTTCTTGAGTTTACCATCATTCAGTTCTGGTCTGTTTTCTCGCTCTGTTTCTTCTGTTTTCCCTGCCTACCCTCCATGGTCCCTCATAATCTCTCCAAGCCCCTATAATGCACCTAGGAGCTGTCACATGACCGCTTCATCCATGATGATATCCTCTGTATTTCTCTTGCTCTGCTCCTTTCCTACTCCTTTTTAATGCAACTTGGCTAGACTTCATACAGGAGGAAGGTTTGTTAGCTGGGACTTCAGGTGTGAGTTAGCTTACCAACTCACTGGGAAAAGAATTGGCAGACAGACGTGGATGGTCAAGGCTTAAGTTTAAAACAGCATGGAATATTCAGGAAACGGAATCCAGTGTTGCTGAAGTATATATAAGGTATGCTTGTGTGGAGGGGTATATGGTAGGCATGGTTTGTTTGGTGAGGTAGGCAGGAATTAGATCATTTCAGACTCTGTGGTCCATGGGAATGCATGAGAACTGACGTAATCTCTGGGAGGGAGGGGGATGGTGAAGGTAATCAGATTTGTCTTGAGAGATCACATGGACACTAGAGAGGGTACATTGGGTGGTTATAAGATTAGGGATCTAAGGTCTGTCCCTGTCCCGTGTAGATGGGATCCACAGTAGACTGAACTCCTATATTTTATTGGACTCTATCTGATTGACTTTTGAATAGTAGCCATTCATTCAAAAAATCCTTATTGAGTCTCTGCTGTGTGCTAGATACTGTTCTAGGCCTTGGGGGTTAAAGTAGTGAGCAAAGCAGACAAGGTTCCAGGAGCTTATGTTTTAATGAGGACAAATAAACTTGGTTGGGGGAGAAGGGTGAGTAAGTAACTAGAAATGGCCACGGAGAAGATTCAACAGGGTGATGTGACACAGTTACAGAACATGAAGATGATTGGAGGTAGATGATTTGCAGACTGCAATAATGTTCAGCCTTGACTAATCTAGTGCTTTCTTCTTGTCACTCTTATAACAACCTGGGAAAAGAAACAAGGGTGTGCATTACTCAAACCTGTTTGTTCAAGAAGTTGGGGTAGGTCCTAGACATTTCTCCTTTTCCTGACCAGACTGTTCACAGTTTTTAAATGTCACTGTAGGTAGGCCTGTACATGGCAAAAGAATGCCATTTTTGTTTACGAAGAAAAATATTACTGTTGATGCTTATGAATTTTTTTATTAAAAGAAAGTTTGCAGGTGCCAAATATTTATATGGTGTTTGGTTTTCTTTGGATTTGATCATGATGTCTGTTTTGAAATTTAATTCTGTGATGTAGTAGTTCTGCTTTCGTGGCCACTTAAATATTGTGCAGGGTGAATGGTCTTTCTATTACATTGTTAAAAATACTTGAACTGCCATGCTTTTTTAAAATCTTTTTTCATTTTGGTATTTGTGCCTAAGTTCTTAGCTTATCACATTGTTAGTAAAGAAAAATGGCTTGTTTAAAGATTGGGGTTTTTTTGTTTTAATCTCCTTAAAAGCAAACTTTGGAGATTTTTAGAAAATGTCAGGATTATGTTTATCATTTTAAAATTTCTCTCTTGTATCCTGAGAAACCTTTGAAATGTGTTCTAAAATGTTCTTTCTTTAGAAATTAAGATTGCTGATTGGTAACCATTTGATTCCACAGATGGAGACTCAATACCTTCTTCCTCGTTGCTCTTTAAAATGGCGGTGACATTGCCAGAGTCCCCATTAGTTTTCTTTCTGTCTTTCTTTTTTTTTATTTTAGTCAAAATCGGAGAAACAGAAATGTTGCAAACATTTCATTTTCTTCAAAGCTTCAACTTTGGTTTTCTGCCTTTTATGTTGCTGATAGAATTATTCTGATGGTCTATAAAACTCAAGTTTTCTAATTTGCCTTCAGATATGTCAGATATCTAATATCAGAAAAGTTCAAAATCAGTGATGGGTAGAACACTTCCAAATAATATTTAACAAGCGCTTTCTGTATCGAAGTCGCCTGCAAATCCTCCAGCTCAAGGTCAATTCAAACAACTGAGAACTCACGAAGAAGTCATAGAAATAAAAAGGGGTTCCCTGTACTGTAGTTGGAAAATGCCAACGAGGTATCTGTTGCCTGTCATGCAGGCAACAGGATTCTGACAAACCAGAGATGCATGCCAAGAGGTATTTGTAAATATTTTAAGCCAGTGAAACCTGTAAAATTTTTGTTGTTAAATGACAGTTGTCTGAGACATTGACCAGTGCTTCCTGAGGGAATAAGGTGAAAGTGTCATGATCTCTTTGGATACAAAAGAAGCAATGACTTGAGCCATTCTCAGTATAGCGTCTTCCTCTTAGAACTTCGTATTTCTATCCGATCATTGGTTATAGACAGTTCACCATTATAGCGTTGCAGGTGCGTTTGTCTTTAGGTTGCAGTATAATTGTAGTAATATTTAAGAGCATGCACTTGGTCTTTTTGAGGTCTTTCAGATTTGTATAGACTTTGAGGTATGTAGTCTAGAAGTACTTCTTTAGAATCTACAGTCTTTAAAAAGTAAACAGTTATTACTTAGGCTTCCTCCCATTCCATTTCATTTACATGTGTTTTTGATAGACTCTTCTAATTTTTTGATCCACAGAAACATTTTATAAGAGTGTTTTGTATCATTTGTTGGATGAATAAATAAGTGTATGTTACATCTGACAGAAATTCAGTGTCTTGCCTGTGTTTTCAGCCACAGATTTCTTGGTTCCGTTGTACGCACATGTCATGGAGGCTCATGATGTCTTTGTTGTGGGAGAGGCCAGGAATACAAAAATGAGTAAGATATGCCTTTAGCCATAGTACCTTACAGTTTGGTTAATAAAAATTAACCGAGAGACAGAGAGGGAGACCTAACATTTGTTAAGGGAAGCACTGAGCCCAAGTGGTTTTCATTCTTCAATTTAAATTTTAGCTTATGTGTTCTCTTTAATCCTTCACTCTTTCCACATCTAGACATGTCTGAATCTTATTTCTTTATCTGTCCTGTTAGCCCCTTCGTTTCAGTGCCTTAGGGTAGTTACTCATAACCTTACATTTTGATAACACATTAGGCTTGTCCCTGGTCTGTCTTCTAGTTTTCCTCCCTCTGATCCGTATCACATGTAACTCCAATTAAACATTTTTAAAACATGGTTATACCCCAGCCAAAAAATAGTTTTCACTGCCTTAATCGTAAAGTACAGGTTTGTTCCTTTCTACCTTCACTGCTCACCTGGGACGTGTAACACTTCACTCCTTTCCAGATGGTCTTAGGTTATCAACACGCCCACGCCTCCTTCAGCTTTCTCCTGTTCAGCCACATTCATTCATACTGCACCTTTGCTTACAAGGGTACATCCCTCTCCTTACTGTTAGAGTCATACCCTTCAAGGAACAGTTCAAATTCTTCACCTTTCCTTCAAAACCTTCTCCAACTCTTCACATTTGAGAGATCATTCCATCCTTTGAAGTGGCATTGTCTCTCCTGTCTCTATTGTATTCTTTATTCTTCTGCTTATGTTTGCATTATATCCACAAGTACATATGGCACCCCCTTGATGGGAATCCAGCTCAGGCACATAGGATGTGCTTAATAATTTTGAGAGTGTTGATGGAGATTACTGGTTATTACCTTTGTTTTTTAGGGAGTTTTCCACCGCTAGTTAACGAAGCCAGTTCAACCCTAAGTAACATCCTTTCCTACCAATAGTAGTATCTAAATTCTTCATTGCTTTTATTTGTCCTTCTATGTATGTATTTCGTGATGTGATGGCCGTTAGGATTTCATTTGACAAAGCACTAAAGAAAATCTGATTCGATGCCTAGTGTGCAGACGCAGGGCTTGTGTACCTTTTGTTGGAGAATCCTTGAACGTTGTTATTCAGTAGGGATTTCCCTTGGAAATAATCTCCTAATAAGTAATCTCTGCTGCAAGGGTGGTGAGTAGGACAGTGTTGAGTCCACTGGCCAACATTCTAATTGCAAAGCAGAGGACAGGGGGCATTCACTGTGCCGACTTTCACTGAATTCCCCCTGACCTGGTAAAGGTATATCATGTCACCCATCAGTATGGCCCCTTTCTAGTTTAACATTTTTATTTTTATTCATCTTTTTAGTTTTCTTTTTTTTAATTTTATTTCAATTAATTAACATAGAGTATATTATTAGCTTCAGAGGTAGAGTTCAGTGACTCATCAGTTGCATATATGAACACCCACTGTTTATTATAGTTTAACATGTTTAAATGATAAATTTTGAGCTTCTGCTGTGCTATAGGGGAACAGTAGTAACATGATTAAGACTGTGGCTAAGGATTGGGATCAGGGGATCAATTTTTTTTTTTAATAGACTCTCTGTTTCGGAGGTTATCTGGCAGCTCCAATTTGTGAATCTTTCTGGAGTCTGCTGCTTTAGTCAGCTGGCTTTTTGTTGCCACCCTCTACTCACCCGCCTTGACTGGAGAAAGCTGAATGGCCAGCCACACACCCATTTGATTTTCATACATAACTTTGTTGAGGTACCTTGTTTGGTGGTATCTTCTTTCCTATTCTCTTTGTCCTAGTGGGATTTTACCTTTTTACTCTTTCATGTCAGTAGGGCTTTGGGAGGGAACTGAAATAAATGTATGGTCAGTGGGTTATGTGTACTGGGAAGTCTTACCTAGTGTCCTTTTCTTGTAATTTTCATTTTTATAAACAAAAGTAATAGATGCAAAGGTTTTAAAAGTCAGACAGAACAAAAAATATCCAGTGGAAAGCCTTTGCCCTACACCCAGTTCCTCCCATACCCATCTGTGTAAGATAGCATCTGTTCCTATGTACCTTGGTTATTACACTTTAAAAACATGTCAGAGGGACGCCTGGGTGGCTCAGTCAGTTAAGCTCTTCCAACTCTTGGTTTTGGTTCCAGTCGTGATTTCGGGGTTCTGGGATCAAGCCCCACATCGGGCTCCGTACCAGTGAGGAGTCTACTTGAAATTCTCTCCCTCTTTTTCCCTCTCCCCACCACCCCATTCTCTCCCTTTCTTTTTCTCTAAAATAAAATAAATCTTTAAAAAAACATGTCAGAGATTATAAATTATACTTACTTTTCATTCATTTGGCTGCATAATATTTCATTATAGTATATTACTAAATTCTCATATCAGCTTTTATGTAACTAATATTAAAGGACAAATATTTTATTACTATGAATTATATTACCTAACATTTATTGAGTTCTTATTATTTGCCAGGTGGTGTTTTAATCTCTTTATGTATGGGGCTTTTTTTGGTGTGTGTTTTTTTAAAGATTTTATGTATTTATTTGATAGAGAGGCAGCGAGAGAGGGAACACAAGCAGGGTGAATGGGAGAGGGAGAAGCAGGCTTGCCACTGAGCAGGGAGCCTGATGCGGGGCTTGATCCCAGAACGCTGGGATCATGACCCCAGCCAAAGGCAGACGCTTAATGACTGAGGCACCCAGGAGCCCCAGATCTCTTTATGTATGTTAATTCATTTAATGTTCAAAAAAAAGCCTACTGAGGTAAATATTATTCTCCCCTCTATCTTATAAACCAGGAAACAGGGACAAATGGCTTAAATGACCTAAGGCCACAGCTAGTAATTGGTAGTGTCAGGATGTAAACTGTGGCTCCCATGGCCAGCTCCCCAAGGACTTAACCATCAAGCTATACAGCCTCTCCTTAAGTGTAAAAATATATTTATACTTAATTTTTAATTTCTCAAAAAATGTCTGGGCCTAATGGCCTAGAAATAATCATTTCAGTCAGGTAGTTTGGTCAATTTAATGAATATATTGGGCAGGTCATTCTGAGTTTGGTTGATTAACTTGAATGTATTGAATTGAATATCTTTTATTTTTCAGTGTAATCGTTTCCATCACATAAATGTGCTGTCCGTTCCTCCCATCAGCTCTTCCACTTCTAACTCACGTGTTTTCTCTCCTGTCGTTTGATTTAACCTGTTGATTTAACTTATTAGGTCTTTGCTGACATTTAAAACTTTTCTTTCTCTTACCCATTAGAAGGTAAATTTTCTGTTACCTGTCAGTTAGGTTTTCTTCCTCTCCAAAAAGGTTAGTGCAGCAACAAATATTAAAATAGCATTTGGTATTTAGTAAAGAGCATCTTTACAGTCTCCATCCATCCTGCAATATAAGTATTATGGTAATTCCCATTTTGAGGATTCACAGATTTTCAAAGCATTAGCTTCATTAAAAAGGATCAGAGCTAGGGTTGAATACCAACCCTTTTACAAATGAAAATTTTAAGAAGTTTTGGTCTCTTCTGTATTTTTAGCTGGAACTACAATGATATGTCTTTTGAACATACCATGGGGCTTGAAACTTAAATTCCTTGTCAACTTGTAAGCGTTATCCTCTTCAAAATTTGATTGAGTTCTCGTTTCGAGGAAAGAGTCAAGAATTTTTGTCATCAAATTCTTAATTCACCCTTTTAAATTGTTGCTGATTGTATTGAAATAAATAATTTGATTCACGCTGCAAATTTGGTATTAGTCTTTTTCATATTTATTACTATCATGACTTTTCCCTAACCTACTTCCTCAGATAGCTTCGTAAAACACTACTACATGCCCAGCCTTTGGAATTGACTGTTTATGAGAAATACCAATTAATCTAATTCTTCTTAATCAGACAAAATCTTAGAGCCATCCTGTTTCCTCAACAAATTATTGCATGTATTGTATATATTACTAACACATTCCTAACACATTGTTGTATATATCGTATCTTAAGTTTGTAATTGAAATGGCCTTTATTTCCATTGGAATGTTCCTTAAAGTGCTGGCTGTCTAGCTGACTGGATGAGTTCTCTCCTCCTATTTTTCCCAACATATAACTCCCAGCTCCACGGTGTAGTACTGTGAAGGGCAAGAAGGGCAAAGCAGACACTTTATATATGAGAAGGGGCTTTTCCACAAACACACACACACACATATTTTCTTTTAGATTATTTTATCGCTGGTCGGTAATCCTTGATTTCATTTAGACACTAGAAGGACATACACTGTTTTCACAACAGTCATAATCATAAACTTTGTTAAAAGTGAATTAAGATATGAATATGTATGAAGAAATTAGATGTTCTCACGATGAATATATGGCATCAACGTGTCTTGAGTGAATTACAGACTTTACTCATTTCTGGGCCATTTGTTTTATATATAGATTAAATATAGATAATTACTCGTTTGACAGGTTACTTTATTACTTTGATAGATCTCAAAGTACCGCATGCAGTCGTAGTGTGAGTATTGTAATAATTTGGATTCACTAATAACCAAAATTAACATTTTATATGAATTAAAATTTAAAAATTGGAATTTGATTTTGTTTAAAGTCAGTTTTACTTCTGGTGGTTATTTTGACTTAACAGAATATACTTTCTAATTGAAGTTTTTAATTATTTTTAAGCTCACATGTTAAATATAAAAATGTTCTGAAACTATTCAAAATTATAATTAGAATATTAAATTCCATAGGTTAGTCAGTTCATTTTTGTCTTGTGCTTCACTTATTTTTAAAAAATTATTAAATTTATTCATTGGGAGTAAATGTGCATTACATAATAAATGTACTAACTTAAAATTTATTCTTACCTTTATGAGCACTTAGCCAAATACTTAATACATCTTACGTGTTCAGTAATTGTGTTCCTATATAACTCTAATACCTTGTCTTGCAAGAGTCGTGTTTCAGAAAGATATTAAATGGTTAAGCAGTTTCAAAGTTATTTGCACACCCTCATTAAGATTTGTTACCTGAGGGAATAAAATTAAAAGATTCTAATCTAGTTATCATGTTTTAATCCATATTTTTTATTTTATTTTGTTTTGTGTTTCAATAAGGATTCCACGTTTCTGGTTCAAAGAGGTTTCTACCTGCTCTTTCAGGTTAAGGCAGTTCTTTAGAAAAGCAGATCTATTCTGGCTATGTAATGCATTTTATTTAATTTTATAGTTTTTATGATATCATATATTAGAGATTGCCAAAAATATAGAAAAATTTTAGAGAACATTTTTGGATTTGATGGATTACCACTCTTGAAAGGGAAACAAAACACTAAATATTTCTAATCCCGCATTATTTACCGCATGGGTGGTTAAATGCTACTTTAAGCCTCATAAAATTAAAAGGGAGAAATCTGCCAACTGTAGCAGGAATTGGATTTAGGAAGAGTGGTACAGAGCCAAAATATTGCTACAGAATTAAATGTCAAAAATCTTCTTTAATAGTAGATATATAGTTCACAGTGCCTGGTTATGATTAATACATTTAATCTAAATCACTGAAAGTTGCACTCTCCTTTTCCATAAAATACAATAGGACACAAATCAGTTTTACTGTAGATGGATAACAATTGGAAAATAATGCATCTTCCCGCCCAATAAATTGTCAGTTATACCTTTTAACTAAAATCAATTCATCTTTCCAAAATTTATTGCAATTTCTAATAATAAATCTCCTCAAATGTTTATTCATTTGGTTTTTGATACATTTGTGCCACTTTTGCTATGGTCTAATGTTTTCTCTTTTGATTCATTGTAAATTAGAAAATCTATTTTGAGTCAGTTTTCTAGTTAAGAAGTTAAAATCTATAACCTAGCACCTTTTTCACTCTCCTTTGTACATTTTAATACCCTTGAACTTGAACTTAAATGCAATCCAGTAAATTCTTTTCAGAAGGAGATTAAAAGACTTTCCAATGTAACTTCTTGAGTAAGGGCCAGATTCATAAAACAAGCATTTAGGAGGTTGTTAGATGATAGTTGCCATAGATCCATTTTGGAATCAAAAAGAAAAGAAAGAAATACATGGGGTTGTGTCATCATTTCATGTAAGTGTTTAGTACGAAAAAGAGGAAATGGCCATTTGAATTAGGATCAGATATTGATCATATTGGGTGTCTGCTTTTATTTTCTTTTGGTTACAGTAACCCAAAAGTGTCATTGAAAGGAAGCATACATAACCAGCTATGTTCAGTCTATTTCCTACACAGAGATCTTCCCCTTATTAATCTCCAGATACACTTTAATCTCTACATTTACATTCAGATTATTCTTTTTTAATATATCCTGAGTGTGCAATCACATTGGTTTTTCACCTACACTATGTTTTAGAATGTAATCATTGTGATGGTTTTAATTTAATACATAATACATGAGTATCTCTCCTTCTTTATACCCTTAAGATTACTATGAGACTTAAAATAAATCCTTCATATACTCTGTGGTGAACACTGACTCGTGTCATTTTAATTTTATACCTTCCTCCACATATTCCATAGTGAAGTTCAGAGTGGTACATTTTATTTTCCATCTCTACCTCCACTGTGCTATTATATAAAATTTAAAAATGAAGTAAGCATCAGTTTGACTTGCCCACAAATTACATAGAAATGTGTTCGCAATTAACATGTTCCGAGACTTGATGTTAAGTCTATACTTTTTATATTCTATCAAATAAAATTCTGAAATAGATTTTGGAGTGGATACTCTTAGAAATGAAAGTGACATTAATTTGAATTAACCTGTAACTCCTTAGCAAATTTGTGTCATTGCTAATATATAAGATGCCAAATGATTAAGTTAGCAGTTAAAAAGGTGATTTTTGTAGCCAGAATAGTCAAAGTAGAATTCATTGATTGGGCTTAACTACACGGTGAAGAAAACAGATGTTTTCTAAGGCAAAGATCGGACATGAATTACAGGCAGGTCTTACTTATTTATCTAAAAATAGTGCTTTTTTTTTTTTCAGCTGTGAACTTAGTAACTTTTTTGATATGTGGCTTCTTTAATACAAAGTATAATACTCATTTGGACTTACCAAATTAATTTCTGTATTGACAAATGGCACGTTTTCATAAATTTAGCTAGCTGTAAAAACTTTAAAAGTAATCTCTGACTTACATGTACTTCCTAACTTGATTTTCCCATCACATTAAATATGAAAGTAAATCAAATCATGCTCTTTTAAATAAAAAATGATAAACTGAAATGCTCTGCCTTTCTTTTAAAACACCAATAACAGATTTAAGTTATTCCTCTGGTGGTTTTATAAACATTGGCTAACGATAGAGTCGATTTATTGCTTAAGTGTTAGGATTTTGCTGTGTTACTGTCCGTTATGAAGACTTTAACAACAGCTATAATATCACAGTTGTCACCTTTACGTGGTGGTCAGTTTTGTGAAGGACAGAAGGTTTCTTCTACCCACCTTTCAAAAAAGGAAATTAAGGTACTTGGAAGGCAAGTAAGTGACATCACTAGGAAGAGACAGAGCCAGGGCCAACAACCTACTGATTCCTGGTCCCATAGACTTTCCCATGCCCCCACCTGCCTTTTTGTACTCTTCCCAGTTGAATGTGATTCCGTCCTGGAGGCTGAAATTTTGTTAATGTTTTTAGCCATAGTTTGAGGAATTGCCAAGTAAATTTTTACTGTTTTCAAGCAAAAATAAATGTTTTGAAAGGTCAGTGAGCAATCTATGTATTTCCCCCAATTCTCTAGTTCAGTCTCTTGGTCACTGACTCAGCCTAACTCTTGTTTAGCCTTTCATTCTCTACTTTCTTTCACCCCATCCTCAGCTCTCCTCAAATCCTAATGTGATCCTTCTGACCCATTTGACTTCTAACTTGAAATCTTTCAGTGCCCCCCCGCCCCTTGGTTTCCCAAATAGCATGTAAACTCCTTTTCTTCCTGTCTAGATCTTTGGGCTTCTGCTCATCTTCCATCTCCATGTTTTGATTTTCCCAGGTTGATGCATCCTGAATGTGTCTTGTGCTTTCCAGCTTCTGTCACTTTGTTCCAACTATTTTTACTATTTGAAAAACATTACACTTCATGTCAGTCTGTGGAAATCTTGCCCACTCATCAAAATACATTTTAGTTAAAACCTTATCTGAAAACTGCCCTGCCAGAAGGCATCTCTCCTGTCACCCAAAGGCCTTATTCCCATCACCTCATGAATCACAGAACCATGTGTTAGCTACTTCTGGTAGAGTGCAAGCAAAAAGCATGGAACTGAAAATCAGAGTAACTTCTCTGAGAGCCGTGATTTACTGGCTGTGTAACCTTGGAGAAATCACTTTTTGAGCTTTAGTTTCCTCATCCCTAAAATAGGGATAATAAAAGATAAGGCGAGATAAGGTATGTCATAGGACTTTGTGAACTGTGAAGGCACTATTATTACTCATTCATTTCAGGAGTCCAAAGCTCAAATGCCTTCAGGGGCCAGGCAGATCATACACACACACACACACACACACACACACACACACATATATATGAAGTAGCTTTTGTGTTCAGGTTGTAGCTGCATGTTAGGAGGGGCATTCCTAGCTCAAGGTATTCAAATTCAAAACATTTTAGGATACTCTGATAGCCAAAAAAAAAAAAAAAAAAGTTTGAAAAACAAAAACAAAACCAGTAAATAGGTTTACTGGCCAAGTACTGCTGCCCCCTTGTGTGCGTCACTTTCCACAGCTGAGTAAAGCAATACGCATTACCACAAAATCTTGCATGTTGCAGGTACCTCATGAACTTAAGGAAGGTCAGTGGGCAAGTAGATAAGTGGAGTGGGTAAGTGAAGTTTACATGTGTCATGTGGGAAATGAGATATTTGCATTTTAATCTCTTTCCTGATCAGCAAGCAAGAGGTATAAAGACATTGCATGGACCATGGTTTCTCTCTTGTTCCTCTAGTGAAAACTTCCTGTGCATGTGCTATGCACAGTTTTGCCTTGACTCTTTTTCAAGGAGTGTTGACCACAGAAGCCCTATTACAGTTAATTGAGAATTCTGGCATTTTACTGTAAGGATGTTATTTTCTCTGTCCTCTGTATTGGTGAGCTCTGGCAAACTGAAGAGAGCTGTATGAGTCTAGTGCCTTTCCATTCAATTGCTTTTCCCTCTGATCCTTGACATTTGGCTGAAGAAAAGCCTAGTGCTTGAGATTTAATGATTCTTTTCCCTGGGATCTGAGAAATATGTGCTGTTTATTTTTCTCATCTTTAGAGAGTTAAATGTACCTTAGGTTTAGGTACAATTAATTCTTGTGTCTTCCAAAGGAAGTATTATAGGCTTAGTTGAATGCTAAAATAAAACCAAGGGCCCAAGGACTCTTATGTCTGTACTCTTTGTATTTTTCTCATATTTACCAATGAAATGACCATCTCTGCAGTTATGGTATGAAAAGCTGGTGGCAAATGACCTTGATAAAAGGAAAATTATATTCCAGTGTGGTGACCAAAACCATTGTGCTGTTTTGCAAAACTAATATGGTGACCGAAACCAGTGTGCTGTTTTGCAAAACTAAGTCAGACATAAGCTTAGCTGTAGTATTTACTCATTAATAGAAACTTGACTGTTATTAGATTAATTGAATAAAAATAAATGAAAGCTTTGTTAATTTGACCTTTATGATCTGAGTGGTACAATGCTTATTACATCAAGAAAGAGAAGTAAAATCTCTTGACTTTATTTAACTGCCCTAGAATGTCTAATAAAGAAAGGTTCCTGATTCTATGAGGAATAATTGAGACATAAGAAACATTGCCTACCAAGTTGTCTGGCACAAATTCATGCAGAAAAAAATTTCTCTTAAAGTTATTTCCGTATTTTCTTAGACTCTCTTTTAGAGTGTTTGTTCTCTTATAAAGTAATTAATTGATTCTGCTTGAGGTTTTTCACTTTCCTAAATAATTTTCCTGTTTACAAATACAGAACTCTTCAACTATATACAAATTTAAAACCACCTGGTTTCCAATGTTATGCACGTGGTCTGTTTTTAAGTTTGGGGACGTTTAGAGCATATAGAACAACTGGGGGTCTTTCATCCAGTTCATTTCTGTGTAGAAATTATTTATTAAACGTTAACAAATATCCGTTGAGCTATTACTGTGTGCCAGGCACCGTTCTCTATGTTTGGCGGTATGCCAGCAGGCTAAAACAAAAACCCCTTGGTGAGCTAGCATTTTAGTAGGTAGCACCTATATGTCAACACTTTGCTAAGTATAAAATCTAGAAAGCTGAGTACGTTTTGCTCTTGCCCTTGGAAGAGCTTACACTCTAATTATAGAAATAAATATAGAGAATTACAACATAATGGGCCGAATTTTAGGAAAGAGGTGCTAACTGAACACAAAAGTAAGGGGTGTCTCACCCAGCTTTAGAACAGCAAGGAAATGGTGTTAACTGAGGCCTGAAACATGAATCTGAGTTGTCCAGATAAAATAAGTACAGTAAATGGATCTTGCTGAACTCCGGGAGTGACCCCTCAAGGACTGGGACCTGAGATCCATCTTCCACAAGTGGTAGGTGTTATCCACGTGGAAAGAGTGGGGCAGATGCTCTAGACAAAAGGAAAAGCATGAACAAGGGTGCATGGCATGAAGCGGCATAGGATTTGTTGGCCCCGCGGGCATTCAGGCCTTGGAGAGTGGGACTTGTAGAAAGGGAGTTGCACAGGATAAACAGAAGAGGCAGCAGAGGGTGGCCCTTGCCCACCTGGAGATTGTCCAATTTAGTGAAGGCAGTCAGGCTGTCTGGAAGATTTTTAATGACATGACATGTGGCTTCACATTCCTTCATACATAAGAAAAACCACGTATAATAGCACCAAATAGGACCAAACAACTTTTGCTTCTCAGATTTTGAAATAATCGGTCCCACCTGGAAGGCTTACTTCTTTACTTCCTCCTGATACAATGCCCTGTTCATAATCCTGTAAGTTTTCCTCCATCAGAAGTGTCTTAAAAATATCCTTTTGTTTTCAGTCTGCCTCATGTAAATAAATGACTTTGCATCACTATTACTAGTCACATACTTGATTATATATATTTCAGTTGTGTTTAGTATATATACTGTTGGTTTTATGTGTTCATAGTGGAATATTTGTTTGGCTTGTTAGCTCCATCACATGATCTCCCCTGAAGGGGTAGGGTTCCTCTTCTGACGTCAGCTGACATTAGTTTGTGACTGTCACCTTACAATCCATTATTTTGGGAAGTTATAAACTATTTCACTTGGTATGTAGAGCTCTCTGTATGAATGGTGGTACTGAGTTCAAGATTTGCAAAGTATTTCATTTTATTTTTACTCTTAGTTCATTTTGAAGGGCATTTAATTATTTGGTTAGGATTTTTTGCGTGTGAATGTCACATATTGGTTGACATCTTATGGTTTAGTTAAATTTTAATAGGTTAAGTGCTTCATTAAAAAAGAAAAACAACCTTTAGGCTTTTAAATGATGAGGTCATCCAAGTGGTTATAATAATAATGTTTGAAAACACAACTGTGTTTAAAAAAAAAAAAAATCCCTCCCACTGAAATATTTCCCAGTAGGTAGATCAGTAGTCTTGATTATTTTCTGAAGTGCTGTCATTGGACCCAACACTGTTCAGGTATCAGAATTAACTCACTCCTCTCAGTTGTCCTTTGCAGGTGAGTGTCTGGCTGTGCTGCTGAGAAGACTCTTAAGCTAAGCAGAGACTGTAACTCTCTTCTTCATTGACTTATCTTTTCCATCCTCTTCAAATTCCTTTACGACTCCTATCATCCTCTTCCTAGGTCCACCATTGAACTGGCTAATGACTCTCCCAAGGCTTTCTCAACTTTCTCTCTCCCAGCTCCTCTTTAGCATTTGTCATTTTAGCTCCTTCCTGTTTTAACAAAACTCCCGCCCTGCTTTCTCGTTATTGTACTGTATCCATTTTCTCCTTCCTCTGCAACTGCTCCTCTGCCTCTGACCTGTTTTCTGGGCTTCTCTTATCCCCTATCTTGGATGTTGGCATTCTCGTGTTTGTTTGGTGTTTGGTTTTTATTCTTGGTCAGATCTCTTCTAGATGTACTTTTTCTTTTGTTCTAACAGCTTTCAATTCTTACCTCTATGCAGAATGCAAAGAGATCTTTTTATGTTGTGACATGTGCCCCCTAGCCCAGTGGTTCTAGGTACTCTTTTCCATTCCAATATACCTGAGCAATAGTAACACATTACCTCACTAGGATGATTCACTCAGGTAGCAGTTCTTAACCGTAGGTGGGCATTGTAGTTCAGTCCCACCACCTCCACCGTGGGAGCAGCATGGATAGTTTGAAAATCCTACCAAGGTAGTTCTGACACATGATCTGTGGCCATGTCCCTTCTCCTCACCCTGATCTCTGCCTTTCCTTTCAGCATTTAAGAATCACCTTTCTACCCCCAGAAGATTTCAGCTCCTTTGCGATCATCTCATCTCCATCAGGTTATTACTATGGTGACTTGACTTGATACTCCATTATTTATTCTTGTCTCTTCTAAAGCATCTCCAAACCTTTAATTGAAGATTTAGTAGTACTAGTAAGTAGCACTCATGTTGATCACATTTTAAGTGAAAATCATCACTGAGTTGAAGAACAAGAAGGTATTGAGATTTACTATGTACCAGGTACTTTGCTAAAGTCTGGATGCCCAAAATAACAAATGATACACATCTCTAATCTTAAGGAGTCTACAATTATTAGGATATGTAGACTAATGCCCAACTAAAAAAAGTTTTGAGTGCCGTAACAGAGATATAAGCCAGTTGCACTGATGAGAACAGAATAAATAGAATGATCACTTCTACTAAGGGGCATTACAAAAATAGTATTTGAGCTGTGCCTTTGGCTGATGAGGTCTTCCCACAAAGAATAGGAAGGGTAGTATTATGGAGTAGAAAGACCAGGCAATTGGAATTAGAAGGGACTCAATTTGAGTTGCCACTATTACACAGTCTCAGGCAAAATTACTTAGATCTCTTATCTCCCCTCATCTTTTAATTACTTCCCCCCATATGACCTCTCATTTCTTTATAGCATTCACCCTAATCTGAAATTATCTTGTTTTTTTTCTTGTCTGGTGTCTCCAACTACTAGAATATAAACTCCCAGGGTCAAGAACTCTTGTCTATCTTATTCACCATTCTCAATGTCTAGAACAGTGCTTGACAAATTGTACGAACTCAGTACATTAATGAGAATTTTCAGTGAATGAACATGGACTCTTGTGAAGATTAAACATAGATTTGTTTGTAGGTGTTACTTTTGTGAACAAACAGGTATCTGATTCTAACTCTAGTGCTTAAATTCAGCATAACTAAAGATAAAGAGTTGTAAAAATGCATGGCTAGTTTAACAACTATTGAGTACTTGGGTGTTTTAAATTTAAGGTACATGGATAATAATGTCAAACTTCTAACAATTCAATACAGGGCCCTTAGAACACTAATTTTGATCATCCTTCAAACTTAAACATTCTCTTGCTTTCTAATCTTTTAGTTTTATAAACCTATGAATTAGATATTAGTGTTAATATACATGTTTACTTAGATCTATAAGATTTACCAGATTCTTTCTTGCTATTTCATCTAACGTTTCATATTTTCCTTACGGGATCACTTTTTTCTGAATATGTTCTTAGAAGGTAGTTTAGTGAAGTTCTTAAAACTAATAAATGTATTCTTTTTAATCTGAAACTGGATTCTTTTCACACTTGTTTGTAAAAAGTAGTTTTTCTGCATATGTAATTCTGGATTAAAGAATTTTTCTCAACACTTGGATATTCTGTTACTGTCTTCCTGCATTCATTGTTGCCATTGAGAAACCTGTTTTCAGATTAGTGACAGATAATGTAGTTTTCCTCCCTCTGGCCGATTTTTTTTGTTTGTTTTTGATATTCTGTAGTTTCACAACATGATGTATTGATGTGAATTTATTTATCCCGGTTTTTTTTTTTTTTAAGATTTTATTTATTTATTCGACAGAGATAGAAACAGCCAGCGAGAGAGGGAACACAGCAGGGGGAGTGGGAGAGGAAGAAGCAGGCTCCTAGCAGAGAAGCCTGGTGTGGGACTCAATCCCAGAACGCCGGGATCATGCCCTGAGCCGAAGGCAGACGCTCAACCGCTGTGCCACCCAGGCGCCCCTATTTATCCCGGTTTTTTGTTGTCTTTCCTTTGTCTGGTAATTGGTGTCTTCAACCAGCTCTTTCAAAAAAACAAAAAAGAAAAAACAAAACAAAACAGCCCTTATCTAAATATTGTCTCTTGTTTATTATGAGTCTTCTGTCTTTCTAGGATTCCAGACAGATAGATGTTGCACTTTCTCATTTTATTTGCAATGTCTCTTAACCCTTTTCTCCTCGTTTCCATTTCATTGTCTTTCTGTGCCACATTGTAGGTAATTTCTTCACCTTTCTTGTCCAGTAGCTCTTTTTATCTGTGCTTAGTCTGTTGTTTAATTCATCTATGCCGTTAAATGGGAGTAATCTAATACTTGAATTAATCATTCATGAGATGCAAGTAGTCTTTAATTTACTCATATTTTACTGCATTTTACCCAAAAGAAGTTTATAGACTCAAGAACTTCTAATTTTTAATGCCTTTATTATGTGCTCAGCCATATGTGGTATCTTTACAAAGAATGGTGTATTTCTGTACTTTTCTTTCTATTGTAATATAAACTCTGCAATGTGAAGTGCTCCTCTTAGTCACAGTTAAGTATATTTTATACTCAAATATTAGTTGAGAATAAGACACTGACTAACCGAGTCAGTTATATTTGTAACTCATTAGTTGTCTGTTTACTGACTTGCTGGCTGGTTTTTCTGTGAATTGCTTACATACCTGCCATCTGGTCTTTGATAACACGTGACTTAATCCATTGTCTTTAGCTTCACAATAGTTGATATTAAGCATTTATTTTTGAGCTTTACAACATTTCTTTTTTTTACCAACTTTAATACTAAGTATTTTACCTTTTTAAAAGTGAAATTGTGGTGTTGCCTTTTCTGGTCTTCATTTTTTGGGGTTTATTGCCTGGATATTTTCCTAATTTGTTACTAATTGAGAAAATGTACAGACTTAGCCATGTCCAGAGAATGCTCTTATATGGAATCAGTCTTTATAGTCACGTCATTCATTTTGATCTTTATGAAACTGCTTTACAAAAATACTTCGTACAAAAGTTAAAATACTATAGACTTGTAAGTTATTATTTGTAATAATTTATGTGGTATCAAGCATTGTACCAGTAACTTTCAACTTTGTCTCTTCTGTGGCAGTCGAAGAAAAAAAGCAGTGGGTAAATGGAACAGGAAATGGGTAACAAAAAGGAATGGGAATATAAAAGGAAAGAAGTAGGGGAAAATGGTGAACAGTGGCCAACTTGAGTCATAATGCCCAACCCAGTTAAGGCCCTTTGTGTCTGTGTTTTAAATTTACCTCCCGTGACCTGGACTCCTTCCTTCCTGACTCCCGCTTCTCAGGCACCTCAGCTATTTTCTGACAGAAGTGAAAATGATCAAAGAAGGTAGAAGAGGCAATTTGACCTTAAACTGAAAAGATATAATGCTTTTAACAGTTAAAACTGTTCCTCTGCAAAGCATTCCAGAGCTGGACATGGCACGTGTGTGCACGTACCCCCAGTCGCGAGACACATAGTCCCCCTCACAGCCCAATGAGAAGTGAGGGGGGCTGGAAGCGCTGACACTCTGGCCCGGTCTCACTAGTGGCATCCGGTATTGGAAGGCATCGAATTTAGGCATCAGCGTGAGATTTACTGTTTTAGCCCTGCGGCTGGTTAACTGCATGAACTTGTATAAGTCCTTAGCTTCCTTCACCCTCAGTTTCTGCTCTTGCCCTTGTTTTATACCTTGTCAGTCATTTATTGAGGGCCTTTTAGATATGAATACTTATTTCTAGTTTGCTTCTCTGTGAAACAGAAGTTTTGAGATCAGGGGTTTTTTTCTAAGAGGCTCTCTAGCTTTGTTTTAACCTGCAGACCAATAAAGCCCAGTAAAAGGTGAGGACGAGAGAAATAGACTGGATGGGAGGGTACAAATCCTTTCCTGCAAGCCCAAAGCAGCGATTTTAAATTTAGCCTCCAGACAAATCTTGGAAGGTGGTGGGGGTGGGTCTCGTTAAAATGTAAATTCTGATTCTGTTAAGTCTTTGTGTGGGGCTTGACATTTTGCATTTCTAACAAACTCCTGGGTAACGCTGTGGCTGGTCTGAGGACCCTCTTAAATAGCAAAGCTTGAGAGGGTGGTGGGGGTAGAGAAAGACTTTAAGGGAGAAGGATGGTGAGAGTTCAAGGAGAGAGATTGCTGAAGGCAAAGTTACACAGTAATTATAAAGAGAAGTTACAGGCAGAATGTGAGAAGCAGATCTCTGCTGTGATCTTGTGTGGTGGGGAAAAATTGGGTGTGATCATATATACTTTAGTAAATATATGCACTTCCTAACCCTTTTTTATTTGATACAGATTTTTTTTAGAAGTGTAACATTTCTCTCAAATTTATAAGTTGAAAGGTTAATTTACTAGTGATCAGAGTTATGAGTATTAGTTTTTCATTTTTTCATAATATGTTATAGGCAGTATGTGGGAGACAGGAGTGGGGATATTCCCGATTTATTTAAATACAAGATCATTTCGATTTATGTTGTGATTTACCAAATTAAACTTGTGCACATTAGTTTATTTAAGGAGATAGAGAAAGTTAAACTATATTCTTGTGCTTGTCTGTGGAAGTCTCGCTTTCTTATGTAATACATTCCTAAGTGAAACATGATTATTTCTGGTTTCATACCTTGAAAATGTTCGTATGTAATAGTAACATTATTTTAGCAAAAACGATAATGAGATATTTTGTACTCGAGGTCTATTGTGTCATATACTTTAAACACATCTTAATTTAATAAACACATAGAGCTTTGGCTGCCATATTGGATAACACTGTTAAAGCTTTTCACTGCGTAGAAAATCACTGAGATTAGGAGTTACTTTCATTTCTCTTCTTCTCATTTCATTTGGAAAGATTGCAATAGCTTGCTAGTTGTATATAAAAATAGGACTTTTTATAAACAGCAGATAGGTGGTGCCCTGGTTGCAGACTTTGATGGGTTCTCAATGAAATTCAGCTTATCTGGGTTCTTATAAATATATTTCAGTAAATTTTGTAAAGATTGCCTTACATGTGTCATAAAAAGTAGAAATTTTTTATGGTAAAAATTTAGTGTTTTGCATTCACCTTTGGGTGTTGGTTGGCCCCACTACTGTGTCTCAACATTCAAACTCTTGATGATTTTTATGTGCTAAGTGCATAGATTTACTGCTGCAGTCTGAACATTTTTAAATTAAAATATATCTTTCATTCTGAATGTATTGATTTACACATCTCTGTGTCAATATTAAGTCAAGCGAATTTTCCAATAAGTTGAAAAGATCTGGCAGGGCAAGTTAAATTTATTAGATTTGCTAGAGGTTTTTTCTTGTCTGTGTTTGGTTAGCTCTCTGCTTTTTCTACTCTTGATTATAATTTTGTTTTTAAAATAGTACTAACATTTTAATCACACACTCTCATGCTTCTTAGTACTTTCAATGATTTTTATTGTCTTGAATGAATTGCCCCTGGAAACCATGACATTCATTATTGTATTCTTGGCATTCTTTGCTACTGTTTTTTAAAACAGTGTATTTTTAGTTTTCTTTTCTATTGTTGAAAAATATATTACCTTTTGAAGTTTAGTTGAATCACAAAACTAAGTCCCTTTCCTTATGTATTTTTTTGTAAATTTTAAGTTTAGGAAAATTTACATCTTTTAAAAAAAAATCAGACTATGAGGCGAAGTTACCTCAGTTGATTGGAAATAAGAAACATTTCATGAGGATTTAAAAATTTGAGACATAATCCACCATAATTTTTAAGTATGCATATGAATAAAGCATTTACTTTTTGATATTATAAGTGAAAACTTTGCCTTATATATTTTGATTAATCCAAAATGTCAATTATCTTATTCTTTGAATGGAGGAAAGGATCACTCACTGACACATTAAGAAGATGGAAACCGGTAGCATCGAGTGACATCTTCATTAGATTATAATTTTCCTTAAATATTATTCCAAGTTCATTGATACATTCAGTCTATCGTAATTTTCCGTAAAGATTTTAGACTGGCATAAATGTGCTCATATCTATTATATTCCATCTAAAGTTCACTTTAAAAGACAAAGGCTCTAATGAATATACCTAATATCAAAATATGTGTGTGGTGTGATAAGAGGAAGGTGACAGGGTTGGTGAAATGTAGTGTGTTAATGGGTAAAAACTTTGATGTAGGAAAAAAATGGCAAAAAGAATGCTACCAGAAACTTTAACCAGGATTTAGTGAACTAATCAAACTGTGGAGGAAATGTTTCTATTTAAAACACCAAAACTATTTTTTGTGTGTCATGATGGTATTATTTGCAGTTTAGGCTGGTAATCTTTCTCCCACCATTAAATCAAATCTGTTGGATGCTTTGTAATTTTCCCCCTAGGCAGAGTGGGGGTTGTAGTGTAAAGTAAAACCAGATTTTATATAATACTTTGGCATTGAAAACTGATACTTTTATGGGTTCCTTGACTTTGACCACTTAGCATGCCAGGAATTCCAAATGACCATGTAACAAAACTGGATTTTATCTGTAGACAAAATAACTGGCTGATTTCAATAGAAATATAACACTAACATTTTAGGATAGCAAAAGCTAACAATAATGGAGTACTGTGGTAAGCATACTCATTTAATCCTCCCAATAACCATATGTCATGGGTATTGTATCTCAGTTTTACAGATTGGGAAATTAAGACATAGGGTAAGGAATTCCCTCAAGGTCACAGAGCTAAAGCAAATGGCAGAGCCCAGACTTGAAACTAGGTCTTTCTAAAGTCAAGGCTTGATCGTGCTTTTAAAGATCACACTATCTTGCCTCCTTGTGCAATAGAACTATTGTGGTGTTATACTCACTTGAGTTGTATCATCCTTACTTTTTAAGAAAAGATAGAGTTTTCAGAATGCATTTAGGGAATTTTCTGCTTTGAAATTTTAACAGATTTTTTTATAACCTTTCATTTAATCTCTCCAGGGACCCTTTATTTATCGACAGGTACAGATTTTTGTGAATTCTTTTCTGTTGAGTATATACTTGTATAAGATAGTACCTAATGTGAAAATATTTTGTATTATCCAGTTAGCAAATATTTTCCACATTCCTGTTTCAGAACTGTAAAATACTTTGTGCAGCAAAAACAAAACAGTGCAAAAAAACTAAACTATGATCACCACTGCTTGTGATATATTCAGTCATCTGCTTAATCCTCATCCCCTTCGCATTGTCAATACCCATCTAATTCCACTTTAACAACAGTAATTGGCTGATGGAGTAGAAGATATAGATTTGTTTTCTTGATGACTCCTTGACTTTTTTTCCTCTGGTAATACTAATAGAATTCCAAATCCGTACTGGTGTGATCATGTCATGAGTAGGTCAACAGTCATGTCAAGGTCCTATTGGAAACCTCATAGCCAACATCTTAATTTAGACTTAGCTATCTTTTTCACTTGTATGTGCAATTGTAAGCAATTTTTTCAAGTCTCCATTCTCCATTATAACAGAATTCATTTAGTTCAAAGGGGGATAGCCCTGCATGTGAATTATGTGGCTGGCTACAATTGAGTAAATAGAATATATAAACATCAGGGAATCTCATTTGCATGGGTATACACATGTGTTTCCTTTTTAAAGTTACATAGGTTGAACAAAAATAGAAAAACTCTTACCCATTTTTTTTTTGGAAGCAGCATTTTATATTATATAAATTGTGGTGATGAAGCATGAATGATTTAGCAGTACTAAGTTCTAGAAAAGTATACTTTCTCTTTAAATAGATTATTGAAGTATTACCATCGAGTTTGTCATCACTGTTCCAATTTTATTTCATTACATGTGACTGGAGCAATGGTATTCATAATAAGAAAATGCATTGTTAAATTATGAAACTACTTTGATTTGGGGGGATGAGAGGTATGTGATCCAAGCTAAAGCATTCCACATATGAAGTGCTATGTTAAATGTGTATATGTGTACCTTTGTGTGTATACATTCATCTGTGTAGAAATATATGCCTTCTGTATATTCCCATTTTCTCGTAACATTAATAAACATATTCCTATCAACTGTACTATTTTCTGTATATAAAAAGACCCACTGTACTCAGTGTGTTTTGAATAGTAATAAGTGATAATAATCTGAAACTTACTAGGTTTGGATTTTTAAAAATTGGAATTTCAGAAAAACATGAACTAAAATAGGGATGTTGGGTTAAAAGATAGAAGCTGTTAGCTTTCAAGACATAGAAATGGATTTCTGTAGAGACTTAAAGTGAAGACAATCTGATTTTTCAGAAATTCTTTAAGATTTTATATTTTATAATGAATTCAAATAATATTTTATTGCAATGTAGAGCATATCTTTACACTGAATTTGTTTGTTATCCTCCAAGCGTAGAGATTGTACACATTCAGGAGCAAGGCTTTATTATCAATCATACTAATAGGTTTCTGGTACTTCCATTTATTTGTTTGGAAGGCCAAAGCAATCAAATTGGAGGCACATAAAGAATCAGTAACCGTTTTCTCATGTCATGACGCATTGATCTTTTATATGTTATATTTTAAATCTAAGCCACCTGGAATTTTGACCAATAAATCCAAATTTTATTTTGGTTAAGTAGCTTACCTAGTTTTTCTTGCTGCCATTTGATTATTTTTTAAAACAAAGTTGATATAGACTCAGGTGATTGGTTTCCTTTTAAAGGTAATGATTGAATATGCTAATTTTTGACAGGACTTTAAAGATAGTCTCTGTGGTTGTATCATGTAGTTAAAATAACTAACAGTTAAAACCTTTTCCAGGGCTGGGAAAAACAAACAAATAACAAAACCAGCACTTCATAATAGAAAGAACAATAGACCCTGGGTCAGATTGGAGGTCTAATACCAGCTTTGCAAAAATCTGTCACCATGACTTTGGGCAAGACATTGAAGAACTTTATGGCTTTGTTTCCTCATTTGTAAGAATCAGGAAGCCTCAAGGCTTTTTTATTTTATTATTATTTTTTAACTTATAAATGTGATGACTCTAAGTGTAGAAGTCACCAGAGGCCCAAATCACTCCTCGGACCTAGAAAAGAAACACTTCAAGTATCAAACTCCCAAACCTATGTGTGGATTTATCAAGAATTAAAGGGGGAAACATGTTCTTTTACATTTCAAGTATGAGTATATGAGATTTGATTTTATGTTTTCCTTATCACGGAATTTGATCTTGAATTTTGCTTTTCTTTGTAATTTTCTTCTTCTTTTTTTAAAGATTTTATTTATTTATTTGACAGAGAGAGAGAGAGGCAGCAAGAGAGGGAACACAAGCAGGGGGAGTGGGAGAGGGAGAAGCAGGCTTCCCACCAAGCAGGGAGCCCGATGCAGGGCTCGATCCCAGGACCCTGGGATCATGACCTGAGCTGAAAGCAGACGCTTAATGATTGAGCCACCCAGGTGCCCCTCTTTGTAGTTTTCTAGATAAGCATGCTCTTTGGAGCCAAAAAGACCCAGACCCATATCCTGCTTGGGCCTGTCACTTATTGACTGAGTGATTTTGGACAATTTACCTCCCCTCTCTGTACCTCAGTTTCTTCTTTTCCAAATGGGAATAGTAATGTTTACCTGGAAAGATTTAGGGGAGAAGAGAGGTTGAATGAATATTACATCGGTACCTCACAGCAAAGACCTACCTCTTAAAGGTGCTCAGAAATGTCTGTTTTCCCCCTTCTCTCTCTTTAGGCCTGTGATGACTCCATATATCATTTTGTCTCACTTTGAAAAATTGCAAGGCAGCTACCCACAAGCAGATAAACCATCCAGAAACTAATTGCAGTCACTGAATATCAGTCTACATCGCAGGCATCCACAAAGGGCACTTCCTGGCCCTAACTTGTCTTGGAGCTCTGGGGGACTCCCAGTCAAGTCTCAGCTCCAGGCTCTGTCTGGGGCAGTTATGGGTTTCCCAGTATCCATCTCAATTCCCACGGCAGGTGCCGAGGCACTGTCTGGGGTGGGGCTTAGGCAAACGTGAACCATTGAGAAAATAAGACCATTGTAACTTGAATATATAAAAATGTTGAAAAGGCAAATTTTGTATCACTACCCTCCAAAAGACGTTTTCTTGGCCACTCTGTTTTTCTTATTTGTCCATTTTCTCAGCATGTGAGAAACCCTCTAATCTAAGAAATAATATTTCACTGTTACATACTCTAAAAATAATCAGTATTTGTCTTAATATCCAAGCAACGGTTCTTATCCTGTATCCACATCAAGACTGCACGTTTCTTGTCATTTTAAAACTCGTCTCTTCAGGTATCATTTTTGCAGAAAGCAAATCATTCTCATGTTCTCTGCAAAATAATTAAGTAAATATATTTAACTAAGTCATTAATTGGGCTTTACCTATAACTTGTTCTGTGAGCATTTTAGAATCAGGCCGTTAACATTATTTGAACATATTTCTGTAATATAATTAACAGGCAAGATAGGTTGATTCTGGGAAGGACATCTACAGTTTTGACACTGAGAATTAATTATAAGAGAGAAGACAGATTTGTGCTTTGGCCAGAATGAACTAGCAGTTCAAAACATAAGCAGTCACCTTGGGCTCTTCTAACAAAAAAATGACACTCCTTCTCTTAATACCTGGCTGGTAAAGTTTGTTTAGACAACTCATCTGCTTGTCAGCTCTGTCTTTTTCTGTGTAATTAAATTTAGAAAATAGTACTTGATTTTCTTTGACCACTCCAAAGTTCATGTTTGTTGAATTAAAAAAAAAATCACATTTTATGTGTGTTTGTGTTTAAATGGTTCAGATACTTATCAGAGGTCATTCATTCTAGGAGGAAAGGGATGACATTCAACTTAACATTTCTTCCCAATTTTAAAGAATATCTCTTTAATTAGAGAGCTGAAAACTGTATGAGTTGTTTGCAAGGAATGGCTTACATAAAATGCTGGCACTGTATTTTGCTGATTTTTTTTTTCCGAGTGACCACAATTATTTTAATGCTTTTAATGCAACTTTTCTCATTTTACGACAACAAAGACCCTCTTCAAATATCTTACATTGGTTAATCCCAGAAACACTGTGATAGTGGGGTTAATTTTGAGCGCACAAAGAGCTATTGGAGGGTACAGAGAGGGCATCTGTTGGATAAGCTTTCAATATGATGAGAATGATAACAGATCTGCCACTTGTGCAAAAGACAAGTAATCTTTTACAGTATTTGACTTTAAAAAGTGTCATTTTATTTGTTTAAAAAGCATATTTTAGTCGAGCGGGTTATGAACTTTAGTGTCAAACTGCCTTTCTTCTTGCATTTCTAGTGTTTTGGATCTCGGGATATCTGGATTTTATTTTAATACATCTTAAGCAGGTACCAAATTGCCTTTGAAATTTATTCTTATAAAGATGCTTAAACACTCCATTTGCCAAGATTTCTTTTTGCCTTTCACTGTTATCCTTTCGATCCCTAAGAAAAGTGCTTCTCTCTCCTGTATGTGTGGCCATGTCTGTACCCACTAGATTAGGAAGTGAACGTACAGGTCTCAACAACTGGCCTCATCTCAGACCAATTAAATAGGAACCTCTCGGGGGTGGAACCCAGACATTAGTATTTTTTTTAAAGTATTGAATGATTTTAACATGTAGCAAGAGTGAGAGAGCTATAGAAGAAAGAAGCGGGAAGACCTACAATTATTTGCTTTGCAACTGTGGGGCAAGTTATTTTAGTGCTTATTAAGATGCTGTTTTTTCACTGGGATAATCGTGCAGATGAAGGGACTATGGAACACTTGGTTACTCAGCATAGTCGAGGTGCCCGTGAAGTCTGGAAACACAGATAACACATTTTTGAAGATTGAAGCTGTTGCTGATAAGTTCGTATATATTTATCTGCCTTTCTGTCCAGACGTGGTGGAAACTCTATGCATGATCGTATAAGGTTTTAAGTTTTTGTTTTGTTTTTATTTCTTCCTTATAGTGACCTGAAATCTGGCTTCACAGGGTAGTTGGTTGTAGTTCTCCCTCTGGAATTACGGAGAATAAATTGGATTTCTCTCTTCCACAAGATGTAAATTTAAGTACCGGAGCCTCCACTAGCTATCTGTGTTATGTCTCCAGGCCTCAGTTTTTTTCACCTGTAAGACAGGTAGAAAGATACTGGGCAAGTGAAAGGAATTAAGAGTTGCGTGTGATACTCCCACAGATACTTGGACCATTTTATATCTTAGCCTTTTTATACTGGAACACCTCATTTCTTTCCAGTTACTTTTCCCATTTTCCCAAGCGCACCCAACCTTCTGATTATTCTTTTAAATGTGCTTGTTCGTTAAAGTCTTTCAAATATAGTACCTCGAAGTAAAATACCACTGGATTCATTGGATGTTTTTCTTCTTTTACTCTGGGCACGTGAGTTATTAAGAAAGCTTCATTTGGGGGCACCTGGGTGGCTCAGTCTGTTAAGCGTCTGCTCAGGTCATGATCCCAGGGTCCTGGGATCGAGCCCCGCATTGGGCTCCCTACTCATCAGGGAGTGGAGCCTGCTTCTCCCTCTCTCTGCCTGCCACTCCCCCTACCCATGTGCTCGCTCTCTCTCCTCTCTCAAATAAATAAATAAAATCATAAAAAAAAAAAAAAAAAAGAATGCTTCATTTGAGGATAAAGGTGGAGAAGAGGTTTGTCACATCACATTCAGGCCAACATTTCATTGAGCACATGTCAGAATTTGCAGTTAAAACCCCTAATTTATACAAACTTCTGTGAAGGTACAAGTCTTCCATTTTCTCTAAAGCAGTCTCTCTGTCTGTCTCTCTCTTTTTTTCTACTTTTAGTTAAAGGCTGAATTTCAAATTGTCAAAGGTTTTCTTCCAAATCTTGATCCTCTGTTAAAGTGATCTTGCATCATTAAGTTTGAGAAGCATACTTTCTATTTTTCTATTTTTTCATTCCAATATTTTGGTAATAATGTTGTTTAAACTGAGGTGCCAAGATTGCCTGTCGCCGGAAGCTGCTTTGCAGAGTACTCCAATCTATTAATCCATTTTCTTTATGTAAAGCTGCTTTCCTCTCTGTAATTCCACCTGACTGAACTCTTAGTCAGCCATAGTTGACTCCACATTATTGCAAATAATACTATTAAAGACTCTTTAGATACCCTCTTGAAGGTCTAACATACCATATTCCTGCCATCTTCCTTTCACGATACTATCCTTGCTGATGAAATCAAATGTCATGCGCTTGGCAGAACTAATTCTTAGTGAACCTATGCTAGCTCCTAGTGATTACTGTCTCCTCTTCTAAGTCCTCATTAACTCTGTTTAATACTATGATGCAGATTTTTACCTTCACGTGTCATCACTGTGCTGATTATTAGTTTATAGATCCTTGGACACTTTACGGATAGAAAATGCTATTCTAGGATTACATTCAAAATATTTAGGTATGAACTTAGAGATATAAGTTCATTGAAAAACGGTAAATGTGCTCTCTTCTCTGTCTTGGTCTACAGTATTTGTAGAAGGATTTAGAACATTTGAGCCAGGGAAGGTAACCGCAAGGAACAAGAACGTCCCTTTCAAGTACCTGTTCTGAGTTGTATTTGTTATCTCATTTATTGTTCGAAATACCTTTTCAAAGTAAATATTGCTACCTATTCACTTACTGATGAGAGTGAGAGCTTTTTATTTTTCAGAGTATTTTGGGCTCTTTCAGTCCTCCTGGTATCATGATGAGTTTATGCTAGTGTTTTGTTTTGTTTTGTGTTTTGTTTTTTAAGATTTTATTTATTTATTTATTTATTTATTTATTTATTTATTTATTTTTTTGACAGAGAGAGACAGCCAACCAACGAGAGAGGGAATACAAGCAGGGGAAGTGGGAGAGGAAGAAGCAGGCTCCTAGCGGAGGAGCCTGATGTGGGGCTTGATCCCAGAACGCCGGGGTCACGCCCTGAGCCGAAGGCAGATGCTTAACGACTGCGCCACCCAGGCGCCCCTGTGCTAGTGTATGTTCATCCTCGGTATCATTCTGGATAGTGTGCATATTCTTTTAAGGTCTGGGCTCATTTTATCTATTATCTTAAATATTGGCTCCATAAAATTGGTCCCTCCCCCCACTTGCTAACTTACTGAAACGATTCATCATTTTTTGTTTGGAACTTTGATTATAGTAATGTATCCTTTTTTTCAGACGCAGTTTCTTCTAGTATTTTTATCCAAATCAAACTTGTTACTTAACTAATTGGAAATGTGTATTCCAAAACTTCTGACAAGTCTTAAATTTTGACAATTGTTCTTCCTGTTATTTTTCCTTCAGGCAGGAAATGGCAGTACTCTCTTTTTAGTTATTCATCATAAACCTTGGTGTCATCCTTGATTCTTCTCTTCTTCTCATATTCTTACTGCATTACCAATCTAAACTGGGTCTGTTTTCAAATGTCTTCAGAATCAGGCCTCCTCGAATCGCCTTCAATGTCACCTCCTTGTTCTAACATCGCTTCATTTCTGTTCTGATACAAATGGTGCCGGCTTTTGCCTTAACTCTCCTTGAGTCTGTTCTCAAACAGCAGCTAGTGACCAGTTTAATGTCAGCTCCATCACATCATTCCTCTGCCTAAAACCCTCTAGTGGCTTCCTCTCTCACTAGAGTAAAAGCAGATGTCCAACAGTCGCTCACCAGGCAGGACCCTACATCCACCCCACCCGTACCCCAATTTCTCTGACCTCTTCCTGCCCCCTGTGCTTACTTCTCCAGCAACACTGGCTTCCTTGCTGCGTGCTCTCCACCGAGAGCTGTTCCTCTGCCCCTGATGTTCTTCCATTGGGTACACACCTGGCTGACTTGCTCACCTGTTTGAGACATTCTCTTAACTATTGAAAAAAAAACCACTAGCCTCGGATCCCTGCACTCTCTCTATCTCACTCCCCTGCTGTATTTTTTCCATTGTACTTATCCGAACTATCATCAGTATTTCTTGATTGTATGTCTCCTCTCACTAGAATATAGGCTTCATGAAGGCAGAGATTCTTGTGTGTTTTGTTCATAGCTGTGTGTCCATGGCCTAGAACAGTGCCCGATGTGTACCAGATACTCAGTCAACGTTTGAATGAATGAGTGAATGAACAAATGCACACCGTACATGCAGTTTTGAGTCATGCATTTTAATTTAACATATGTCTGTATTAATAGATTATGATGGGGGCGCCTGGGTGGCCCAGCGGTTAAGCGCCTTCGGCTCAGGGCGTGATCCCGGCATTATGGGATCGAGCCCCACATCAGGCTCCTCCGCTATGAGCCTGCTTCTTCCTCTCCCACTCCCCCTGCTTGTGTTCCTTCTCGCTGGCCGTCTTTATCCTGTCGAATAAATAAATAAAATCTTTAAAAAAAATAGATTATGATGGTTGCATAATATTCTATCATGTAGTTGTAAAGTATTTTTTTGTTAGGTTTTCATTTTAAACTGTTCTAAATAATGCTTTGGTGAACATCTCTGTACATTAAAGTTTCACCCTTCTAAGAACACACACGCATGTGCGTGCACCCACGCACACACGCAATTATTTCCTTAGAAGTTACTTCAGTAAAATTGCTTTGTTGAAGACTACAGTTATTCTTAAATAGTCAAAGCCAAAAAGCATACTAATTTATCAGTAGCGTCTAAATAAATGTTTCATCAGTTACCCCTCAACATTATGCATGGAAGTTTCTCCTGCATTTTGTATGCATGTTCGTAAAGTGAATTGAATATAAGGGAATATTATTTGAACGGAACCAGCTAAGGTAAGGTGCTTTTCCCCCATAGATCACAGTTGCATGGTTTTAGTGGCTTGTGCTTAATCATAGATCATTTTTTTAAAAAAGTATAAAGCCCTCGGGGCGCCTGGGTGGCACAGCGGTTAAGCATCTGCCTTCGGCTCAGGGCGTGATCCCGGCATTATGGGATCTAGCCCCACATCAGGCTCCTCTGCTATGAGCCTGCTTCTTCCTCTCCCACTCCCCCTGCTTGTGTTCCCTCTCTCGCTGGCTGTCTCTATCTCTGTCGAATAAATAAATAAAATCTTTAAAAAAATAAAAAATAAATAAATAAAATAAAAAGTATAAAGCCCTGGAGTAATGATAATGCTGATCCTGAATTAGAAAAGAAAACCTAATATTCTTACACAAAAGCTAGATATAGTTAAGAGCTGTAGTTACTGAGTGATGTTTAGCTTTTACAGCGCTACACTCATAGTCACAAGCGACCTTGTAGTATTTAACCATTTCCCTAAAAAATAACTGTGTTATTGTGAGTCTAAAAGTAATCCTCTAACCGCATTTCCCATTGAAACAATTGTTTTAATTACATTAAAAATTATGAAGTTTCTTAGGAGTAAAACTCCCGCAACAGAACAGCTTGTTTCATATTTTAACTGTGTGCTTTGTGTTCAATGAAAATACGCCACAGCAATGTTTTAATTGCATACTTTCCTTGCTTACTTTAAAAATAATTCATATGCAACCTTTAAGTACTAATTTAAATATCGCTTTTGGATGCATGCTTTCTTGATCTTTTCCAAAGTGATCAATCTGGTTAAATGAGTAATGAAAGAATGCAAACAAAAGAATGAATATTTTCCCATATTTTTCATTAATAATTGGAGTGATGAATTGTTTTTCCACATACCGAATTCATATTCTTTGCCCAAGTATTGATTTATGTTCCCTGTATATAACAAATATGGTGTTTCCTTGTCTGTCACATTTGTGCGTAATTCACTATTTCAATACGTGAAAATAGAGGCCTGCTGTGGTAATGCATATTTAGTTTCAGAACTCGGGATACAAGACCATCTAGCTGGTTACCCTCCTTGTAGCAGCTGGATAAATGTGCACTTGGTGAGGGCAAGTCAACACAAAAAGAAATTCACACGTTTTATTACCTTTATTTTGTATCTTTTCTCCGTATTTGAATTGCTTGAGCCAAGGCTGGATGACTGCTAGTCAAATGAATAAATAAGTTTCTGTATTGAGAAGTAAACTTCACAAAAGAATGCCTTTGTAAGAACAAGCAAGATATTGGTTCTTTCCTCTTTTGTTTCACTTAGCATTACTTGGGCTAGAGAATGAAAACCAGTTAGACCACAGAGAAGAGCATGGAACTTAATGTTTGATTCATCGTGTTTATAAGTTTCAAGACTTCAATCTATTCCTTAGGACACTTAGCTCCCTGAGAATGTGGAAGTATTGAATTATCTTAGTGGTGAAAGAAAAAAACCAGAAAACTAGTATGTCATGGGTACTTACTTGCTAGCTTACAATATTATTGTAACCATTTCTCAATGGAACTTTGTGGGACGTGCATGCATATGTGTCTTTTTGTTTCTCATTCTTTGAGAATACAAAATAATGTAGCTTTCAGTAGATATTTCTGCCAATTGCGATTGTTGGGATAAACAAAATAAAACTTCTGGAAAGTGTTGTTTCTCTTCTCAGGAATTTCCTTACATTTCATGCAGTATAGTGACTATTTGTTTTTGCAGATTGAAATCCCTTACTTTGGAATATTTGTATATTCACTTGTAGGGTTAAATTTTCATTTTTTTCCCTACTAACATATATTATAAGTAAATGCATTTGCCTTTGTAATTTGAATGTTCGAAGCTCAACATCGTATGTGTAGGTTTAAGTTTTAAGTTTTATTAGCCTAAAGCGATTCTAGGGCGTTGGGATTCTTGGGACTTTTATTTAGGGCTTCTTGTATTGTCAGTAGCAAATAATTCAGTGTATAGAATCTCAAATGATAAATCAGCAATCAAATGACCATTACCTTTTCGAGTTGAACATGAAATTTAATGCTGGGCTTATTCATCACGGTACAGCAGCCCATCCGGTTCTACTTTCTCTGCCCAGGACCCTTTATACATTCTGCTGCTTTTTAAACTGCTTAGTCATGCTTCCTCTTACAGAGATAGAGTGGCTTTTAAATTCAAACCAAGGAAAACTTTTAATGCAAAATGTGGAAAGGAAAATAAATGAGATCACAGTCATCTGGTTATACTAGTATGTATTTAATAACTAAACGTGTATAGCGAGGACATTTTTAAAAATATTTCTCTCCAAAATGTCTTTTGGAAATATATTACTAACCTAATGTGTGATCATACCCAGGGTAGGACTTCACGAACATTTTTTTCTTTCTTGATTTTTCTTTATGAAAACAGAAAACTGCTCTGAAATCAATTGTAGGCTTAGGGAATTTCATGCCCTTGACTGTTCAGCACAGATACACTGACTGTATGATTTGGCCCTAAACCAGAGAAAGTTGTAGCTGAAATAGAAAAACAGAACATTCTATCACATTGTGAATATGCTCTCAAAGAGTTGCTGGAAGGTGAGCATTGACTCAGTGATGTAATATGTGGAGTCAAACTGAGTATTTGCTGTGCTAGAGAAAACTAATGGAAACATTCACTTGGGGTAAGACAAATGGTATTAAATGAGAAAACACACCATGAATTGCAAATGGAGCTGAGTTAATTTGTTGCTACAGTGGTGTCGCCCTACTGTTAAATGAAGGCTGTGTAATTATCTTGCTGGCAGAGATAATGTCAAAACCTCATTCCTCCTTACATGCCTCGTTTTTACATGAGGGCTAATTGAGCTGCAAGGTGACAACTGATTATATATGGCTATCGTCGGGTCCTCTTGCTCAGTTTGCAAATAATTTTAGCCTTTTTTAAGTGAGGATTTTTATCAGACTTCAAGTAAGGTATTAAAGAAACTTTTTGAACTGTTTGAGTAATTTGCAACATTCTTTTCTATCTGTAAATTATTCTGGAATAAATTATCCTTTTTCTGTACACTTCTCTCAGACTTTCTCTTCATGCGTCTGACGTGCTTATACACTACGGTTGAAGGAGACAGCGGTACTAGTTTACTTTTTATCTTGTAAACATTGTAGCTATGTTCAGTCCAAATTTATTTGTCTTCTATTTCTTTCATTTCTGGAAATGTAGACTATTTTAGGTATTCAAAATAGAATGGTGGAAGTTGAAATAATAGGGGCAGAGTGCCTTGTTTAGCCAAGTCCACTGAATTAAAATATTACATTTCTTTCCTTTGGGTATCTGGCACTGTGTCATTAGCCTGTGAAGTCTTTTCTGTCTCACTGTCTTGGTAGGTCTTGATAGAAAGGAAGATGTTTATTAGAACGAGTCTCGTTAGTGGTGGCTCAGTCCACGAGGCGGCAGCATTTTATACAGTAAAATTTTCTACTTAGGAAGCACCTGAAGGGTTGAACAGTGTAACTAGTTTTTGTGGTTGTGGATGTTCCTGAATGTAGACTAGACAGAATTCATTCTCTCCAGGAAGAAGCTAAGAGTGGCTGTACAACCGTAGTTCGAGTAAGTGGATAAATTGTTGCTCTGCTGGGGAATCTCCCGGCTTAATGTGAAATTCTGAAAAGGAATTCAAGCTGAGATTATCAAACAAGGGCAGCAGGAAGGAGGGTTTTCCCTTACTTGCGGGATAGCTTACGTTTGAAAATAAAGATCAGACAGGTGGGAATTGTTTGGAACCACGGAAACCCCGTGACAACTTAGCAACTTGTCCAGGGTCATTGTCAAGAACAGCAATAACCACAAAAGGTTAATAATATAACAAAAACAGCGTCTTGCCAGATGTTTTGTATTACTTTTAGAGTTCTCGAAGTTTACTACTAGCAAATGATAACCATATGAGATAGATACTATCATCCATTTTTAACAGGTGAAGAAACCGAAGTACAGAACAGTTAAGTAGCTTATTCAGAGCCATACTGCTAGTGAGTCACTCACGTGAATCTGTGCGGTTCGGACGTACATGTCTACCTCTAGTTCGTTAATGAGCAAATGGAAGCTTAGTGAGTTGACCGGCTTGTTTCAAATTAGACAGTAACTGTACAACTCTGGTTCATGTAGCAATCTTTTGACTCTTAAGTTTGTTGCTGTTGCTCTTGTCTTTGTTATTGAGGCCTTATGGTTTCTTGATCAGTGTTTTCTGTCCTAGTAGTTTTCCAACTGTGTTCCACGGAGCCCTTGATTTCCCTGTGAGGGTTCCAGGAAGTGGTTAAGCGGATAGGAATTCAGCCTGCCATCAGTCACAGTAGTAATTCATTGACCCCTAGAGTTCTGAGCAAGAGTTTGTTAGGAAAATTTCCACTGCCTAGAAAGTCATAATATAATATGTCCTACTTCATGTAATTAAAAAAAAAAAAAAAAGCATCCTTAAGTGACACTTGTCAGTGGTATTTCCAAACTACTTACTAGGTCATTTGGCATTGCTAGAGGTGAGCCTGACTCCTGGGGCACTAGTGCATGGCTGTTGTTCTCCTATATCCATGGCACCCAGTGGTGAACAGGAGAATAAGTATTTGGTCAGGAGGGGTCAAAAGTCAGCATGCCCGATCGAAGAGGTATATGTTTCTTTGAAATTCCATATACCTGCTTTGAGAAACACAATCCAGAACCAGTCCTCCGAGAAAGAATTTTCCGTCCCTAAGGGCCTGGCATTACCCAAAAAAGATCCTCTGGGTCCATTCAAAAGCAAAGCAAATACCTAGCCATCCCCTGCAGAGGAGGCTCTGTCTGACCTGCGTACCCTGTTCGGCTCTGTTTTTCCTCCTGCACCGGTCAGGGGCTAGGAATAGAGAGGATGATCCCGCTGAGGGGTACGCAGTCTTAGGCGTGCCGCTCCGACTTCCAGCGAGCTTCTGGACAAAGCAGTAATCTCAGAAGAAAGTGGGGAAAAGTCCATTGGCAGAAGAGGAAATAAATAGAACAATGTGTAAAGATCGAATTTGGAAAATGAACTTGCCACAGAGCAAATTTTGAAAAGAGTAATGGGATTTTTTTATGCACTTTAAAAAAGAGAAGGTGCTTCAGCCGAGGACGGCGGGCTTGCATGAAATGCATGAAGTAGACGCGCGCATACAATTTTGACAAATGTCATCATAAATCTTCTCACTGCTTGAAGGGCCACATGTTTTTCAGTTTTTTGCTCTCCAAATTTAATTTCATCACAGTGACTGCTGTGCGTATGTTTTTAGATAAACCTTTTCTTCAGTTCTAATGACATCAGAGCTCCTCCTGTCAGCAAAGCATTGGTGTTTGTGATTATTTTATTAAGTTTTGTAGCAGATGCAGTTATTTACCCCCATGTTGAGTTGTAATTTTAAACGTCTGGTTTGATTCTGCCTACAAGGAAAAAATCAAGTATATTGCAGAAATGACTTTGAAAACTGGAGCATTCCAAAAAGGTGTAAATAATGCACAAATGGTATCCTTTTTTTCCCCCAAAAGTGAGTGGAATTGTATTATCAACACTGTCTTTTCTTCTTCCATTTTTTACTGAGATATAATTGACATGTTACATTAGTTTTAGGTGCGGGATGCAATGATTCGATGTATATATATGTTGCAAAGCGATTGCCACAATAGTTAGCATTCATCACTGCACATAGCTGCACATTTAAAGCTTCCTTTTCAAACTTCTGGTATTCCCTTGTCTTTTGAAATGAAGTTTCGACTGAGCTTTTTTTTTTTTCCCCTATCCTGTCAAATAACCCATACACTCTATGTCAAGTTTAGTATCTTAAAAAGGAGCTGTCCTATATGGAAAGAAAGTGTAAGATGAAACTTTAACTGATTAGAATCTGAAGAAAGTGAAAATTACTGAAATTCAGAGGTTCTTAAGCACCAGCAATCTGCCCCTCCCCCCACGGGAAACCAGCCAGTGGTGGTTGTCAGAACAGGGCGGGGTGCTACTGGCATTTGGTGGGAAGACGCCAGGGATAAAGCTAACCATCCTATAACACACAAGATAGTCTCTCGCAGCCAAGAATCGTCCATCCCCAAATGACAATAGTTCAAGGGTTGAGAAACTCTGCTCTAAAGGAAGGATATACAAAAGCCATGGTTCATAATTGCTGGGTCATTATAGTCAGAATATTTGAGTTTCATTTATTCGTTTACTGTTTTATTTGATAACATTCAATCTTGATTAAAGAAAATCTATTTAAGAATGTGTGTGTGTGTGTGTGTGTGTGTGTGTGTGTGTGTGTCTCCTGGGTGGCTCAGTGGGTTAAGTAAGCATCTGGCTCTTGATTTTGGCTCAGGTCATGTTCTCATGGATCATGAGGTGGAGCCCCACGTAGGACTCCGCAGCTCAGCGGGGAGTCTGCTGGGGATTCTCTCTCTCCCTCTCCCTCTGCCTCTCCTGCTCCCCCCCCCACCCCGTCTAAAAATAAATAAATAAATCTTAAAAAAAAAAAAAGAATGTGTGTATGTGTTATAGGTGAGATTAAGACAGGATATTCCTTCATTATACTTGGAAAATGTTGGAGAAATAGAAAAATTGGGGGTTTTCATTCATTCACCATTTATTAAACCCCACTGTATGCAAGACGCTGATGATTAAAAAGGGAGGAAAATACATCTAAAGAATTTGCTGTTAAAAGATGAAGCAGGGGGCACCTGGGTGGCACAGCGGTTAAGCGTCTGCCTTCGGCTCAGGGCGTGATCCCGGCGTTATGGGATCGAGCCCCACATCAGGCTCCTCCGCTATGAGCCTGATTCTTCCTCTCCCACTCCCCTTGCTTGTGTTCCCTCTCTCGCTGGCTGTCTCTATCTCTGTCGAATAAATAAATAAAATCTTTAAAAAAAAAAAAAAAAAAGATGAAGCAGGTCATGGAGAGACTTTCAGTTCTCTGCTAGTGTAAAGACAGGCTCCTGGGAGGTGCCAGGAAGGACACGTGATGTACACTCACAGTGTGGGTGCAGGGCAGACTTGGCAGTAGAAGATCCCTGAGCTCAGCCTTGAAAGACAAGTAAGGGTAACCAGGAGCATGAGGCAGGGAGGAAGAGGAAAAGGTGTACCAGGCACTGAATAGCCAGATGAGGGACAGGGAGGAGTGTGGACCTCTCCTCATCTCTGGAATTTGTGTCTCCTGATGACTGTCTCTTGCGTGGCTCTCGCTCACGTTTGGGCTCTTGCTGGCTGCCTGGTGTCTCTCTTCCGCGAAGCTCAGTCTTGGTGTCTCCCTGCACTGCTGGATGGTGCTTGCTCACTTTCTGTTGGGCTCCCTCTCTTGCTTTCACTCACACTCAAGCTTGGGCTCTCCTGCAACCACTTTCTCTTGCTTCCACCCTGCCTGGTTGTCAGGTTTTTTTTTACCCTTCCTTTTTTCCATTCCTTTAACCCAGTTTATATGTTTGTAACATGATAGATAAGACAAAGGTAAGGACAGTCCTTTGTGAAGGACCGCGAGAAGAGCATAAAGTGGCTGATAGTGAGAAATAGGACGCAGGGAGGCACTAGCCAGCTCTCAATGGACTATCAGAAAAACGAGTTTGATTTTTCATGTCATAGATAGAGAGGACCTATACTGAAGTACCCATATTCAAAATACATCCAGAATCATATTATTTCTCAACATCTTGTAAAGGATTTTTAGCAGGGAGGTGATAAGTTTACAATTTAGAATGATAACTCACGGTGCATGGCATGGTGTGGTAGGTGAGAGGTGTGCTTTGGCATTAGCCGATCTGGTGTGAATTCTAGGTGTAGTAGCTAGGCCGTGTGATCTAAACGTGTCCCTTAACTTCTTCCTGCCCCAGTTTCCTCAGCTCTAAGATAATTGCATTGTTTTCATACAATTTTGTTGTACCTCTCAAGAAGATTAGGTCCAGTTTTTAATTAATTGTTCAATTACTTGTATCAATTAATATGATGGTGCGTATTGCTGTGAGAGCGGGTGTAGCCTGTTGGTGGTATGGAGGGAGACATTTGCTCGAGAGAAATTTAGTGGATTTGGTGAACAGGATTTGATTCCCTTGAAGTATAGTTGGATGAATTGAAAGGAAGGAGTCAGGGGGTGGCTTCTAGACTTTTGCCTGGGTGTTGATTGATGGTGGTCTTTCATTTTGTTTTGTTTTGTTTTTAATGATAATCCACAACTTCTTTGAGTTGTAATGAGGTGGAATGTGGAAGCTCTAAACAGGGAAGATATCAGGGTCGAATTTTTAAAAATAGATGCTGAAGAGGAATCGGGTAGCAGGGTGGCTGGTGGACTTTTTAGGTTGGTCCTTGACTTCCTACAAGTCAGTTGGATGCACTTAGTCAGCATAAGGGCTCCACAGTGCATTTAAGTACAACAGCAGAAAATTAAGTCTGTACATTTGATGTCTGATTCTGTTGTTTAATGTTACCATAAATTAAAACCTATTAGTAAAGATGCCTGATTTCACCAGTCTTCAGTGTTAAAATATATATAATTTATTTAGTGCTTACTGTAAGTCAAGCACAGTGCTAAGTGTTAAATATATTACCTCCTTCACACAGAAACCCTTTAAAGATAGTGGTAATCAACACCGTACAGATGACTATAGCCTCAGAAGGTAAATGACTTGCTCAAGGTTATGTACATAGTCTTAATAGAAGCCTGTTTCTAATCATTTGTGTGTGTGTGTGATTCCAAAGCCTGTTTTCCACAACAAATAAAGCTATTATATGTAATTAGTATCATGTTATGTTTGAGATTGATGAGACAACATGAAAATGCTTTGAAAAAGTCAGTGGGTTAGAAAATCATTAGTTTGAGAATCGTAAGGTGCAGATTGTGAGTCAGAAGCATTTTACATATTAATTTGTGTCTTCAGCTTATTATCTTGTTAAATGGTAATACAGTTTGACTTCTGCTTATTTATACTATATGAATATTGTGCTGAAAATTTTTAGGAATTCAAAATAATGTCTTATGAAAGGTACATTAAGGGACAGTTGGTACAGGAATAAATAAACAAATGAAACAGAACAAGGAGTTCAAAACAAAACCGCACACAAATAGTATCACTTGATATATGACAGAGGCGATATTATAGATCAGTGGGAAAAGGATGGACTTTTTAACCACTGATTTAATTTTTTTAATCAGGGACAATGAATTATTTATATGGAGGGAAATAGAATTGGAATCCCTACCTCACAGCACATATAAAAATCGATTCCAAGCAGATTAAACACATAAACGGAAAGGCAGAGCTACAACCCTTTTAGAACAAATACTTAGGAACAATTCTAAGACCTCAAAGCAGAAGAATTTCTTAAGACAAAAAAGTGTAAACTATAAATGAAAAGATTGGTAAATTTACATTAAATTAACAACTTGACATTTGTAAAAGAGAGTGAAAACACACACACACGTGCATACACATGCACACCCTGTGCCACAGACTGGGAGAAGCTTCTGGGGACACAGGTAGCTCTCAAGGTTTAGGATCTAAAATATAAAAAGAATATAAATTAGTAACTGATTTAGGTATTTCACAGGTATTTCACAAAAGAGGAAGCACAAGTGGCCTATAAACATGCAATGTGCTCAACTTATTTAGAAATTAGGGAAATGTAATTGAAGTCACAGTGAGATATGATTTCTTCCTCATCAGATCAGCAGAACTTAAAAACAGACAACGCAAGTGGTTAGCAAGGTAAGGATTAATGGGATCCCTGAAACATTGCTTCTGAATGTACCCTGATATAACTATTTTGGAAGGGCCAAAGCCAATAAAGAGTGCATGCCCTGTAAATTTGCAGTTACCCACGAGTTATATACCCTACAGAAACTTTTGCACTTTTGTGTTAGGAGTCATGTACAAAAATATTCATAGTAGCAATCTTTGTAAGAGTGAAAACTGGACCAAAAAACCCCCACAGAGATGTATTAGCAGGAGAGTGGATGAATTGTGGCATACTCATTGAGTGGAATGCTGTATCAGTAGTAAAAAGAAGAGTAAAAAATAAATGAACACAGCTGCATGCATCAACATTAATAAACCTCAAATTATATCAGAAGGAAAAAAACAAGTTGCAGAGTAATACATACAATATGATTCCATTCTGAGATTGGAAAAACTAAGCTATATTGTTCAGGAATACTAAACCAGTGTAGGAGTAATGAATAAAGAAGAATGATTCTATCAGAATTCAGGATAGACAGCTCAGGAGGAGAAGGGGGAAGATATAAATGGGATAATGTGGGTGGGCCATCTAGAATTGGTTAACCTTCCAGTTCTTGGCCTGAGATATGTTTCATAAATGTTCATGTGTTTTCGTACAGTCTTAACTATGTAAGTTATATTTCAACTTTTATTGTAAAAAAAGACATTATATGTTATTATTTTTTCTATATTTTTGTTTCTGTACCATTAGTTGTTCAAATTCATGTTCTAGAAAAAAGATAAGGTTTCTTGGAGAAAATATAAAGATGTAAATCCATCATTGCCTAATCCCCAAAGTCTTTAGTATTACAGAAGAAGGGGCAGTTCTTGTGATTTTGAAATTGAATTATTTTTGTTCTGTCTGTGGTTTAGTATAAAGTAAAGCAATTGGAGTAAGACCTGTGATGAGGACCCAGCTCTGACCACCTAGCCAGTTTTGTGACTTTGGAAAAATCCCTTCCCTCTCTGAGCCTCAGTCTCTCCTTCTGTAATATGGATCTAATATGAATCCCCACATCTCAAGACTGCTGGAGGATAGTATTTGGGAAAGAAGTTTATAAACCGTAAGATGAAGTGCAGGTGGTAGTTAAAAATATATGTCTGAGATCAAAACTCCAGTCACACGTCTCTGTCGCTGAGTGCCATAACCAGCACCTAACCCAAATAGGAGTTTTATTTGTGGGAGCTGATTTGAAAATTGTGAGTGACTATTTTTTTGAACCCTAAGGATTCCCTCAGTGGGGATGGGAATAGGATACCTTCATCTCCTCCCCGTCAGCAGGAGCCTTCCCTGTCAGCGTTCACTGCAGGTACTCAGTTGTTCCTGCCCTAGCGTGCTGGTCAGCAAAGGGGGAGCCGTGCTGGTCAGCAAAGGGGGAGCCGCGGAGAAGAGAAGGGCTTTCACATCCAGTTCTCTGCAGCCTTCCAGCAAATGAGAACCCACTGAGGTGTTAATTTATGTTAGTTATGTTATTGTTACGTTTTTGAAGAAAAGATTGGAGCAAGAAGTGTCACGGGCATTTCCATTTCTTACCTCGTGCTTTTGGGGTAGGTGAAGGTGAGGTTCAAAATGGGACCAAACCTCTGATGCTAAAAATACATAGTAATATCCAGACCTCCATTCCTAACAGACAGGCAGGAACAAAGTGGGAAATATGTCCTGCTTAGCTGGCTCTCCTCTCAGTGTAGCGGAAAGCTACAATAGTGTCTATGGGAAGCCACTTGGAAAAGAATTTGCAGACAGAAACTTTCCATTTGGAACTTTGATTCTTCTATAACCTTATAAAATGAAATCATTGAATATCATTAGACTCTGGGGAATAAAATAAGATATAGACAATCTTTATAAATAGGTGGGCGTTTATATTAAATTGTGATGCTAGCTTACCTTTTTTTCCGCATTACTTACCACGTTGATTTTTAAAAAGAGGACCTGGAACAAAAAAAAAATGCCTATCTCAGTAAATCTTGGTTTTAGAAATCCATTAACAGTAAGGATGTAGAAACCAAGCAGTGGCATAAGACCAAGCCGGAAAAGATTCAGGTATCATAAATTTTCAAGCCATCTGTACACTAAGTACACTGATGAGTGAATCATACATTTTAGATGAATGGAAATCACATAAGCACGTACTCTTTGTAGGTGGCTCTAAAGCCCTGAACGCTCCGTAGTACAGGTGAAAGCTCTCCAAAATTTTTCCAGGACTTTGGAAGGAAAATAAAAATAGATCTTTTTAAAATATAAAATGAGTATTTTTTAAAAATTTTTTAAATTTTTTAAAAATAAAAGATGCCTATTTTTATTATTGACTTTCTTTTTTTTTTCTGAGTCAACTCATTTAACGTACTGGTGTAGTAACATTCAAATCCGAAATGTACGAGGATTTTTTTTTTTTAATAGAAACACAACATTGTCTTTACATTTGATTTTAGCTATAGGAGCAGTCCTACCAAAGGACTGTGTGTTTATTTATATAGGATTTATATTCCACATGCTTCCAAAACAGATTTACAGTTGTCTAGTTCGACATCTGAAGATTAGAAGATTATATCAAATTAAATAAAAGAAATGTGCCTTGTTAATGGGTTTATATATTCCTGAATCAAACACATAGTAACTGTAGCATTTACAATAATAACAATAATGCTCAGATTGTGGCAGCTATAATGGTTTCATTATTTCTTTCCTGTAGCTGTAACCTTTTAGTGTGTGCCATAGAGCACACTGTACTATAGATACAATTTAATCAATGGCCGGGCAATGTAGCATTATTAATGTGATCTCAAGAGATGTGCACGTGAAGATAGGGCCGAGTATTTTCTACTAGAGGCTGCCGTGACTTTTGGGGCTCATTGAAGACTGGGCTGCCCTAGCTAGTGACCTCATAATTTCCAGAAGCCGGTGGAGGTGGCAATTATAGCTTCGGCCACTATCTTGAACTTTCTGTAGTAGGTGATGAATTGCAAATGGCTAGACCCTGTGCACAACAATAAACTCAAATAAATCTTCAATGTGTAATAATGACAAGACTGGAAGACTGGCAGCTATAACAAGGCCTCCGTTGTCACCCACTTTACTGTAGCCTTGATATTCATCATTATCAGCTGGAGCTAGCTCAAGAGCTGGACAAGAAGGTCCGAAGAAGGATGAGTTGTTTGCGCTGAAGCGTCCAGTTGGTCCCATCTGGACGAGAGTAAATGGGATTTTTTTTGCCTGTTCACTAGGCCAGAGCTGTCCATCATTTTAGGCAGGTATCTGATCACTTCATGCTGTGGGACAATATGGCTTTACACTGCTTGGCTCTCTCTTGGTAGTGCAATATAACATTTTTACCCTGTATGAAAGCTTTTGGTTACTTTTCAGTTACATAAAAATGCCGTTCTATTTCACGAAACCAAGCTAATGATATTTTCCATCATTGACAAATGACTTCTCAAATGAGAACATAATTTTAATACAGTGCAACTCACAGTCGAAATCTGTGTCATATGAAGTTATTATGTTCAATAATATCGTGTATTTTCTTTAGCATAATATAACTTATTTTAATTTTCAAGAGTGATGTAGAAAATACAAAAATTATCGGAACTTTAAAAGTATTGTAAAGTATTACTTAATATTTCTAAATACTTTACCGTCGTTGATACATATAGTATACATATTCTTAGTAATAATTATGTGCTGTGTGATTTCTGTCAAGATCAAGTATTCTGATGACCTAATACTGTTTGATTTAAAATAAAACCATATTCACCAATCCTTCAACATTTTAAGTCTGTGATAAGATCGATCAATATAGTATTATTCTTGGATTGATTATTCTCCCTCTTAGAAGAATATCAAGTTTTTAAAAACCTAGTCTGTTGAACATTCATTCACGAAGACTATATAATTACATGTTTTGCATGTTGTCTGTATTAGGATTCTGATGTTCTTAAAATTAAAATTTGAAAACGAGTAACCAATAGGTGATCGATTTCCCTATTAACCACAGCCATCTTTAATAAAGATGATAAGCGTCCTCCTACTGTGTTTTTATTACCTTTGTTCCCATTTATTTTCCACCTTTTAAGGAAGATCATACAATTGTTTCTTAACATTTTAGATTTGATGTTGCTCTTTAAGAAAAATGAACTCAATAATAGTGGAACCCTATGAGCTTTTTTGCTTTTGATTTATGATATATATTCCTGTTATCACTTAAATATAAATTTTAAATAAACCAGTAATTCTATAATTCACATTCACTTTAACTCCTGAGATGATTGAAAAGTAAGACTTCTGAGGTTTCCATTTTTCCAAAATGCAGGTTCACTCTCAGGGTTCAGACCCACTGACGTGCCATCATTCATTTTTTGTCTTTCCATCATAATAAATCTTCAAGCCTTGAGGCACCAGATGCATGCAGATTTCTTTGCATTTTAGTTTCTGGGTGGAATAACAAGTTCCAGTTCCGAAGCTAAAGCATCTTGTATTTCATCTTCTGCAGACCTAGCTTCACCCAGTAGTGGCCACATGAAAATACATGTCAAGAACACTGTTTTCTCATATTGGAATTTAGGCAATTTGTTTTCAGACTGTGGGCAGTTTCCGCCTATTTTTGGAACCCCTTTGTGGCCTGACCATTCGTTCTCACATAATTTATGGTGGCACTGTAACATATGGACTTTTCATCACTGTCCAGCTGAAATTCTCTGTTGTGCATAGACTCTTCTCCCTTGCCTTCCTTTGGCTCCTTTCGATGCCTTTCCTGCCTCTGAACAGGTAAACCAGCCTGGACTTTGTTTTTGACTATGTACAGCTTCGACTAAATAAGTCACTAAGTTAAATGATACAAATACACTTTAAATAGGATACATACGGCAACTGATGTGTCCCTATGACCCTGCGTAAGAATCTAATGAATAGCAATTGATTGAAGTTGTGTCCTAGATGTGTAAAGGTTGAACTCGAGTTCAGGTTACTTCTGTAACAAAAAAGAAAGAAAGAAAGAAAGTACATGTAGCTTTATTCATACACATCAGATTGGGCTCTTGGTCCATCTGTCAGTATTTTCTCCAGGCACTTCACATCTAGACATAGGACTTGTAGTTATGTTAGAATAAGATACAATTGAAGAATTTATCTTAATTTCTTAATATTGCTTTTGGCATCTAGTGTTGAGAAGTATTATCAATGGGCTCTAAGACTATGATAACTGAAAACTAAATAAGTTAAAAAGTGGGTGATGTTAAATGATTGTAGCTGTTCCGCTATCTCCAAGCATGCTGTTTTACTTCGTGGCCACTTGACCGTCTGTAAGTTACATAAGTCATCTAACTAAATTTTGTATTTCCCCTTGTAAAGTGGGTTAATGATAGTATTTCTCTCATAGCATTTTACTGTTTAACATGATAATATGGCACAACGTTTCAAAATTTCAAAAAATTACACATTATTGTTCAGATACAACACAGAATTACATTTGTGTTCCTGTTTCTCAGACTGTGGTTCAGAGAGCTAAACTCATTGGCAAAGGGAACTGTTTGGCACTATTTCAAGGTTAAAACGGAAAGGGATAGCAGTCTCCATTCTTTGAATGCGTTAACCTAGAGCAATAGTACTCCAACTTCTCTGTGCCTCAGAATCTCCTGGAAGGCTTGTTAAACTAAAAGTTGCTGGGCTCCACTCCCGGAGTTTGTCAGTCAGTGGATCAGGGTTAGGGCCTAAGAATTTGCATTTCTAGCAAATTCCCAAGTGATGCTAACACTTCCAGGAACACTGATCCAGAGAGACCCTTTCCTTAACTGATGATGAGAGTGAAATGAACTAACCTATAAGCCCTGCGTTTGCTCTTTGGTGACACTGGCAGCGAGTAGAATGCCCACGTCAGGCTGCAGAGAGCAGACTTTGTTTCCTGACCCACAGGTTGGTACTCCTGACCAGCCCAGGCTTTTCTCTGTTTCATTAATGACTTAATGAAAAAGTTCTTGTTTTATTTTCTTAAGAAGTTGGGGGTTCTAGAATGATTTTGATTAAAATAAAATATTATTTCAAGCTATGAATCTTTTCAGATTCATAACATGGAAGTGTGTGAAAATGTATCTGTCCATGTAAGCAAAAATTCTCCATCAAAGCTCTGATTGTGTGCTATGTAATTACACTTACTAATCATGTAATTGCTTATCTTAATTATCACATGTCTTACTTGTCTTTCTACATGTATTTAAATAATTGTCTTAATATAATATATAATTACAAAAATAACAGTTCAGTATCAGAGACATTTTCTTGCTCCTACTAAAGTATTTGATCAGTAAGATTATATAAAACAGACAGACATTTTGTCCAATAGAAGTAAAAAATGATTTTAAAATCACATTTTAAAAATAACATTATTTCCAAGGCAAAGTAAGCTACTTTATTTTTTGAAGTAAATTTTATTTTCTGAGTTTCCATTTCTGAAGCAAGTTATTAAACACTTTATCAGTACCTTTTATCTATTTGTTTGTTTGTTTAAAGTAAGCTCTATACCCAATGTGGGGCTTGAACCCACGACCCCAAGATCAAGAGTCTTAGGCTCTATCAACTGAGCCAGCCAGGTACCCCTCAGCAGATTTTTATTAGGTCATTGTTTAAACCAAGAAGGTAACAAAAAAATGTGACTTTTCATTGTGGGCGAGTATCCTTCACTAAAAAGAATTACAATGAATGAGGAAATCAGTTTGTATTTAACACTCTCTTAAATATTCTTTCCCATGATTATAGTTGGTTCTCCTTCTTGAGAATGACAACTTTGAGGGCAACAACTGTACTTTGATCACTACTATGTCCCTAGGGTTAATTCACTGCCCAGTCCGGAGCAGGTATCCATAAATACTTGGTGAATAAATGAATAATAAGAGTTATCATTGGTCTTAGTGTGAGTGCTGTTACCTTTTATTGAGCATCTACTATATGGTAGGTCTTCTGCTGGGAACTTGCATATGTCTTCAGTGCTCATCACAACCTGCAGAGACTGATCTTAGTAACCACTGAGGAGCCTGAGGCTGAGAGGAACTAGAAACCTGTCCCATGTCACAGATAACAAATGGTGGACCCCTGTCTTTCTGCTATAGAACCTAGACTCTTGCCTCCAAGCAGTGCTGCTTTAAAGTCTCACGTTCTAGGGGTAGAATAGAAACGTCTATAGTATTCAGGGAGAGACAAATGGAACACTTATGAGATTGGCACTTAGGAAGATAGGAAACAAACTGGGGAACAGACAGTTACTCCTTACGCAGCTCGCCCATTAAAGAACTAATCAGAAGGCAAATGAAGTTTGATTTTGTTTGCACATAACTTAAAGCCATTGCATCCAACTGAAGAATGATTGTCACACCCACCTACCCTGTGAACCTAGATGAAGTGAAAGTTTTCATTCATTGAACTGCTCCTTTTTTCTAATTCCCATGCATTTGCACAGGGCAAGTTAGTTCTTAAATTCACTTGCTGATTAAGAAATTCTCCTGCATGTTGTGTATCTTCCTTACCTTAATGATTTATCTCAACTGACTCTTGGTTTATCTCATACATAGAACTGAGTAGATATATCTTGCCAAGGAATACGAGTGACCAGTACATGCTTGCGAGTAAAGAATGAATAAACAAATTAGTGAATGAATGACAAGACGCCATGAGCATTTTGTTATTTTTCTCCAAATGGTCTTGTATGAGCTGTAATTCAGATGGACTAGAACCATTCATTTATACCATAAGGTCAAAGATGGAAAAGGAAGATATCAAATCAAATAAACTTTTCTCATAGGATACTAATCTTTCTATACACAGTAGCAGGAATATTTTAAATGCTTCTGGAGCATTTTCATCCCAAAGCAAAACTTACCATCTTTATTTCCCAAATGTTAGATATGACTGACAGTCCTGAAATACATATTCCAATATTGAGGCAAGATATATGGGAGAAAAAATCTACACCCTGGGGGGAAATATAAATTTATAATTAAGTCGCAAAAAATTTTAAAGTATTTATCTGAGTTATCAGTTATCATTTGGTCATTGAGATTAATTAAAACATATCACACATGGTGCCTCGCTCATAGTAGGTGCTCAGTAAATGATGCTGTAATTGAACTGAGAGACTTTGGCCTTTCATCAGAGCTATCTAAATAGACCTGGAGAGACTAAGCCGAAATTTTAATATTTTGAAAAGAAAGTGTTTAGATACAAAGCTTGTATAGAAGGAGAAAAAGAACAAGCAATTGTGTGCAAAGGCAAATGCTTATTTGAGCCTAGCAGTTAAACCTCCTCACATATTAATCGCTCTTGGAGTGATTTTTGTTTTGTTTTGGTTTGTTTTTAAAGAAAATGGAACATCATCACCAAGCTGAACTCTCCCAGTCTAGGCAAAAAAAAAAAAAATAAAATCCATAAAAATGTATCAAATGAGTAAGTTCTTGAATCCATTTTATGAAGCCTGTAAATATTCAAAGTATTCTTTTTACAATTGGTATTTTTTATTTCACATAGTTAGAAAAGCAGGTGTCTCTTAGCGTTTGCAGCACATGCAATCATTCACTATTCTTTGTGATGTAAAAACTCACCTGGAGGAGAATCTTTATTTCACAAGTAAGAACAGAAGAGTGGCTGTACATTCAGACCCACCATTCATTCCATCCATTTGTCCAGCTCTTCAACCAGAGAAAATTGCTGAAATGGTGTTGTTGGCTCTATACGACGACAAATGTCTATTAACCTTTATCGGTGTGCTCAGCAAGTATATATTGCAATCTAGCTGTGTGTGAAATAAGCTTATATTTGGTGCTTCACAGCTTATAATACCTTTTATGTACTTTGTCCACTTCATCCATGGGTCAGAATGTCTCAAAGTCCCAGTTTGGCCTTGTGGTGCTCTGGCCGGTTTTTATGACTAATTGTGCTTGGTGCCGTGGACAACACAGAGAAAACGAGCGCCCGGTCTGCTGCCACAAAGCCTGTAATCGAGAGTGACGTCTTTAGACAACTGGCTATTAAATCAAATTACTGTTTGTTAAGTGTTTAGACATTCAGTGAAGGAGAGATCATTTCTGATTGGGAAAATTCTGGCTTTCTTAGGAATGCTCTTGGCCTAGGTTTACCCTTTCCACATCAAGAGCGTAGTAACGATGCCTCTCTATGCCCCCAGACTGTGGGTGCGGCCGGTGCCCTCTGCGACCAGGACTGCAGACACCGTGATCGCACCCTCGGCTCTCAGCAGCCGGTCCTCTTCCCAAAGCCTCCCGCAGGCCCCTGCCACCCTTGTCCTTTGGTGGAACCTGCTATGAAGAAACAAAGCGTCACTGTGGCGATCCACACACGTTTGTTAGTTGGAAGGTCACCGCGAAGCTGGGGCAGCAAGGCCACCTCGACCAGATTTAACGTTTTCAGTCACCAGTGAGAAAGCAGAGGTGGCATGAGTCAGCAGTTCTTTCAGGAACCTGGGCTTCGAAGGGAGAGAAGAAAAGGGAAAGTGGCACCGTTCAGAGTTTTGGTTGTTTTTAATAATGGGAGACTAGCCTTAAGTGGGGTGGGGGACACATTTCTTCAATTATATTAGGAGGATCAGAAGGGGTGGGGGTAGGTTACATCAAGTATACACGTTTCAGAGCAGGAGGTGAGAACATGTTTGGGTTTCTGTTTTATTTGTAAAATAGCAGCCAGATTTGTTTGCTAAGATGGGGAGGTGGGGTAAAGGAAATGGTCAAATGTTTTGAGGAAATTTGAGAACTTTTAAATGCCTTATGTGAAGAATGGAAGAGAGCGAATTCGAGACTTGGGATTGCCCACCCGCGTGTACGGTGATAGAGTCCGCTCATCGCAGTTGTGTGGTTTTTCTCCAAGAGCCGTTAACAGCCTGGGTCCAGGAGGGCGGATAAGGTACAGAGGTGTGGCGAAGTCTTGGCTTGCTCATGACTAGGGCTTCATTAGCCTGGTGTTTGGAAAGGTGAGTTGTCAAAGGGAATTGAATTTTTTTTTTTTTCAAAAGAATGGGACATTATAGAAGTGAGATGTTATGTAACTTCATATGCAATTGCATTTTCATTATATGAGGCACACCTAGAGCCTGTGAAAGCCTAGTCGTGGAAGCAATCAGGGTGCTCTTAGCCCTGGTTTTTTCTAAGCAAAAGAGTCTTGTTTGCAATTGCCTATCTCAGTCCAGATGTCGAATATAAGAATACCCGGAGTTCAGTTTTTCAGAACTTTATAAAGGTAGCAACTCAAGTATACTTATACTATATACACAATGTAAATAAGATACAGTAACATCCCAGGTATGGACTTCCAGCCCGTTGATGTCACAGAACCACTACAACCTTAGCCATGAGAAGCTAAGAGAATCATCCATGATCTGGTTTCTTTTCTTTGGTTATAATTGTACCTCTTCTGGATTTCTTTGTCCTGTTCTTTGTCTCATGAAACTGGACCGGACTGGTCATTTCCTTATTTCAGTTTATTTCACACTCTGATATAATGTTGAGATGTTTGTTTACCGTGCCTCAGCTTTCGGCTTTGCTGTTACAGCTCACGGTATGCCAAGTACTGGAGAAATAGTCGATGAATAACATCTTAGTTATCCTCACACTTTCCCTGTAACTCAGGTTAAAGGATAATTTCCATCACAAGTGGGAAAACTGAGGCATAGAAGGGCTTGAAAACTTTCACGTGATCATACTTTCCAAGGCCTCTGAGACAAATTGAAAACTGCCTCCAGAGCCGACACCATCAGCTAGCACTCTGTACTGAATTTTGATCAGTTTTCTCTGAGCAGCTACTTCTTAGTCGGTAGGGTGTGTCCCTCTCCTTCACGATACTGTGCAGGTATGAAGTAAGGTTAAATGAGCTGATGGATGTAAAGCAGAACAGTGCGTGACTCACGGCAGGTGCTCCGCAATCTCGGTTCCCCTCTCCCATCCCCAGATGCCACCTGTACCTTCGTAAGCTCGGGAATGGTGTCTCACTGCTAGCTGTGGATGGCCGCATCTCCTCGCTGCACTGTTCTGCCCCGTGCTGCCCGTGAGAAAGTACAAGAAAAACTTGCAGGTTAAGGGAGCGTGGAAAAGCTCACCGAAGAAAAGAACATGTCGGCAAAGCTGGGGGAGAACGCTAAACCATAGGCACTATTAGAAATTGCCAATTGAGGACATTAATAATTCTTAAGACTTTTCTGGTTGCAAGAAACAGAAACCCAACTCAGCCTGCCTTTATGCAACTTCAAGAAAAATATTTATTGCTCAGAGAATTATAGCGCAGGGCCACAGGCTTGAACACAGGCAATGGGACTAAATCTTGCTCCTTTTATCTCTTGGCTCTCCTTTCCCATGGGTTAACTTTGTTCTCAGGCAGGCTTTCCAGCTTATGGAAGCAAAATGGCTGTGAGCACTTGAAGCTTATATCTTATCTCTATAATCCTCCTCCCCACCCCCTAGCCCCCCCCCCACCCTCGCCAATAAAGAGGAATTTTCTCTTCCCAGTAGTTCCAGAAATACTCTGGAATTGTTTCTTAATGACTTTAACTACACCACTTCCACATCCCCGAACCAGCTACGGTGAACATGGGATGGCATGCTGTGAATACTCAGGCCTGGGCCGGGAAAGTGGAGACAGCGTCCGTGCAAGTCAGACTCCAAGGAGGGAAACGGGTATTTGCAAATCAGAGTGCTAGTGTAAGAAGGAATAGATGATTTCAACCAATAGATAGGCACCACAGTCAGCGTAAAACCAGCAAGTATTCCTGAAAAAACAAAACTTACAATGTAAAATCAAGACCTTCTTGACCTCAGGATATATAGCCCAGCTTAGAATATCATTTTTGAGCATGCATGATAGAGTTGGACCATAGGACATGCTGTTAAGAAACTAGGAGGTTTGGTCTTCATAGAGGAAACGCCACTTCACTCTGCCAGATGGGATACCTAAAACATAACTTAGGAAAGAAGTGTAACACTTTTTTTTTTTTAAGATTTTATTTATTCATTCGACAGAGATAGAGACAGCCAGCGAGAGAGGGAACACAAGCAGGGGGAGTGGGAGAGGAAGAAGCAGGCTCATAGCAGAAGAGCCTGATGTGGGGCTCGATCCCAGATCGCCAGGATCACTCCCTGAGCCGAAGGCAGACGCTTAACCGCTGTGCCACCCAGGCGCCCCAGAAGTGTAACACTTGATTCGAATTAAACTTGAGTGCTCTCAGCTTCCACGGCATCGTTTACCTGGAAGATTTGTGCTGTGAACTTGCAGATGAGATTATCGTGTGATGTCATGAATTACTCAGCCCATTTTCCTGCATGTAATAGTGGTGTTTGCATGGATTAAAAAAAAGAATGGATTTTTTTTTCTATCTGTGTACATTTAACTATTGCCAATTTCTAGGGTACTTACAAGGTTGAACAAAGTACGGAAGCTTAAATTTTATGATTTTGTTTTCTTGTTTTCTTAATATAGGCTACATCATAGAAACTTGCTAAAAAAACATTGAATGATCTCTTTCCTCAGATCAAGGACTTTTTGTATTGTCAGGCTTTGAGGGACTCGACTTGTCAGACCCCTAGTGACTCACAAGATTGTACTTTTTAACTGCTATGACAGGACATCTGTACACCATAAATTTGAAACTGCAGGAGAAGAAAACAAGAGCATTGCTGATTTGTTTGAGAAAGTACAGGAGCCCCAGTCATGCCTTACTGTTGAATTGTTGTAAGTTCAGCGGAATCAGAGACTTACCAAGCAATATAGGCTTATTGGGGAAATTAAGTCACAGTTCAGAAGAAATTGACAGGATTCTCACCGTGAGTAATGTGTTTCTCTGTCTTCAAAGATCAAACCTTAGAATGATATAAGTTATATCAATATATGTGGCACAAGGAGTTAATGAACCTGAATCAGATTTGCCCGTCAAAGAGAGGACTTACTGTACAAGCTACGGGTGATGTTTTTGTCCCAGATTTGTTCTAAAATGTCTGGCTCTGTGACCAAACCCTCTGTGCAGTGTTTGGATCCAAATGGAATCGAACTGTCATGCCCCAAGTATACAGGATATTTCTGTCTCTTTAATACTCATTGAGTCTCCAGAAAACCAAATTATAATAAATCTTGGTGGGAGGCCCAACTTCAGCCTCATTGCTAGAACCAACAGCAAGGGTGGATTTGGGGTGATTACCCCTGGGATAAGTCTGAGGAGAGAAGGTGTGGAAGCACAGATACCAGATGACACTTGGGGACTTGCGTTTCTTTTCATTTCCAGTTAAACGGTCCTAGAACAGCAACTTCAAAGTCTATAGACACTGAATCCCACACTGCTAGAAATCAGAATGTTTTTTCATGTTATTAATGTCATCAAAGGCCTATCTTGAATGTGAAGTCAAATAAAGTACCTGTTGAAATCCGTTTACCACCAGAGAGGTTCAAAGTCTTCTCATGAACTAGAATCAGAATTGAGCAAAGAGCAGCATTTTGTGCGAGCGCTGTGCATTTTAGTGTAATAAACTTGACAAAATGGTTTTGCGGTTTCAAGAGAAGTAATCACGGCTATATTGCTTTAAAAAGGGAGAGGGGAGATTCTATGTTTTTTAAAAAAATTAATAGGCTATTCCTCATCACTGCTGTCGATATAAAAATTCATGTTATTCCACCCATAATCATGTATGCATTGCTGAAAATTCAGGGACTGGTGCTTTAGGATAAATTGTTATCAGAGGGTGCTAAGCCCGCAGAGGAAGGGAACAGCCTGAGGCTGTGGTCCCCGTAGCCCAGCAGCTAGCCACACGGGTGGCCCTTAGCTGCTTCCCTTCTGCTCATCTGTCTGTTTTTCCTTCTGCTTTTCTCTCCCTCCTTCTGTTCCTCCTTCCCTTCTCCCTTCCTTCCTCCTGCCTTCTTCCCTTACTTCTTTCCTTCTTTAAATCTCAATTTAAAGAGCATGTAACCCCTTTGTGATTGTACCATAATCAATTGTGCTTTCCTTACCGGTCATGAAATTGAAGTGTACAATTTAATTAAATAGCTTAACCTCCTGAAACTTTTTACTGTAAAAAAGAAGGAAAGAGAAAAAAGAAAGAAAGAAATCTCCCAAGAAATGTAATTCTCATTTAGGTGTTGAAAAATTTTACTGTGAATCTGATACGCTAATTTTTATCCTAAGCAATTTTATCTTTAACGTATTAACTCGAAACTGGGTGATTATCACAAAAGTAGTGACTATTTCACAAATACAGTTGGCCTAGATGTGTGTGCATTAAGTTTCCATATAAATACATATATAAATAAATTGTAGAAACAATCAAGAAACCAAGTCTTTCAGGGTAATCTATTGCCATTGTTTCCTATGCATTGAAGCCCTCACTGTAGCCATTACTATAAAACGTTCCCTAAGTACATAAAGGCTCTGATCGTTAAGATTTTTATTGCCAGCCACACATACAGAGCTGCAAATTGCCTTGTTTCAGATTTATTATGTATTACTCCAGAAATTCTATAAAGATCAAAAGAACTGATTACAATGTTGACCTTTGCATTAACTCATCTGAATTTAAATTCAAGTGTTTGATTTGGGAAAATAAGTCCATTTATCATAGGTCTGCTACTGAGGGGATTGTGCAGCCCTGATTGGGAGTGCTGAGACCAAATTTATTTATTGAGCGTGGGCTTGAAAATTGTTTGTAGGACAAGAGGAACAAAAGTTTGACCTGCCATTGCATGGTGCCAGGGGAACAATGTGGACATTGCCCTTTTCAAATTTCAAGTAGTCCGTCCTTTTCAATCTTGTTGATAGAATTGCCAGATATTAAATTGAGCAAATATATACTGTCTTAAAAATATAAATCATGCTTTGATTTAGAATTAATGATCCCTCTTTTACTGAGAAAATAACCATTTCTTCAACACTGAAGTTGTATTTTGGAGGAATATTGAGATGCTTCTCCTGCAATTAGCCTTTATATTATACTTGAACTCACATTTGTCCATGTTTTATTTTGTTTTCTGAGTTACTAAGAAAAACCTGTTTGTAGTAATGTCTTCCTACGTGGAATTACAGATTTAATTAACTTTCAGCTATTGAACTACTATTGAACTATTCAGTTTTCACCATAAAAAAAATTCAAAATTTGAACCCATGCACTATTATGGTATCCACCCCGCAAATTGCATATCTCATCCCCATGGATAAACCTTCTCATCTGCCTTTAGGTAGGCAGAGTTCTCGAAAGTGATTTGATCAAGAAGGAGGTGGTGGCAGTCAGCAGAAGGCATCAGCGTGAATCTTTCC